>NC_087273.1:6462812-6765625 GCF_015220805.1 Pogoniulus pusillus
CTAGCAACAGAACCCATACCCCACCTGAGCCCCCCACACTGCCCCAGAGGAATGCAATGCAGATGTTGCATTTCCATCTCCTCCAGACACTGCTGGAAGCTCTGTGTACATGCTAGAGGAACAAGACAAGCTATGTCTGTGGTTCTTCTCACCTTCATCAAGTTCTCCTTCCGAATCCCCAAACACTTCATCTTCGTATCTGAAGATATCATTATGGACATAGAACTTGTTTGGAACAGAGCCCTGTAAAAGAGCACCAACGGGGAAGATCAGAGACACAGGCTCTGGGGTACACAGCAGCATTTTGGAACAGAACTACTCCACTACAGCCACCTCCTGAGCAGTGCCTCTTCTCTAAACAAGCAATGGGAACAGTAACTTCTGCCCAATGGAAAGAAAAAAAGACTATTTTTGCTTAGTCAAGGCAATCACAGGTTCTAACTCGAGAACCTCAGCTTCAGCAAGGCATCTGCATTTTCCCTGTATAAAGACTTGACAGAACAAAACCAGTGACTGAATTACACAGGGAAATAACAAAGGAATTCAACAGGTCTCCAAACATCACCCACACACAGGTTGTGGTGAAGTGGAGGAGAGCAGCAGAGGAACACACGGCACCCTTTGCCCCTACATAGCTCTGTTCTGGAAGCTACATTTGAGCAGCCATTTGCTCAGCTTCAGCCCATGCTCAGGTTTGCCAGCAGACCTGAGCTACACCAGAGACCTGGGTCTGCAGAGCTGAACAGGAGTGGTTTCATTTATTTCTACCCATAGCAGCTCTCAAATGCAAGCTCAAATTTGTTTTTTACTTCTGCTCCAACACTTCAAGACCATAAAGCAGCAGAGGACAGGTCCAGCCCCCTCCTCTCCCTGCACTCACACCCTGTGACAGGTCGGACAACATGGGCCAAGCTTTAAAAGCCAGATCCTATGGGTTTGCCCCACTACAACAAATTGTAGCCTTAGGGCAGGTCTCCATCATCACTACAAGCTCACAAGTACTTACCTCTGGAGCAAGCACAAAAGTCTGCATGAACTTCCTCATGGGCTGCCCATTGTTGGAGAGCTCTCCCATCACCTGCACCACCACCCCATCGCTCAGCGTGGCATGGGCGTCCACGTGGCGGATCTTGGTGTGGCACTCGCTGAACTGCAAGGACATCACCTTCTTGTGTATCTCCTAGGAAGGAAGAGCCACGCTGCAGCTGCGGCCAGCCGGGCACCAGCTGCACACCGCCCAAACGCCCGAGGCGGAGCCAGCACAAAGCAGCGCAAGGCTGAAGCTCAGGTGGTGAATACCAAGAAGTATCTTTCACTGAGAACAGGCTGTCTGGGCTCCTCCAGCTTTGACTCTGACACTTCCCACCAGGATGCAACTACTTCTCAGAGCAGTTCACAGACTCACAGAATGTCAGGGGCTGGAAGGGATCTAGAAAGATCATCTAGTCCAACCCCTCTGCCAGAGCAGGATCACCTACACCAGATCACGCAGGAACACACAGAATCAGAGAATGGTTTAGGTTGGAAAAGACCTCAAAGATCATCTAGTTCCAACCTCCTGCCACAGGCAGGGACATCTCCCACTAGAACACCAACAACCCAAGGGCCACCAAACCCTGCAAAGGCCACTAAACTCCACTCCACCATGGCCACCAAACCATGCCCCAAGTGCCATCTCTATTGTAGGACATGTCTGCTCCCACACAGAAGGGAATGACCAAGCAGCAGCCCATGGATGTGACAACCAGCACAGAGCAGCTCCTTCTACCTCATTCTGTCACTTCAGGCACAGATGCAACTGTGGGAGACTCATGGAATTGTTTGGGCCTGGAAAAGCCTTCCAAGATCCTTTGAGCCCACCCATCAACCCAACCCCACCAGGGCCATCAAACCACAGCCCCAAGGGCCACATCCACACAATCCACCTCCAGAGATGGCGTCTCCATCACCTCCCTGGGCAGGCTGGACAGGAACTGTTCCTCATGTCTAACCTAAATCTTTCCCTGTTGCACCTTGAGGCCATTCCCTCTTGCCCAGTCCCCCCAGGTTGGGGAGCTGGGATGGATGTACTCACAGCCAGGCAGGTCGTGAGTACCTCCAGAGAGGAAGACTCTACAACAACCCCTCTGGGCAGCCTGTTCCAGTGTTGTGTCACCCTTACAGTGAAAAAAATCCTCCTCATGTTTAAATGAAACTTCCTATGCCTCAGCTCCCACCCATTGCTCCTTGTCCTCTTGTCAAGGCATCACCCAAGCATCTCTCTGGCACTCACCCTGCACATACTTATAGACAGCATTCAACTTGCCATCAAGCTGTATTAGAGCATAGGACCTATTCTGAAGCTTCATTTTTGAAAGGGCCTCTGAGAATTTATCCTGTATTTAAAAAAAAAACAACAAACCCTTCTCAAACAAACAACCATCCAACCCTCCACACATCCACAAAGTACCCAGATGTCCCACACTGCTTTAAGATGTGGCTACCACATGGCTGATGGCATGACCCTGATGAAGAACTACAACTTGTGTTTCCTGGGTTTACTTTGCTTCTCCACAAGTTACCTTCCGCTTTAAGGAAAACTCCACTCACACAATTCAATAAGATTTGGAATTCCACCTAACTCACTCTCCTTTCCAAGGAACCACTTCTAATAGACAGAAGACACAGCAATAACACAAGTCTAACAGGTCTCTTGATTTTCCTTCCAATCCTAAACATGCTCTGCAGTTCAGACACAAAGCTGATGAACCAAACACAACCCATGGTAAAAGTAGCAACAACCAAACAGAAAAATACAAGCCAATTGCTGTCTGCCTTTGACCAGAAGGCAGCACCACAATATGTGGTTCACCAGGGAGAAAAATCAGAGTCACTGGTGAAGAAACAGCCTAGTGTCTATGAGGAAGTTCTGAGCAGTAATGAGGGCCACAGGCCTGGGTTGGATACGCACAGCTTGGCCATACACTGCCTCCTGCGGCTTCCCGCTGGCATCCAGCCCTCCGTGCACGTAAGAAGAATTCCTGCCATAAAACCTGCAAGTGAAGAGGTGGAGAGGTCACAGCAGTGAAAAGGAAACCAACAAACTCGGTATGTATTTTAGTCCACAGTTGTAGAGCTCAGTGCATCAGGAATTTTAGCACAAACAGACAGTCAGGATGTGCTGAGGCCCCATGAGTGCAGGAATAGACACCGCAGTCTGCGCAAGACATGCAGCAAGCTCCTGAACCAATCTCGACCCTTCCCTTGCCTTCCCTAAGTAAAATGGTTGTTTTGGCTTGAAGATTCCTCTCCAGGAAGAACAACTCACCTGCCTCAAGGTAGAGCTGCATCTACTGCTGCCCCACTAGGGGTACATTCAGTGCTGGATGTGGCCCTAGAGCAGTGTTCTCTCTGTTTCCTACAGCCAGGCATGGCCTGGCTCTGGCTGCACTGCTGGGTGCAGTAACTGAGTCACTGCCTACAGCAATCTCCACCCTGTACCTCTGGCACAAAAATAATGCCCAAATGCCTGGTGTTACCCAAGCAGAAGCAGCTGAGGTTTTGGCCTTAAGAATAGCACAGATCTCTGGAGCACTCCACCAAAACCAAGCGACCCTTTCCTAACCCAGCTTCTGGACTGGGCTCCCAAAGCTGCTGTGTAACATACAAACACCTGGTTCCAATGTTTTCCTTACACTTCAGAGGTGGGTTTACACTTTCATTCCACTTCCAAATGTTGAGCCTAGAAGAGTCCAAGTTTATCCCTCAAAAATTCTTCTGTCTCTGTGTTTACACAAACAGTTTCTGGGTGTCAAGACAAAATGACAGCAGGCCCCATAAAAGAATTCTCTCATTAACTTGGGCCTTTCTGTCACTCCAAGCCAACCCTGCTGTTCTGAAATCAGGATGCCCACTGCTCCATTTGCCCACGGTGTGGCTGCTGCCCTGAAGAGCTGGTGCAGTCACACCCTTTCTAAGCCTCCTAAAATATTTTCAGCTGCCTGACCTTCGTAGGTGATGGACAGCTGCAGTGTTCAGCAAGATGAAATCATTTCCCAAGAGCTACCCAGATCCATTTCCTCCCACACTCACACATTATCCAATTCACAAGAAAGAAGCAGACTTTGCCCAAAGCCATGAGTTAGGCTGTGTGTGCAGGCCCTACCTGTGCAGGAAGTCAGGAGCTTTATTTAGCAGGGTGTAGTACTGTCTCACGAACTCCCTCCCCACGAGCAGGGGACTTGGCTTCTCCATCACCATTTCTTTGGTACTCAGTGTCAAAAGCTGCAATCAGAAAGAGTCAGATTAGCCTGAAGTCAGCTCCATACATCACAACTTCTCCATAAAAGAGTGAGCACAGTGATGACAGCATTGAAACAATGATGTGTAGAGGGACAGAATCCACACAGAGCTGCTCATGTCAGGACACCCTCTCTGGCCTACTCCAAGGAAATACAAAGGCTTCAGTCAATTCCTGTGCTACTTTGACAAGGAAGGAACACTGGAAACAAAGTCCAATACAGAACAAATGCTTTTCAAACAAAAAAAAAACCCAAACAACCCAAAACTTGTTCAAAAGCTCTAATTTATTTAACTCTTTGGCATTAAAGTGATGGACAATTAAAAATGCAGGTTCAGCAGCACTGCAAACCAAGCAGGAACAACACTTCCTCCAGTCAGCCAGTGGCATCTCCTGTATCTGTTCTGCTGCCACATCTCTAACACCAAAGTGGCAGCACCAATATTCTGGATCCACATTCCCTGAAAACTGGGAAGGGAAAGCTTTATGCCTCAGAGATAGATGGTTATTAGTTTGACTTGCTATGCCCCCAGCCCTCCAAGCTATCATGCCATAAATGACCTCCAGCACTCTGGAAGTCTTTGTGATGGCTTGCCAGCACCCAGCTCAGGTCAAGGAGGGTGAACTCACTCATAAGCACCAGCATCTGCACCCACGAGAGTCCCTCCTCCAGCTTTCTAAAGAAGCTTCAGCTACTTTGCTCTCTCAAAAAGCAAATGTCTAAGGCAAGGCAGCAGGCAAGGAAGACCAAGTCAAGCCCCCAGGTTTCCAGCTTGGGAGATTACTCTAGAGCAAGATTTCTGTTTTCTTCTCAAAAGCCCTTGGTCAATCCAGAGGACTGTGGGCAGCTCAGCTGGACAGGCCATAAAGCATGAGGTGGAACTGAGATACGAAGCTCAGCTGAAGGTGGGCTGCAGTACAGGCAAAACACACACAAGGAAAGTGTCACAAACCTGTCATGTCCTGCCTCAAGAAGGATCTCTGAAGAAAACAAACCTTTAGGTACTTGGCACTACTAGTTTGTACTTCATGGACTGGTAGAACAATATCAACCCTGCAGTCCAAGCCATGGGATGCTGCAAGAGTTGCTCCCATACAGAGTTAGCCAGGGGTGAGAGGTGAGGCAACAGTCTCAAACACTGGCAGGTGAGGCAGCAGGCACAGCCCGAGTCACAGGTTTGGTACTTAAAATCACAGAATCAACCAGGTTGGAAGAGACCTCCAAGCTCATCCAGGCCAACCTAGCACCCAGCCCTGGCCAATCAACCAGACCATGGCACTAAGTGCCTCAGCCAGGCTTTGCTTCAACACCTCCAGCCACAGAGACTCCACCACCTCCCTGAGCAGCCCATTCCAATGCCAATCACTCTCTCTGCCAACAACTTCCTCCTAACATCCAGCCAAGACCTCCTCTGGCACAACTTGAGACTGTGTCCCCTTGTTCTATTGCTGCTTGACTGGCAGAAGAGACCAACTCCACCTGGCTACAATCTCTCTTCAAGTAGCTGTAGACAGCAATGAAGTCTGCCCTGAGCCTCCTCTTCTGCAGGCTGCACACCCCCAGCTCCCTCAGCCTCTCCTCGTAGGGTTTGTGTTCCAGGCCTTTCACCAGCCTTGTCGCCCTTCTCTGGACACCTTCCAGCACCTCAACATCTCTCTTGAATTCAGATACTTGGAGATAAGAAACCAGAAATATCCTTCTAGGATTATCCAAAATGTTTATTATAAGCTCCCAGGACTCTCAAACATGGTGTTAGTTGTGACTGATGGGAAACCCTGGGGGAACCAAAGTCTCCAAAGACACAATCTCAGCAGTCTGGGGATCTTCCTCCCATGATTCATATTACAGCATTGGCACACGAGTGGGAATTCTCCTTCAAAACCAACCTGAGAAGAACAAGGACCTCAGCTGGCACAGGTGAGGCTGCTCTTTCTCCTTTGTCCCCTGCCCCACAAGCAGCTGATCAACACAAGACTGGTGGTGGGGCCTTTAGCACAGGCACTTGTGAGAATACAGGAGGAGCATTTCTTTTTAAAGACCTTGTTAAGAAGCAGATCTCAGGCAGCGCCCAGGAATGCAGCAGTGAGCACCTCAGAGATGTTAACAAATTGCTGGCACACCACAAGGAGTACTGAGAATGCCTCTGGGCACAAAGCAGAATTGTCTGTGACAGGTCACCACAGCACATCAGATCTGGCAGATCTGTTCCTCACTGGAAGCTGTGCTAGGTCAGGGAAGGCTGCTGAAGTCCACAGTAATCACACACAGCCCATCCTAAGCAACTGCAACAGAAGGTGCTCCCAGAGAGGAGCTCTGGCCACCCCTGGCCACGCTGCCAGCGGCAGCACTATGGACTGCCACCACAACCACAGCACTTCACAGCAAGCCTCAGGGCAGCTCTCCACCTCTGCAGAATTCTTTATCTCTTCAGAAAGCTGAACAGGGGTAGCAGAGGCTTAATGAAGTGTTCAGGTCTCCCAAGTCATTAAAAGGCAGGACAGTGAAGGTGCCAGTACTCCTTGCTGCTGACATAGGTGCCACAGACCTGGGTGATCATTCTCACAAGTCACCAGAGACTTGGCAGGCATGAGGGGTTTGGAGGCGAGGGCACCAGTGGACACCAACAGCTTAAACAGTCCAAACTGACAAAGGATGGCATCTCCATGCACCATGAGGCACCACAGCCTGCAAAAGCTGACCTTCCAGTTCCCACTGATGCACACTCCAGAGTCAAGGGAAGAAGGATCTGAGTGCTCCCTTCACTTGAGTAACATGAGCCTCATTCTTAGATCAGTTGCAGTGGCCACTGCAGAGGCATAAAGCAAACAAAGAATCCCTTTCTGCCGCAGACAGAGGTGAGCACCTGCTCACCTCAGTGGCACCTGCTTAGAGGTAAGGGACCCAGTAGCACCCAACCAAGGGGTCAGACTCCCAAACTGGAGAGCCACACACCCCCCCCCTCAGTGCACTCTGTTCTGCAGCTGTAGCTGGCACGACTCAAGTACACAACAACTTGACAGCAACCGACAAGCCTGCAGGCAGGCCTGGATAAGCTTGTCACCACCACCTTAACAACTGGGCTCCTATCCTGAGCTATTCCACAGCCACTTCTCCCGGGAAAGCAAAAGCAAAGGGAGAGCTAGCACAGAAAGGGATGATTTGGTACTGGCACACTCAGATAAGCAGTGAACAAAAGCACAAAGGATGTTTTGATCCCAGGAGCAAGTGCTACTGCAGGCTAGCGCTGAAACAAACAGGAACATCCCTTTAAGCTGGTGCCAACAGCTCAGCTATGCTCTGGAGATTCCACACGGGAGAACTGCAGCCTTCCTTCGGCTCTGCACAACACCTCTGTTGGTGGCCCAGGAAAGCAAATGGCAGCTGTGACAAAGGAAGTACAAAGTTCACCTCTGCAAAGGATGAGGCTGCTGAGGGCTAGGAAGAGGAGATAACAGCTCCTGTTGGGGTAGTGGCGCTGAAGGACTTGGGCACCAGCCACTGGAGCACTCGGGTGACAGCCTGCAAACTCCTCCAGCCTGTGGCCATCCCTACAGATGAAACTCCTTACTGGATCGTGGTCTGCCACCCCTTCAACGAACTAAGAGAAGCAATCAGCCACCAGCCTGCAGAGGGCAGCAGTGGTTGGTTCTCAAGTGTTGAAGTGGTCAAACGTCCAAGGGCTTGTGCAGCTGGCTCAGTAAAGCAGCTCTCGTGGTGCAGACTCTTGTGTTCCCTACAATGTGTCTAGAGCTTTTCCCCTTTTCATTTCCCTTATCCTGCAGGAAAAGGAGTGTGAAAGTACCTGAAGTGATGACTAAACTGCATGCTCAACAGAAAGAACTTTGGCACAGTCTTGGATTGTGCCAAAAGAGGTAACTCAAAGCCACCTCTATCCTGGTTCAAGACAATGCCCACAACAGTGATGCTGCCTGGATGCTTCACCAATTCTACTTCAAGAAAAGCTGAGCCAAATTCTGCCAGCCTCACCTTAACCTGAGGGTAAGCTCCAGACAGAGAGACTATAAGCTTTGAGAGGGAGGTGCCAGCCTCACCATTTGTTTTACTAAAAAAAAACCCACAAGCAAACAAGAAAACTATTTTGGTTTATTGACAAGCAAACCTCATCCCCTGAACCTTGCTGCTAGAACTTGCCCATGATTAAAGGCAGACAGACATCCAGCTATAGTTTTACATGGATCTGCAACAGCCTGGATCCACACATCTGCAATTCATGGTCAGGATGCTGCTCAGAATCAAATGCACCACTGAAAATGGAAAGTAAATTGGGCAAAACACTCTTGCAAATCAAAAAAGATGCTCCCCAGAGCACACAAAGCAAAGCCACAGAGCACAACATGTGCCATGCCAGAGGGAAAGGGGAAAGCAGCTTTCACAGCCTTGGACAGGCTTCTCCCAAACCCAGAGCAGCACTTCTGAAGCGTGTTTGCTGATGCGGGCTAGCAAAGAATGCTTGGAAGAGTGGGCCTGCTGCTGCCATCCCACTGCTGCAGCACAGCCACACCTTGAGTGGAGCTGGGCAGCCAGGCAGCAGCTGCCTCGGGCTGGGGCACCTCTACCACGGCCCTGCAGGGCTTGGTGGCTGTGCCAGGAGAACACAAAACAACCACCAACAGATAGGAAAAGCAATTCAAAGCCCCACACAACCCAGCTCAGTGCTGAAACCATCTTCTCCACTCTGCTCTGCAGGCACTCAGACCATCCTCCATCTGCTGTGAGGGCCAGCAAACCCGGGCCATCTACAGAATCCCTTTCCTTGGTGCTCTCCTTCCCATAACCCACTCCCATCTCAGCTGGCCCAGCCCCATGAACCAAGCTGTGCTGGGGGAGTGGGATTCTGCAGGCAGCCCCACAAACCAAACTGTGCTAAGGGGGCCTCTGCAGGCAGCCCCACAAACCAAGCTGTGCTAGAGAGGCTTCTGCAGGCAGCCCCACAAACCAAGCTGTGCTAGGGGGTGCTTCTGCAGGCAGCCCCACAAACCAAACTGTGCTAAGGGGGCCTCTGCAGGCAGCCCCACAAACCAAGCTGTGCTAAGGGGGCTTCTGCAGGCAGCCCCACAAACCAAACTGTGCTAGAGAGGCTTCTGCAGGCAGCCCCACAAACCAAGCTGTGCTAGAGAGGCTTCTGCAGGCAGCCCCACAAACCAAGCTGTGCTAAGGGGGCCTCTGCAGGCAGCCCCACAAACCAAGCTGTGCTAGAGAGGCTTCTGCAGGCAGCCCCACAAACCAAACTGTGCTAGGGGGGGCTTCTGCAGGCAGCCCCACAAACCAAGCTGTGCTAGAGAGGCTTCTGCAGGCAGCCCCACAAACCAAACTGTGCTAGGGGGGGCTTCTGCAGGCAGCCCCACAAACCAAGCTGTGCTAAGGGGGCTTCTGCAGGCAGCCCCACAAACCAAGCTGTGCTAGGGAGTGCTTCTGCAGGCAGCCCCACAAACCAAGCTGTGCTAGAGGCTTCTGCAGGCAGTCCCACAAACCAAGCTGTGCTAGGGGGTGCTTCTGCAGGCAGCCCCACAAACCAAGCTGTGCTAGGGGGTGCTTCTGCAGGCAGCCCCACAAACCAAGCTGTGCTAGGGGGGGCTTCTGCAGGCAGCCCCACAAACCAAGCTGTGCTAGAGGCTTCTGCAGGCAGTCCCACAAACCAAGCTGTGCTAGGGGGTGCTTCTGCAGGCAGCCCCACAAACCAAGCTGTGCTAGGGGGTGCTTCTGCAGGCAGCCCCACAAACCAAACTGTGCTAGAGGCTTCTGCAGGCAGCCCCACAAACCAAGCTGTGCTAAGGGGGCTTCTGCAGGCAGCCCCACAAACCAAGCTGTGCTAGAGGCTTCTGCAGGCAGCCCCACAAACCAAGCTGTGCTAGAGGCTTCTGCAGGCAGCCCCACAAACCAAGCTGTGGTGAGGGCTTGAGGGCTTCTGGTTTTCAGAGGAGCTAACAGCACTCTGTATTTTAGGGGCATGACTACCACAGGAGACCATCTTTTGGGCCCAAAAGGCTAACGTCCACCCAAACAGCCACTGTAGCCAGAGGCACCACCTGCTCTGGGGAAGCCACTGCGCCTCTGTCATCATCCAGTGCCAGGCTCAGCACCTTCCTCCTGCTATCTCCTCAGGTACACCTATTAGCCTGACACAAATCCTTTCCCACATTCCTTGAGCTGCAAGGCAGGCCTTCATTTGTCAAAAACTCTCCAAAGGAATGACACCCAAGTGTCACAAGTGCTGCACTCCGAAGGGAAGCCTCGGCTCCACCACGGCGTGTCAAGACGCCCTGTTTCCTCAGCACTGCAAAACGCTCCTTGACTCTGACAGTAAACCTCAGATCCACGCAGGAGAAACATGTTACTCAGAAGAACACCACCAGTGGATGAGCAGCTCATTCTGTGCCTGGCTACGACAGAAAAGACTCGGTTCTGATAATGAACAAAACAAAAATCACACCACACAGAGGACAACTCCACTTCTGCCAGTCTGAACATTTCACAAGGGAAACCAATGTAGTCTCTTACACTCAGGCTACACAACAGGAAGGAATGGGTAAGAATGAAAAGGCTTTCCTGGAGCAGGCATGGCCCTGCAGGCATACTTACAGTCACAATGGACTCAAACCGCCTCCTTAATGAGAAATGACCTCCAGCAGGTAAGGCAACACCGGTTTGCTAGGGCTCAGAACAAACCCCGTACCCACTCACCTACTCACACACCTGCTACCTTCAGCAGCTTGATGTGTTCACAGCAGTGCCTGCTCCGTATGACCTCTGGAGCTGGCCAGCACGGAGAGACCGTTTCTTGTGACCACTGATCTTCATCCTGCTACTACTGTCTCATTAGAAATGTCCATGAGAGAAACTATCACGTCCCTGGGACAGGTGAGGCAGTGGAGTGCTTCATACAACAAGCACATTCATCCTATGAGAAGACTCCCTTCCCTTCCAGCCCACTACAGACCAAAGAACACTATGCTGGCTTGAACCACACAGGTCATGTCTAAGTAGTCCACCTACACAGGAGCAAAGTAAGTTCACACTCCCCCCGCAGCAGAGCAGAACACACACACTGAAGCTGAAATGCCTAGGTCACAGAGGCCCAGGGATTGCCAAACCAGCACGGAAGGTCACCACAGCAAAGCCTGCATGACTGACAACGCCGTTCAGATCAAAATCAAACAATAATCTCCTATGCTCTCGTTCCCTGCTGCCTCAGGTCTTTCACGCACTGGTGCCTGGCACCAAGCTCAAGACCCAGGGTCACCCAAGTGACCACAAGATGTAAAGGCTTTGTCGTGGGGATGCTCCTGTGCACCCACACTGGCGCTGCAATGACCTCTACCTTCAGTCCTCCGGTTAAGAGGAGCAAAAGCCTGGGAACGAACAAGGGAAATGAAAGCAGCTCGGAGAAGATCTACTCGAGGCATCCAGATCTGCAGAACAGAAAGTGCAACTTCAGCCATGTTAGGAGCGAAAGCAGAACGGCTCAGGTTGTGATGGGGGAAAGCAGGGAAAGGCGAGGGCCGCAGGAGAGATCTCGGAGTCAGCGATCCGCTGCGGTACGGATTGGCAGGGGAAAAGGAGGGCTCCCGAGCCCGGGCTGGCCGCCGAGTGCTCCTGCAGCACCCCGCACACGCCGAGCGCCAGACGCCTCTGGAGGCCCCGGGAAACAGGCGAGCGGCGGAAGGCGGGCACGGGGCCGAACGCCGCAGCGAACGCCCGGTAACGCGGGGCTCGGGGCGCTCGCCCCTCCTGGAAGCTGCGGGCAGACGGGAGATACTTTCCCCGGGCATTCCCCTCCGCCCAGGGGCCGGCGGAAGAGCGATCGGCGGTAGGCGACACGCCGCCAAGGTGACGGCGAACAAAAGCCTCCCCCCATCCTTCCCCTCCGCGCCCCGGCCGCGCCACCCCCGCGCCACAGCGGGCGAGAAGAGACAGCCCGGGAGGCAGCAGCCGGGCCCAGCCGAGGCAGAGCGGGCGGCGAAGGGCAAAGGCGGGCCCCGAGGGCGCTGCAGCCACCGTTAAACGTCCGCCGCGGCGGGGCCTACCCCCGACCAGCCCTCACCTAAGGAAAGAGTCTCGGGTGCGTGGGGCCGGGGCACGTTTCCTGCCCTGAGCCTGCTGGGTGTCGGGCGCGGCGGACCTGGCTCTCGGCGTGTCCTGCGGCGGGGGCGGCACAGGGAGCGGGAGCGGCGGCGGCGATGTCAGAGCCGGGCGCGGGAGGGGCAGCCGGGGGCTCCCGTGCGCGCGTGCCTGTGCGTGCCGTGCGTGCGCGCCTGCGCGAGGGGGGGCGCGGGCGGGGCCGCGAGGGGCGGGGCCGGGGGGCGGGAGAGGCGGCGGAGCGCGCGCGGCTCACGTGGCCTGCGCTCCGCCCGCGCGGGGCGGGTCCGGCGGCTCTCCGGTGGCTCTCCGGTAGCTCTCCGGCAGCTCTCCGCTAATCTCCGCAGCGGCGCTGCTGGACGGGCGCGGCGCCGTTGTCTGTCCGTGGGTTTCTCCCACGGGGTCTCGGCCGGCGGTGCCTGGCCGCTCATTCGTTGTGTAATGAACCCTGTTCTGCTCGCCGTACCGCGGGAGATGTGTTTGTGCTACCGAGTGCCAGGGCCGAGGTGCCCGTGGGGGCGGAGCGCGTTCTCCGCGGCTGCCCGGCGGGGTTCACTCCTTACACCGCTCCGGCTCGGGTCCCGCTGAGCGGGAGCAGGGTTCCGCTCTTGGGGGGCTCCGGCCGCCCGTAAAGTCAGATGAGCGCTCAGTGTTGGGTTAACCTCAGCTCTCCGTGCGGGGCTGTTCCTCGCGGGTAAGTCGAGTAGCAGCTCAGAGCTCTTCATAGGGACAGGGACAGTCTTTGAGCCATGCTGAGATCTAAAAGGACAAACAGCTATAAAACATTAAGTAATCCCTTCCCAGTGGGTCTAAGGTTGGACTTTGGAGTGCATTTTGCCTGCAGACTCCATGTTTGGGGGCGAACAGTGACAGCCGGGGCCGAGAGCTGAGCATCCCCGGAGGAACAGCTGGTAGCTGTAGCAGACCCCCGATGCCTGCGGTGGGCAGGTGCCCTGCAACAGGGCCGTACCCGCAGGAGGAGTGCCCGAAGGAGGGGTCGTGGCTCACGCGTTCCCCGCCCGCCGCCGGCCACGTCGGTGCCACGTCGCGGCGCAGGCGCGGTGCCCGCTTCCGTCGCGGGGGCGGCGGCGGGTCCAGGAGTAGCAGCGGCGGCGGGGCCGGGAGCACGGGGCGAGCTCCGCTGTCCGAGCCGAGCCGCCATGAACTTCCTGCGGGGTGTCATGGGCGGCCCCAGCGCCGGGCCGCAGCCCTCCGGCGCCGAGACGGTGAGCGGGGCGCGCCGCGGCTCGGTGGGGCCTGGCCTGGGGAGCGCGGCTGCGCCGGGAGCCGACAGCGGGCACCGACTGGGTGCCTGCCGGCGGGCGGTGAGCAAGCACAGGGGCATTCCTAGGTGTGGCTGGTGCCTGTGCAGCGGCGGCTGTGCGCGTCCTGCCGCTGATGCCGCACCGGCCCAGGCGGTGACAGCTTGCTCGGCATGTTCGCGGCCGCCCTGCGCTGGGCCGGCGCCCTGCGGAGCGCTCCTCGGTCCTGCCGGTGCGAGAGCGGGAGCCCTGTGCCCTTCCTGGGATGCCGGGGCTGCTGTGACAGCACCGTGCTCTGCACAGGGACGTGCCTACGTGTCGCTCCGACCTGGAGAACCGACACAGTCCTGGGCGGTTACGGCTCCGGCCGGGCTCGTTGCGGGGCTGCGGGAGGCACCTTGTCCTTTACCCCCGTGTCTCGTACCTTCCCAGATCCAGAAGCTGTGCGACCGAGTGGCTTCGTCCACGCTGCTGGATGACCGGCGGGATGCTGTGCGTGCTCTCAAATCCTTATCCAAGGTAAGCAGCCAGCTCCTCAGGAGCCCCGGGGGGTTCTCACAGCTGTGCTTCTGAAGCTGAGTCGGGTCTTTGGGCTGGACCATTGCCGTTCTGCTTTCCCCACACAGAAATACCGGCTGGAGGTGGGCACGCAGGCCATGGAGCATCTCGTCCACGTCCTCCAGACTGACCGGTAAGCTTGTGGCTGACTTCTGTGGCAGCTGCTCCAGCTGATAACCTGGCTCTTATCTGCTGCCGAAACCCTTACAGCATTGGCTCTCTGTACCAGTAACGCAGGGAAGAGCTGGGCTAGCACCTGGAACCTTGTTACAGTGACAGACTGAATCACCTGTCAGAGGCAGGAAGAACAGAATTCCAGGAACTTGGGTGAAAGGGACAGAAAAAAACAGTTCTAGAGTAAAAGTGCTTCTCAGTCACATAATGGTTTGAGTTGGAAGAGACCTTCAAGATCATCCAGTTCCAACCCCCTGCCATGGGCAAGGACACCTCCCAGCAGGCTCATCCAGCCTGGCCTTGAACACCTGCGGGCAGGGGAGCATCCACAGCCTCCCTGGGCAATCTGTGCCAGTGTCTCCCCACACTTACTGTAAAGAATTTCTTCCTAATGTCCAGTCTAAATCAAAGCTTCTCAGTGGTCAGTTTCCACTGCTGTGGATGGGTACATCCCAAATGACAATGTTAATTATATGAAGCAGCCCAAATCTCCTTGTTACTGGACAGAAATTGAGTAGGAATTAAGAGGAAACGAATCAAGGTAGCAAATGTCTGTTTTCTTAGCTGTGTGTCATCAAATGCTTTGGCAGCACAATGCTGTCATGGGGAGGAATGTGTTCTGGTAATGTCCAGTCTTGACTTGAACAGGAAGCTGGTAAATGCATAAGACCTCCCCAGGCAGAAGGGCACATGTGGGCTCCTTGCGTGTGCATACATGGGAAGCACATGGAGACAAAGGAGAACTAGGAAAGCTGAGTCTGGAAGGAGATGCCTCCTTACTCCCATTCCATTGCCTGGATGGTTGAAAATGAGTACCTGGCCTGCATGCAACTTGTAGGACACAAACAGCAAAAGCTACAGGAGGAACTGTCCCTGACACAAGGGGGAAGCCCTTCGAAAATGAGGTCATGGAACCTGCTTTCTTCCACTTACCTGCTCCGGAGCCAGAGCTGAACTTTGAGAAGGAAGGCAGGGCTCTGCTGGTCTCCTTTCCATGGAGATGGCTGAGCTGTGCCATTCAGGGTAGGACCTCGAGGGCTTTTCTGGGCTTTTTGGGCTCAGTTGTCCCTTTGGAATTGGTGCGTGCTGGGGCTCTGTGCAGATGTCTCTTGTGACCTGAGCTGCACTTCAGAATCCGGTAACTACACCTTCGTGGGGTTTGGGTTTTCAGCTGGAAAAATGCTGTCTTCCACACCTCCCACGCTGGTGGGCAGGTTTCCTGATGTGTGTTTGTGATGGACCAGCACAGCAGCTGGCCTGGACTTTGTATGCTGTGGCTTATTTAGGAGAGATCTGGTTGAAGCCCCTGTGCCTGCTGAGTTCAGGAGGGTGTTACAGATGGTATGAGCGCCTCGTTGGGTGTTGATGTGGAGGTGAGGCTCTGGAGGTCTTTGAGCTGTTAAGAACACAAACCAGAGCCAGCTCATCTCAATAACTGGTGAAGGAGTTGTGTGCTCAGCTGTCCCTGGTGCCCAGAGCGACTGATATACTGAACTGAGAGACAGCTCAAGGTGTCTTCACACATGTCACTGTATTCATGTCAGAGATTTACCTGTGCTGGTCCTGTGTGTTGACTGTATTGGTGTGAGGCTGAAGATTGCAGGAGGTCTGATCTGATGAGATAGGTGGAAGGACCAGGGAAGCAGTATGCTGGAGCCAAAGCTCTGCTCTCCTCCCCAGCTTAGCTTCAGGAACTTTTCCAGTCCTTTAAAGATGAGTGGTCAAGCTCCTGATGTGAAGCTTTTTTGTCCTGAAACTGCTGCTGGTTGTTTCTGTGCTGACTGGAGATGTTCCACTCCCAGCTGCCTGTTGTCTGGAGCGTGTGTCTCTGTGTGTGCAGCAGAATGTGGAGTTAATCCATGGGGTTCCCTCCTGATGGTGAGGGGCTGGCTGGCTTGCAGACTGCTGTAATGTGAGAGCAGTGACAAGTGCAAACTCGTTTTGCTTTTGTGCATTTCCCAGGAATGAACAGCATAGTTGAGGCAGGCAGCACAACTGTTTGATCTTCAGCAGCATTTGTCTTGCTGGAATATGTAATGGCAGTATGGAAAACTGAAACAGCTTTGGTTAGAGATGATTATTTTCTGATGCAAATCAGCTCATTGGGAAATCAGTACCTAATCAAAAAGCCACTTGGTTTTCAGACCTTCTCAGCCAGATGTGATAGCTGAGCTCCTCCTGAGGATTATGTTAACTGCTATTCCTGTAGCTGCTGGCAGCAAAGGGCTGTCTTTCATCTGCAGTGTATCTCCTGAGCTTGGTGAATCCACTTTTCCTTCCTGTGGAATCTGAATTGCCCAAGCACAACTCTCATCTCTATAGTAGTCCTTTCCTCTTTCTCCTCTGCAACCTGTGCTAATCATTGACTTGCCTGGCAGTGAATCAAGCTTTTCTGTAGCTCTTTGTGTTGTAAGCTGTGCTGATAGCTTCATGGTGAACCTGCTGCTATGAGCAGCTTCATCTCCTGACTTCAGGAGCAGTCTGTGCTAGAACTCCTCTTCTCCTTGCTCTCCTCAGGTCTACTACACTGCTGCTTCAGACTTTTCTGTCCCAAGGCAAAGGCAGTGAAATTCACCACACAATTGGCAGGGTTGGAAGGGACCTCAAGGATCATCCGGTTCCAACTCCCCTGCCATGGGCAGGGACACTTCACACTAGATCAGGTTGCCCAGAGCCATATCCAGTCTGGTCTTAAACATCTCCAGGGATGAGGCTTGCACCACCTTCCCAGACAACTTGTTCCAGTGTCTCACCACCCTGATGATGAAGAACTTACTTCTAATGTCTAATCTAAATCTGCCCTCCTCTAGCTTGGATCCATACCCCAAGTCCTGTCACTACCCAACACCTTAAAAGGTCCCCCCCCAGCTTTCTTGTAGGTCCCCTTCAGATATTGGAAGGCCACAATTAGGTCCCCTCAGAGCCTTCTCTTCTCCAGACTAACAACCCCAACTCTCTCAACCTGTCCTCACAGGAGAGGTGCTCCAGCCCTATGAGGACAGGCTTGAGAGAGTTGGGACTGTTCAGACTCCTCACAGCCTTTGCCCTGGGACAGAAATTCCCCACTCTCTCTGCAATGAGAACATCACTCCACCTCTTTCATGGCTTACTTGTACGTTGCCTTAAGCTCCATCTCCTCCTTGGGTGCTCAGGATGCAGAAGCTGTTCTACAGAAGCCTGCTGTCCTTCATTGGACCTTCACAGCCCCCTGGAGCCTGCAGCCTGTGTGTCCTCCAGACCCGCACCCACCACTGGCTGGTGCAACGTTTGTTTTGTAACACCAGCTAGGGTCTGTGACCTATGAGAGGACTTTTTGCTGCTCTCTAGATGTTGCCACATCCCATCAGGGATTATTTTGACAGAGATTTGGCAGTGAGTTTAGAAGAGGCCGATGGCACTTCACTGCTGCTGTGGTGGAAGGCACCAGAAGAACGAGTCCACTTGGATCTTTAGCTGCCTTGGTTCTGCTTGCATAACAAGGTTTTTAGGTTTCAGCATGACAGTTTGAAACCTGACATGGACCACAGAAAGAGAATCTTCTCTGTTAAGCACAAACATCAGCTGTTGCTGTGCTGTTAGTTGTCCGTTTGGGGATTGTCATACGGTTCTCACGGGGGGGTTCTGTAAGAGGCACTGTAAGTGCCGTGCCCCCTGGGATAGCTTCTCCATGACTTCATTTATTTTAGGGACCACAAAAATGCCCTCCTTTCCAGGCATGCTGTGCCTGATGACGTGGCAAACACTCTGTGTTTCCACGCTGTTCTTGACAGTGGAGCTGTTGCCTGCCCCTGTTCTGACAGTGACATGCCCTAGTTCAGAGGAAGAGATAAAAGCACTCCTGCTAGCTGGGCAGGACAACCCGTGGGTGCCCTCACTTCCATGCAGCTCCCTGCTCGTTTGGGAGCTCATGGAGCTCTGTGCTGACATCTTGATCATGTGCCTCAGCAAAGCACAGCGAGCAGGGGGAAAGCTGCCTGAAGTGGCTCACACTGAGCTGCTGCACTGCACAAGGGCTGCATCTCCCATGGCTGCAGGACAGGCTGCAAGGCTATTTCTTGCTTGGTTGTTTTTTCTCACACAAAGCAAAAGCTGCAGAGCTTCAGTCTTGAGCAGAAGGATTGATAAAATGCATGTGGTGAAGGACAGGTGGCAGCAAGGCAGTGAGCAGCAAAGATGGGCTCCTGCTTTCATAGAGTCAGTCAGGATTGGAAGGAACCACAAGGATCATAGAAGGTTGGAAGAGACCTCAAGGATCATCTAGTTCCAAACCTCCCTGCCATGGGCAAGGACAGCTCACACTAGATCAGGCTGGCCAGAGCCTCATCCAGCCTGGCCTTAAACACCTCCAGGGATGAGGCTTCCACCACCTGCCTGGGCAACCCATCCCAGGGTCTCACCACCCTCATGGTGAAGAACTTCTTCCTAACATCCACTCTGAATCTACCCATTTCCAGCTTTGTTCCATTCCCCACAGTCCTATCACTACCTGACAGCCTAAAAAGTCCCTCCCCAGCTCTCTTGTAGGCCCCCTTAAGATACTGAAAGGCCACAATAATCATTTTGATGTGTTCCTTCTGAGCAAGGCCTTCTTTGCCACACCTATCCTGGCTTGTTCTTTTGTAGCTGCTGGGATTTGCCTATCAAGGGAGAGGAGAAGGAGGAGGAAGGCTGCAGCTTGGGTTATTTCAGGTCTGCAGGAAATAATTTCTATGTGCTTTTCAAATGTGGAATGTTTCAGTTCCATGAGAAGGAAACCAGAGGCTCTGTGGTGTTGTGTTGAAGAGCTCAAATGGCAGTAAAGGGAAGACAGGAGCAGGCTGGGGAACTGAGCAAACGTGCTGCATGGACTAAAACCTCCTTCACTTTGACTTAACAGTTTGGCAGAGGAGGAGATCATTTTTTTTTCCCCTTTGTTTCCATTTCAGCCCAGCTTAAAAGCAGGTGGCAGCAACTGAGTGACATGCTGAGGAAAAAGGTCCTGGGAGAGGACATCAGCAGGAGAAGGATTCAATTCAGAACCCAGCATGACAGAACTGCCCTGACACTTGATCAGATCTGCCTTTTTTGTAGTGTGGGAGGCATTAAGAGGAGGTGTCACTTTTGCCAGCTTGCTGAAGATGCAGTGAGACAGGACATGTAGGTATGGATTGCTCCAGTCTGGCTAGTCAGAGCTGCTGGATCACCTTGACACATCTCTTGGGTTTTGACTGCAGCCCTGGCACAGGTCTGTCAGCTGTAATTAGTGCTCTAGCAGAGGTAGCTGGCCCTCAGTTAAGGCTCGGTGGGTAGGATTGCTGGTCAGGTTGGTTTTTAGCCCTCTGCCTAAACCAGCCTGGTAGCTTCTTCAAGTGCAAAGTTAGTTTGGAGTGGAGGCCTGGCTTTTGTATGCCTTGGAGCTCAGGGAAAGCAGGTGCTGCAGAGTGTGAGTGGCAGGTCTTGTTTTGACAGTGTGCTGCTCTGGGGCTTGGGCAGGACGTGAAAAGAGCTGAGGTGTGGCCTCCTGCACTCGGGCACCTTTCTTTGTGAGGAGGATTTATTTTCCTCTGTGTTTTGCCCAGCTGTGCTTCCACACTTTTCTGGTGTATGAGCAAGCAAGCAAGCAGCAAACACAGTTACGTTACCCCCTCAGACTCTAGCACTGGGCTTTGCTGTAGCACAGGGCTTCTGGCTTGTTTAGAAGGAACAGATCCATCCTAAAGCAGGCATTTTTAAGAGCAGAATCTTGGGGTAAGCAGGTGGAGTTAGGTTGGGCTGCCCAGCAGCTTCCTGGGAATGCCTGGAGTTCCAAACCCCTTAATAACTGGGTGTAGTCTGAGTTGGTGACACAGAGGCTGACCTGTTTAGGAGGACAAGCTTTCGTCCCCCTGGCTCTTGCTGACTAGGGAGCAGAGGCCTGTCCTGGCATGGGACTGCAGCTTGTCTGCAGATTCCTTGGGTGGCTTTCTGGGAAGGGGTCCGAGTCCTTCCCAGAGGTTTGTCCTGGTGTGCCTGAGCAGCAGTTTGGAAGGAGTGACTGAGGTGCTGGATGACATGCTTACAGTGAAGCTTCTTGTGGTCACCTGGTGTCACCAGGCTTTCTGGATGTGGCCACCTGAGGGAATGGAACTGGCAATAGGTGTTTGATTCCATCCAGGGATGGCTCTGTGGGATTGCAAAATGTGTGTCAAGAGCAGTCCTTCTCACCTGATCTAATGCTCAGGGGGACAAACAGTGTGTAAGAGCAGCTGGCAATCTGTCACTAAAGAAAAGTGATTCTTTCCTTTCAGTTCAGATTCTGAAATCATTGGCTATGCCTTGGACACTCTCTACAACATCATCTCGAATGACCTGGAAGAGGAGGAGCAAGGTAAGCATTTGGTAGCTGTAGCTGGATGAGCTGTGGGCTGCTTTCCTTGGTGGATTCATTCAAGTGATGACCTGTCATGCTCTGACTGATGCCCAGACTTGCTTTGCTATGGAGCAGCTGTGGTGACAGTGCTCCAAGTCTTGTTGTGTGCAGCTGACCTTCCACTTGTCCCTTGCTGCAGGTTGTTCTGTGGAAAGCCACTTCTCTTCATGTTTGCCAGTCAGGCCTTGGCTTGATCACTCTTTACACTGGCAATCTGAGCTGGCTTTCCAGGGCTCTAGGGGAAAACATTAACAGCAAATCCAGAGCCTTGAGCATATCCATGCTGCTTTTGGGGAAAGAAGATGAAAATCCATCAGACCAGCTTGTCCAAAAAGCATCAGAGCTTTTAGGCAGGCATGAATACAGTGTGAGCAGAAGGTTACACTTAAAGTGGCTGAATGTCTGTGAGTTTATCACACCCTGCATTTACCAGGGCTCTCAAGAGTCCCTCTGGTCCTTTCCCAGCCCTTGTATCTCATTTTTCAGTTTCCATTACATGTGGTGAGTGCAGATGCTCCTGTGGATGGGCAGAGTGGGAGATGATGCTGCCCCTGGAGTTGAAAAGGCTCTTGGCTGCAGTATTTGCCCCAAGATCTCTCTTCAGAGGCTTCTTAGGTGGTAAATAACCTGACAGAAAGTAGGTGAGGGTTCTCCAGCAGGAGCAGAGTTCTGCCAGCCTGCTGGCATTATGCTGTGCAGTGTGGCCTCTCCTGGGGCCTCCTGCTGTGACCTGTCTTGTCTCACTTAGCTGCAGGAGAATTGCAAGCTGAAATCCTTCAGTGCTGTGTTCTTGCCATCTCTTACACTGTTGCCTCTATCCTTGTTCATGCAGTTGCCTGATCTTGAGTTTTTGACCAAGATCAGAGTTCCACAGCTGCTGGGGAGTCCATGTTCACAGCAGTGGCTGGGATTATGGACTTCAGTGTTAGAGCACTCTGTCAGGAAAAGCAAGGAACTGACAGACCTGAGTGCTTTGTGAACTCCCTGGTGTTGTAAGATTGCAGGGTGGTGGAGTTCAGCCCCTCCTCCAGGACCACCCAAAGCAGGAACTGCTGCTGTGGAATGGCTGCAGAAAGCCTGGGGTTGTGCTGCTGTTGGTTGTGCTGCTGTGGAAGCTGTTCACCTTGTAAAACTTTCTCTTGTTTCTTTTCCCTTTATCTGCACTGACAGATGATTCTGAAGGTAAAAAACCTTTACTTATATCAATACAGCACTTTGCTTTAGGCCTAGCTGCTACTCACACCTGTAACAGTCCCTGCAGCTTAAAAAGGACACTGTGTCAACTTGCATTGAAGCCTCCTGAAAGCTTTCTGCTGGCTGCTCTCCATGTTTGCTCCAGAGCTGATATTTGGTTTCTCATGTAATTTGGGCATGCTGAATGCCAACAGGTCTCCAGAGACTGCAATAAGGATCAAATCTTGTTTAGGATGCCATGCCAGTGTGCAGCTGCAGAGCTGGCAGGGCTTTAATGGGCAGCAGCCTACAAGCAGTTTCTGTTCTCAGGAAGCCCTGAAGCTCAGCACAAACATGCTGCACATGAGCATCCTGCAGTGTCTCTTTTAAGCAATGCATGTTTGCAGAGTCTTCCCTGCTACCACTAACACTGTGTGCCTCCTTTTTTCAGCTGGCTTTGTCAAAATGCACTTCATCTCCTCAGTTGAAGATGACTTCTAGTTTGCTGTGCTGCTCGGTAGTGACTTGCTAAGAGCTAACCTAACAGATGGAAGTTGTTTCTCTTTCTCTGAGCCCTGTGAATGTGCAGACTTGTAAAGAGTGGTTATGAGTAGAGGCTGTTTGCATGGTCTGTGGTATGTCCACAGAAGTAGAAGATGCAGTTTGACTTTGCCTGTTTCTGTCTGGCTCCTCTCTCTTTGAAATCTGGTAAAAGAAATACTGATAGGAAAACTAAAGATCAACCTCTTTCCTTTAAGGGAGATCCTTACAAATGAGCTCTTACAAGCTGACACTTTGCAGTCAGCTGCCATTGCCAACAGGTGGATTGGGTCGACTGAATTAACTGTTTTCTTGGCACCAAATTTTCATGGTAGAGGCCTTGGGTTTCTTAGTTTTTGCCACACCCCTACAGGGTGCAGAGTTTGAGGATCAGATGTGGTCAGACTGGACATGAGGAGGAAGTTCTTCAGCATGAGCATGGTGAGAGCCTGGATTGGGTTGCCCAGGGAGGTGGTTCAGGCCCCATCCCTGGACGTGTTTAAGGCCAGGCTGGATGAGGCTGTGGGCAGCCTGCTCTAGGGTAGGGTGTCCCTGCCCACGGCAGGGAGGTTGGAACTAGATGATCCTTGTGGTCCCTTCTAACTCTGACTGATTCTATGATTCTGTGATTCTTTGACCCCTGTTGGAGCTGCTAATGGTTCATTAGGAGAACTCTTTGATAAGGCTGCAAATCCTGCACTTGAAGCAGGAGGAAAAATCCTGACTTTTGCCTTCACTCAACCCAATCAGACCTTTGAATCTGGTCAGAAATTCAGCAGCTTTACCAGGTATTGTCTGTGCTTTACGCTTCAGGCTGTGCCTGTGTGCCACAGTGCTGACGGTGCCTCTGCGTGGTTTGTAGGGTGACCCAATTCAGAGAGGGAACAGCGGTGTAGCTCCTCATGCTGGGCTTCCTGCACTGCTGAGAACACAGAGCAGGGCCTGGGCCCATGGCAGTGTGCTCTGTTTGGAGCTTATGGAGAGACAGCAGCAGAGCAGCAGCTGTCTAGGGGGTGTGTGGGGAGTGGGAGCTTTGTAGGCAGAAGGGTGCTTGGCTGGCAGTGGCCTGTGGCCTGCTCCCCTTGCTGCTGGTTTGTGTCCACTGGCTGTTGTGACAAGCCTTCTGGAAACAACCCAGCAAAGAAACAACCTCCCTTTTAAACCAGTTTCATATGCAGTGGCCACTGGTGTCCTGCACAACTGAATTCCTGCCCCTCTTGAGAGCTAAGCAGCTGAAAAGCCATGGTCTCAGACTGTGCTGGACTGGAATGAAATGGCTTCTCTTCCTGTCCAAATGAGAGCATGTTAAAAAGCTCCCTTTGAACAAGAGCTGCTCTCTATTTTCCAGCAGGAATCCCCTCACCAGAACCTGCCTGGGATTGTTTTGTGGCATAGCTCTACAAAGCTGTCCCTCAGCCTCGATGCCCTCTGCCTGTTTTCTCCTCTGTTATGGGCTGCTTCTGCCTTTGCTTTTGAGTTCATGCAGGAAATGGCTGTGTGAGATGAAATTTATAGGCTAACCCAGTTCCACATAACTGTGGAGTACATAACAGCCTGGCACTTCATTTCCCTCTGGAAGTAATTCACATTCCAAGCCTAAGAGGTTTTGTTGCTCACCTTTTTCAAACTCACTGTCTTGATGTTTAGATCCTTTCTACTGCCAAAGCAAGGCAAATAAGGAGATGTTGGAGCCATTTAACTTTGGATGGTTTCTGTCCCCCACTGCTCACTTCAAGGCCCTTGCTGTGAAATGTGCTTGGCTCTTGCACATCAGTGAATAGTCCTTAGAAGGAACTTCTCCACTGTGAATGTAGCCACTTGGAGGCTTGCTGCTGGTCCTCTGGAGGGTTCTATCTTTCGCTCGCTGAATTCTCTGCTCACTTCAGAGTGTGCCTGGTTATATCTGTAACAGGCAGCTGTGGGGGTGAGAACTGTGAATCTGGCTGGGTATCATCAATGGAAAGAGGATTCTTTAATGCTGAAAGGAGTTTGGTTAGCAGATTCTTGATTCCCTCTCCAAGTTAAGTTTAGAATGATGTGGGTGTCCTCTTTTGTGCAGAGCTTCTGTCGGTGTTTGTTCTGAGAAGAAATTCACATGAGAGCAATGGCTCTGAACCTTGGCCCTATTTAAGCAGGAATAAAAGTGGCAAGTGCCTCAAGTTCTCTAACTGGTTGTTTTTCACTGTTGCAGAAGAAAACTTACCAAAGCAAATTGATGATTTGGGAAGTCAGTTCACAGAGATCTTCATTAAACAGCAAGACAATGTCACGCTCCTGCTCAGCCTTGTGGAGGTGAGTAGCAGAACCCTGCTTGGCATGCTGAGGGACTTGTGCTGGGGAGGGAGGTGATCTGGAGGGATCTATAAGAGGGCTGCTTTGTCTTGCCCTCCTGAATTTCCAGGTAAGATGGGATGATCCCTGGAGAGTCAGACTGGTTGTTAGGGAGAAGAAACAGCTAGGAGAAGCTGGCCCAGGGAGCAAGAGGAAAGGAAACTGCTGGGAATTCTCCTGGCTGATAATGAAGAACAGAATAGGAGGTTGTTTGAATGCAGGCTACATGTTCTGATAGGATGAGTGAAGAAAAGAGCTGGGCAGGAGAAGGAATTCTTTACCTGCTTGGTGTCTAGAAAAGAAAGCTAAATACTGAGGAGGAATTTATTAACGTTCTCCTCTCTGGTTCTGCAGGAATTTGATTTCCATGTTCGCTGGCCTGGAGTGAAACTCCTCACATCTCTTCTAAAGCAGCAGGGACCTCAAGTGCAGCAGATAATTCTCGTCAGCCCAATGGGTCAGTGTTTGAGTTTATTGCTGATAACTTGAAGCTGGAAGCTCAGCAAACAGTACGGTGGGGGGTGGTGGTGGTGAGGGGAGTCTTCAGCAAGGTGTTTTCAAGACCTCCAGCATGAAAAAGCTGCCCCATTATTAATGCTTTTTGAATATGTGTTTCTTGCAGGTGTTTCCAGACTGATGGATTTACTAGCAGACTCTAGGGAGGTGATAAGAAATGATGTAAGTAGAGAGCAGAGAGCTCTTCATAAGTAATAACTCTCAGCTGAACTGCTCAGTGCTGCTGCAGAACTGGGGTTAGGTTAAATGAATGCATGGGAAGGTTGCTCCTTGGGAATATTGAGTTCCTCAGCTGAGTTGGGTGGCTCTTGGGTGCCTTGCCATCATTCACACAAAAGCACACTGCTGCTGTGCATTTCTTGCTCCTGAGCCTTGGGTGGGCTTTCCTTGGCCTGTCAGCTGGTCAGATTCACTCCAGCACATGTCTTGACTCATCAGGTGCCAAAATGCTCTAATTGCTACAGAAGAAATGAGGTGCTTTACAAATCACAGAATTAACCAGGTTGGAAAAGACCTTTGAGATCATTGAGTCCAACCTATCACCCAACACCTTCTAACTAACTAAACCATGGCACTAAGTGCCTCATCCAGCCTCCTTTTAAACACCTTCAGGGACGGTGACTGCACCACCTCCCAATGGCCAATCACTCCTTCTGTGAATAACTTCTTCCTAACATCCAGCCTCTTTTTTCTGTAGAGCCCCTTTGGGACACTCCTGTGCCTCTGTTTTGAGGGGCAGTGAGGCATGAGGAGCTGCTGTGTGGTGTCCATGATGGGGTTTGTTAGCTGTGCTGAGGCGCAGGGCACGCAGCTGTGGCCTGTAGTTGTGGCCAAGGATCGTGCTGCTGATTCAGCACTCTGTGACTGGTGAAAAGCCAGGCAGTTCTGTAAAGCTAAGCTTCATTTCTCCTCTCCCCACCTGTCAAGGGAGTCTTGTTGTTACAGCAGCTGACCAAGAGTAATGCAGCCATACAGAAGATTGTTGCCTTTGAAAATGCCTTCGAGAGACTTCTGGACATCATAACTGAGGAGGGAAACAGCGATGGAGGTACAGAAAAGCCTAAGACTTACTCACAGCCTTGTGCCCCTGCACAGACTGCTGGGTGACAGCATTTACAGGCCAATGTTAGTATGCACTTGGAGCTAGTCAGTGGGTAGGAGGATCAAAACACACAGCCTGGGTGTAACAGAAGGAGCAGAACCAGACTGAGCAAGCAGGCAGGGCCTTGGCACCTTCTGAAAGCTTATCCTGAGGAGTGAATTTCTGTGAGCATGTGTGCATGAGTTGGTGTGTGGCAGCTGGACTTAGGCCTCTTGAAGGGCAGTGTCAGAGATGTGTATGCAGCATTTGTCACTCACCGAGTTAAGCATCTGCATTCCTCCTGCAAGGTCCTTGGATGCTTGGAGTGCCTTGAAGTAGCAGCTCACTGAGCTCCTTCAGCCTCACTACTGACTTCAGCTTTCTGGTCAGCTCCTTGCTAAAGCATTTACCTGTTGTGGTGAGAAAAAATGGATAGAAAGAAGAGCAAACCTGAACTCTATTAGCAGCACATTATGAGTTTGCTACCAGTTGTAGCTTGCTTACAGGGTCAGTTTCAATAACAAGTGACCTTTCTCTGGGCTGCAGGAGCAGTTAATGCTGCTCTCCCAGCTGAATTACTCCAGGTATGTTGGCATGGAAGGATTAAGCAAAGCTGCTATTTTTAGGCAGCAGATAATTTTAGGGCACTTGGTCTGTAAATTCCTGAGTGCTAAGAGTTCCCTGCTCCCTCTCTTACATGTTCCTTCCCCTGCACATAGCCCTGCTGTGGGCTTGGTTGCCCAGCTGTGGGAAGGGGGAATGTGACAGCTGCTCTCCCTCTTTGTTCTCCCACTCCCAGGTCTGGCACTTGCCAGGGAGTTTGCACAAGTGCCAGGGACGAAGTCTTGATCCTTTCTGTTAAGTCCAGATTTGGAATCATCCCAGCAGACTGCCTTTACTTATGTTGTCTTCTGGACAGAGCTGCCTGGGGATTTGCTTCTCTCACAGTACAAAGCTGATGAGCATCTCTGGGGCTCTTTCAGTACAGATAAAACTTGAGGGGGGGGAAAATAACAGTGAAAAGGAAAAAGCTATTGTTGAGTAGAGTCCGAATTGGCTCATTCTAAGGGCTGTTTCTAGGACTGCTTCTCCACCAGAGTAACCCCCAAAGTCCCTCTGAAATGAGCTGAAGAGTGAAGGGCTGTGTCAGGCAGGAAGAACTGCTGCATTCCATCTGTGGTGCAGTTCCAGAGCAGCTTTGTTGTAGTGCTGGTGCAGAAGCAGCAGTGCAGCCTCTGGAGTAGGTACACTTCAGTACACAAGCTGTTGGTGAGCCTTGCTCTGAACTCCTTTCTGTTCTGACCCAATTAATTTCCCCCAAACTGTAGTCTTTGGAAGGAGGCTTTCTTTTCCCTTCAAACTTGTGGAAGAAACACCAGGATGGTTTCTGCAGGAATGTGCTGGGTCAGCATCCAGGTATTGAGCTGAGTGAGCTTTGGGTTTTTCCATGCAGGAGGTTTCAGTTCTTGGTCCAAATCTAATGCCTGTGAAGAGTCCAGCAGTGTGTGCTCTGTTCCGTAGTTAATGCAGAGAAGCTGACTGGTTTTCCATGTGTCATCCTCTCATTCATCTTGTGGGTTTTTGTCTCACCAGGAATAGTGGTGGAAGATTGTCTCCTCCTGTTACAAAACTTGCTGAAGAATAACAACTCCAACCAGAACTTCTTCAAGGAAGGTTCCTACATTCAGCGTATGAAGCCTTGGTTTGAGGTTGGAGATGACAACTGCGGGTGGTCTGCACAGAAAGTAACCAATCTTCATCTAATGCTGCAGGTAAAACACATCCTGGATGGCTCAGTGTCCATGCCAGCACTTCTTCAGCTCTCTTGCAGTGCAGAATCATGGAATGGTTTAGGTTGGAAGGGACCTCAAAGCTCAGGCAGTTCCAACCCCCTGCCATAGGCAGGGACACCTCCCACTGGAACAGGTCACTCAAGGCTTCATCCAACCTGGCCTTGAACACCTCCAGGGAGGTTGGGGAGCATAGAATCACCCAATGTGATCTTTGATCACATTGGGTGATTCTGTGTTCCACAACCTCCCTGGGCAACCTGTGCCAGTGTCTCGCCACCCTCACTGGATAGAACTTCTTCCTACAATCCAGTTTAAATCTCCCCTCTGCCAGTTTAAACCCATTTAAACAGCTCCAGGGAGGGAGCAGCCACAACCTCCCTGGGCAACCTGTGCCAGTGTCTCACCACCCTCCCTGTAAACAACTTCTTCCTAAGAAGAGGTGGAATGTCACAGCTGCGAAGCCTGGGCTGGCTTCAGCTCAGAGCTAGCTAACTGTCATCTCGACCTCCCTTTTCAGGAGCAATTCTGTTTTGTGGCTAAACTTGTTTTGTGTGTGCATTTTGGAAGCTCTCAGGCTCTCTTCACACAGCAGTGTTGCTTTGGTTGTAGCTGGTGCGGGTGCTGGTTTCTCCCACCAACCCTCCTGGTGCTACCAGCAGCTGTCAGAAGGCGATGTTCCACTGCGGCTTGTTGCAGCAGCTCTGCACCATCCTGATGGCCACGGGGGTTCCTGCTGACATCCTGACAGAAGTAAGAGGGAGCAAGCAAATGTAGGGATGGGGGCAAGCAGGACTCTGTAGGGGCAGCTGGCTGCTGCACAGACTACCTGATGTGATAAGATTTGCTAAGAGATCATTTCAGATGCCAGAGGTGTCAGCTCCTCACAGAAAGGAGCCAGGTCTGTTAGGTGATGCTCTGCAGCCAGAAAACAGTCAGACCTGCTTGGGTTTTGTATTGGGTTTCAGACTGTTCCAGGGTGGCAGAATTGATTCCTGTTTTTTCCCTGTTTTCAGGATGGTTTTCTGTTGTTTTTCCTCTCTTGAGAGAGTCTAGAAGTATTCTACCTCAGCAGGTTTTCAATGCTGAGGGATTTTTAGCTTCAGGAAAGCTGTCAGCAGTGCAGGATGAGGTTTTCCCTTGGTAAATGCTGTGCTTAGATTGAGTGTGGTTTGGTTCCTCTGGCACAGCTTCCAGTCCAGTGCTTTTCTGTCTTGGAAGTTTCACCTTTCAGCTCCTCACAAATGTGCCAGCCTCCCTGGCTGGCATAGCAAAGCTGCTGTGAGAGAGGAAATGGAGTTGGAGGCACTTGGCTATGGTAGAGCTGGCTGAGCTGTCCCTTACTCTTTGCTTCACAGCTGCCAGCTGTCTGGATTTCATCTGGAACAGTTTTACTGAATTAATCTTGGAATGTGTGTGTGGATGCTGAGCTGTCAGGGTGACCTGGGATCATTTTGTGAGTGTAGATTCTCCTGACACTAACTGTCCATTTCTGTATCCTTTCTGTAGACCATTAACACTGTCTCAGAGGTCATTCGAGGATGTCAGATGAATCAAGACTACTTTGCCTCTGTAAATGCACCTTCTAATCCACCAAGGTAGAGGAAGAAAAGTGTTTAGCTGGGCTGGATAATGAGCAAAGGATTGCTGGAATTCAGAGTCTGGGATTATGACACACACCCACAGCTTCAGGTTCAGGTTGGGAGTCTTAGGGAGTGAAGGTGTCAGGTGTGCTGGCACCTGAACTGATTGGACTTCTTCTGTGGCACCTGAAAAGGGAAGTGAGCCTTTGCAGAGGAGTTCCCAGATTGGGATGAGCTGCCACTGTCAGCCAGAGGATTTAGAGGCAAGCAAAGAGGTATTTGGAACTCAGACTGGGGAACAGCAAGTGTTAGCTTAATGGGATCTTAACATTTAGTTAGCAGAGGAGCACTACAGGCTGCCGGTAGCATGAGGAGGCATCTCCTGCAGTGTTCCTGAGGCTGGCATGGAGCAGCAGGGGTGGGAGGTGGAAATCTTGTGGAGGAACAGAGGCTCACTGCAGCCATCTGTGCTGAACCTGCTGTGGGGTTTTGTGTATGAAGACCAGAGGCTGTGCTTAGATGTTGGAAGTGGTGATAGATGGGGTAGGCAAAACTCTTTGCACTCTGTGTTGTGTATCTGTGGTTGTCTTCCTTCAAGGCCTCATCCTAACGTTTTCCCTCTTTCCTTTCCCAACAGGCCTGCCATTGTGGTGCTTCTGATGTCCATGGTGAATGAGAGGCAGCCTTTTGTGCTACGCTGTGCTGTCCTCTATTGCTTCCAGTGCTTTCTGTACAAAAACCAGAAGGGCCAGGGGGAGATTGTCTCCACGCTGCTGCCCTCCACCATCGATGGTAGGCAAGGCTGGCGCCGCCGCTTCGTGCAGCAGCTGTCATCAAGTGTCTGACCCAAGCAGGGTCTTGCTTAGCATTTCTCTCAAATGCCACTGGTTTAATTTCTCTGAGCTTTAAGTGGGTTTTGATGTCTTTTAATGTTGTCATGGCCTGTTCTAATCTCACTTGTACCTCTTGGCTGTTTCGGTAGCTACAGGTAACTCGGTCTCAGCTGGCCAGCTGCTCTGCGGGGGCCTCTTCTCCACAGACTCTCTGTCCAACTGGTGTGCTGCTGTGGCCCTGGCCCATGCCTTGCAGGAGAATGCCTCTCTGAAGGAACAGCTCCTGAGGGTTCAGCTGGCAACCAGCATTGGCAACCCACCGGTGTCGCTGCTGCAGCAGTGCACCAACATCCTCTCGCAGGTACGGCTCCCACCCAGCCTGCTCGGGAGGAAACTGGGGCTGCAAGGGCACTGCTGCCCCGTGGAGGGGCACTGCTGGAGGACATGGCTGCACACCTAACCAGAAAGAAGGTGCCCTGCCTTGCAGACTGGTTTTATGCCTCACTTGAAGCACTGTGTGCTGCGAGGGCAGGAGAGCAGCAAACCTGGCTTGCAGCGGTGACTGCTGCTCGGTGGTGTCTGCGCTCAGCAGGCAGAAGGCCCTAAAGCATCTAGACCTTAAACTTGGTTTAAAAGACAAGGCAAGCTGGCAGCACCCACAGGCACATTTTGTTGCTGAAGTGCTGCCTGGTTGGCTTTTAACCTGCAACTGCTAACTGGAGATGTCCTGAGGATACCAGGCTCTTGTGTAGAGATGGTTGCTGGGTTTGCTGGTCAAGGCCAAGAGCTTGTCCAACCACGACCTGTAAATGTTTGGCTTTGCAAATGGCAAATGAGTGGAGTTCACCTCCTAGGCCTACACTTCCTTTTGCCATGCCCTCTGTTATGCTTTCCTCAAGTGTTAAATTCTGGCAGCCATCAGCCTTTCCTGCAGTTATGGCAGAGTGCTGGAATTTGGGATGAATTCACCTGCCTTTATCTGCTCTGCACTCAGCACTCCCTACCCTTTTCCCATCACTTTTGTCTGAGGTAAACTGGAGCCAGGAAAAACTGCCTGAAGGGACTGCAAGTGTGGGGGGGCTGTGTCTGCAATGTGCTGCCCTGCAGGGCTGTGCAGTAATGTGTGTGTAACTTGCAGGGGGATAAGATCGACAGACGGGTACGTACCGACTGGCACAGCTTTGGCACCTCCTGGGGTCTTTAACTGCTTTTGACGTGTTTCCACTCACAGCTTCGTGTGGCAGTGGGGTCTGGGGATTCTCCTAGCGTAACCAAGCTTGCTCTGTGTCTGCAGGGCGTTCTCTGGGGGTGCTCCACAAAACTCTGGGATGAAGGTTGTGGGTAGCATGGGTGCTTTCTTGTCAGTGGGGAGGTTCTTCCACCTAACAGATAGCTCTTCCTGTTAGAAACGTGGGAACTGGTACAAGTGCTGTTTTCTGACTGGCCTGCAGCCAGCAGCTGGTACAATCTCAAATGGGAACATGGTGCTGATTTCCTGACTGCTACACTGCCCCCAGCTGTTTCACCTGCCTCCTGGCCTTCTTGTGCCTTCTACTTACCAGGGGTTTTAACCTTGGAGCTGCTAGTTGTGTCTAGCAGGGATCTTGTTACTAGCAAACAATCCCTGGAGTGAGCTGTATGACCTTCAGGCTGCTACTTAAAGCCCTCAGCTGGTTATCTGGGGCAGAAAAAAAACCCAATCCTGCAATATGGCTGCTGTGGGATTTCTGTTTTATTTACCACCTTGGTCACAGCTGTCCTGAAGGGGTTGTGCCCTTGGCAGCCCTGAGCTGTAGCACAGCAGCCATGGAGAGCTGCCATCTCTCACAGTAGGTACTACCAAATAGCTGTGCTGTTTTGCCAGAGTGGGTGTTCTGGGCTGAGTGGAAATCCTGAGACAGAGCAGGTTCCTCTGAGCTCAGAAGAGCAGGCAGTGCCTGAGGACAGATGTGGTTTGTGCCTGCTTCCAGCAGATGTGTGCTGCAAGCATGACTCTTGTGCCAATGTTGTCTTAAGAAGCTGAGGATGTGCCAATGGGCAAGGCTGCCAGCACCAGAGGTCATCCCTGGTGCGTGTGAGCTGGCTGATAGTGTTGGGACAGTCAGAGCCAGCTCCCTGCACATCCTCTCTTGCCTTTGTGGCTAACCCCACTATGTGCCAGTGACTGTCTGAAACGTGTCATTAGGCTCAGAAAGATGTCACCTGAGGAGCAGAGATATGGCAGTGGTGTGCTGCAGGGAGGTCATGGACTGCTGAGAGTGCAGGGTGAGGGGAGTGCATGGTGCTGATGTTGAAAGCTACATGAGCCAGTTCAGAGGAACAGAGAGAGCAAGAGGAGAGCAGAGTATGGTGGGCACTGGGCAACTCTCAGTGAGGTCTAGGTCAGTGGAAAGCAGCTGTGGCCTTCAGCTAGAAGGGGAGCAGTGAGGAAGGTGATGTGTGCTAACAGAGCAGAGAGCCAGGGTCACAGCCAGGCTGGAGACACACCTGGAGTAAAGGCTTGAGCTTGTAGTACTCACCGTGCAACACAACAGGCAGGTGCTGAGTGCTCTGCTGTGCCCACATTTCACTTGGGCCTCTGGAAGGGATGATGGTGAACAAGAGCCAGATGCTGCCTTTTGTGTGTGCAGCATTCGGGGTGGCTGTCGCAGCCTGGCTAGCTGTGCTCGGTGTTCTGCTTTAAGGAGGTGGTTTGATCTCAGTGTTGGTGATGCAGCACCTCAGAAGGAAGCCTTGGAAGCCAGGCTCTGCACAGCTTGCTGTTTCCTCCCAGAGTTGTTAGACTCAACTCCTGTCTGTCTTGTGGTCTGCAGCGGCAGTTGGGTAGCTGGAGGCCTACTAGAGAAGATCTTCTTGCCAGGCTGCTGCTCATTGGCTGTTCTGCTGAGCAGACTGGCTTAGTCACAGACCCCTGGGGATCCTCTAATGCTCAGCCACGCTAAGCCCCACACTGCCTTCAGCCCTAAAGCACAGGGGCTAGCAGTTCAGTGTCTCCTGCAGGCACTGTTGAGGAGGGCTTCACTGTTTTGCCACTGTCTCTTCCCTGTAACCACTTGTTCCAGTGTATTTTCTTCCTCCCCTTTTGAAGGTCTCCCAGCAGTTCTCTGTGCCTCATCTTGCCTTTGTGACTTGGCTGTAGCTTCTAGTTACTTTACCCAGTTTCTTAGGTGCTTGTGTGAAGCTCAGCTTTCCATGCGGGGAGGATTTCTCTTGGTTGCCTTCTGAAGGTTGACTGTTGGAAGAGATGCCGGTCGTAGCGCTGCTGTGTCCACACACAGTGCCTGCAGCAGAGACAAGGGGAGCAGAATTGAGAAGAGAGTCAGTTTGAAGGTGAAAGGTCATTTTCCCTCCTTAGCAAAAATAGTGCAGGTAGCATTCCCCTTGCAGGGTGAGTGGACACACTGGCTGAACCCAGAGCCACTCCTGTACTGTGCTTCTTGGCACTTTGTACTCAGCAGGGCAAGGCTTGGTGGTGCATCTCTCCTCCCAGGCAGTCCTCACTACACTTAAATTACACTTCTTGCCTTCTGAACAGGTAGTTGTTTGTGTGGTTCTTTATCTCACCCTAGCATTCATTAGAAATGCAGCACTAATCATAGAATGGTTTAGTTTGGAAGAGACCTCAAAGATCATCCAGTTCCAGAAAGAAACCAATCTTCATCTAATGCTGCAGGTAAAACACATCCTGGATGGCTCAGTGTCCATGCCAGCACTTCTTGAGCTCTCTTGCAGTGTAGAATCATGGAATGGTTTAGGTTGGAAGGGACCTCAAAGCTCAGCCAGTTCCACCCCCCTGCCGTAGGCAGGGACACCTCCCACTACAACAGGTCGCTCAAGGCCTCATCCAACCTGGCCCTGAACACCTCCAGGGAGGTTGTGGAGCACAGAATCACCCAATGTGATCAAAGATCACATTGGGTGATTCTGTGCTCCACAACCTCCCTAGGCAACCTGTGCCAGTGTCTCACCACCCTCACTGGATAGAACTTCTTCCTACAATCCAGTTTAAATCTCCCCTCTGCCAGTTTAAACCCATTCCTTCTCGTCCTGTCGTTACAAGACCTTGTCAATAGTCCCTCTCCAGCCCTCCTATAGCCCTCTTCAGATACTGGAAGGCCACTCCAAGGTCTCCTGGAAGCCTTCTCCTCTCCAGGCTGCAGAGCCCCAACTCTCATAGCCTGTATTCATGAGTTAGGATGTTACAGTGGTGTGGCTTTGTGGCGGGATGGGATGGCGCAGTGGTGTCACTCTGCAGGGTCACACCTGTGCTGCTTGTTTTGCTCTGGGGATGGTTCAGGCTGGGTTTAATTTTTGTGTCACCAAAGCACTAAAGCTGTGTGCTGTGTAACTAACGGGTGGGGCTCCTGAAAGATGTGCTTCTTGTTCTTCTGATGAGGAGACAAAAGTGTGTGAGCCTGCAATGGAGAACAGCTGCTGGGGGTGTTTTAGTCTTCCACTGCAGAAAGATAACTGCTTGGGGGGGGTTTACTCTTTCCAGGGCAGCAAAGTCCAGACCAGGGTTGGACTGCTGATGTTGCTCTGCACTTGGCTAAGCAACTGCTCAATTGCTGTCACCCACTTCCTCCACAACACAGCCAATATTCCCTTTGTATCCTTCACCTGCTTGCAGAGTAAACCCTGAGGTTACTTGTGTGGAGTGTTGATGTAGATCACACTGCAAGACACCTCCTGGGGCAGGAGCAACAGCTAGCATTTTGCTCAGAGATTGGCAGACTGGCTTGGATTGGAAGGGACCTTCAAGCTCATCCAATTCCAACCCCCTGCCATAGGCAGGGACACCTCCCACCAGCCCAGGTTGCTCAAGGCCTCATCCAGCCTGGCCTCAAACACCTCCAGGGAGGGTGCATCCGCAGCCTCCCTGGGCAACCTGTGCCAGTGTCTCCCCATCCTCACTGTCAGGGATTTCTTTGCAGTCAGTGCCCTGTGGATGCTGAGCTGTCCATAAGATGTGTGTTTAGTTAGAGTACAGTGGAAGGCTTCCTCATTCTGCCAGCCAAGTGCATTCCTCATTCTGACAAGCCCCGTGGTATTTTTAGTGTGCCTTGGCTTGTACCCTAGAGGAAGGAAGGAGGCTTCCTATTTATTGCTGTCCCTGCCTTTCAGGAAGAACTCTAACTTAAGACTAAAACTGTCACCTTATCTAAACTGTGTTGGAACAACTAAATCTCTTGGGTTCAGCATGAAGTTACTGAGGGGAGAGATTGCAGGGGAACCACAGATTACTCAAGTCCCTCAAAACCAGAGATAGCTTTGTGAGGGTTTCATCATTATTTCATCTGCTTCCTAATCGAGTGGTTTTGCATGAGTAAGTCACTGCCAAGTGGGAATTTGTAGAGAGGGGGGAGAATGTTACATGTGTTGTGCTTCTGAAGTACCTCAGCCTTAACAAGAGCTCCAGCTCACGGGGCAGATAGCTGAAAACCTCGGAGAGGAGGAGCAGCTCGTCCAAGGCCTCTGTGCACTGCTGCTTGGCATCTCCATCTACTACAATGACAACTCCCTTGAAAACTACAGGAAGTGAGTATGATGTGGGAAAGGGGCATGGGACAGGCTCGAGAGACTGCAGGGAGGGTTCTGTGGGGGGCTGATGATGGCTCAAGAGTCTGCTAACTGAGGCATTGAATGTTCTCTATGTATGTTCCTTACGGAATGAAGACTACGTGAGCCAGCTCTAGTTCTGCATAGCTCCTCCTGCCCTGTGTGCTCTTGGGTTGGGAAGAGATGCGAATGGCAGCTGAAAAACTGCCTCTGTAATGCAGAGCACCTAATGCAGTTAAGACTGGAGCCAGATAATCAGAGTTGTAAGTGCAAAGAGCCAGCTTGAGGGGAGAACGGGCTCGGTCTTGGCCAAGTGTCACACTGTGATTTGTCCTTTTGCAGAGAGAAGCTGAAGCAGCTGATTGAGAAGAGGATTGGCAGGGAGAACTTCATTGAGAAGCTTGGTTTCATTAGCAAACATGAACTGTATTCCAGAGCTGCTCAGAAGCCACAGCCTAGCTTTTCTAGCCCAGACCACATGATGTTTGACCATGAATTTACCAAGCTTGTAAAGGAGCTGGAAGGTGAGATGCTAACTGTCCTCTCTGCAGGGCTTGTGATGAGCTGCTGGGTGTGCAGTGTGATGGTTCTGGATGGAGTGTTCTGAGGGATGTTACACTAACAGCAGTGCAGACTGAGTTTCTAATGCCATGAGCTCAATTAAACTGTTTTGAGGACATAAAAAGATGAACTGGGCTGTAGCTCACAAACTGTTTCTGTCAGGTGTCATAAGTAAAGCTATTTACAAGTCCAGTGAGGAGGATAAAAAGGAGGAGGAGGTCAAGAAGACATTGGAACAGCACGACAGCATCGTGACTCACTACAAGAAAGTCATTAGAGAGCAGGTAAGGAACAGCCACACTGTGCATGTACCTCCAGAAGTTGGTGGCCCTGCTTTCAGGAGCACCACAGTGCAGTTTTCCCACTGTTCCAAAATGGATAACAAGGGATCTGGCAATGCAGAGGCACTTCTCAAAACACTTAAGGCAAGTGTGGGTTCTCCTGAATGTTGGTGTTTAGAATACTGGTGTGGTTTACTGTAGGTCAGGGATCTGGGATGGACACATGTCCAGTGTCCATCTACTGTGTCCAGTTCTGGGCTCCTCAATTCAAGAGAGATGTTGAGGTGCTGGAAGGTGTCCAGAGAAGAGTGATGAAGCTGGTGAGGGGCCTGGAGCACAGCCCTGTGAGGAGTGGCTGAGGGAGCTGGAGGTGTGCAGCCTGCAGAAGAGGAGGCTCAGGGCAGACCTCATTGCTGTCTACAACTACCTGAAGGGAGGCTGTAGCCAGGTGGAGTTGGGCTCTTCTGCCAGTCAAGCAGCAACAGAACAAGGGGACACAGTGTGAAGTTGTGCTGGGGGAGGTATGGGCTGGATGTGAAGAGGAAGTTGTTGGCAGAGAGAGTGATTGGCATTGGAATGGGCTGCCCAGGGAGGTGGTGGAGTCTCTGTCCCTGGAGGTGTTGAAGCCAAGCCTGGCTGAGGCACTTAGTGCCATGGTCTGGTTGACTGGCCAGGGCTGGGTGCTAGGTTGGGCTGGATGAACTTGGAGGTCTCTTCAGCCTCTTTGATTCTGTGACATGGGATGAAGGGACAGTGGTGAAGCACCAGTGAGACTTCACAGAACATGTGGTGACTGCCATTAACAGGCTTGTAATGACTCTTGAGGCAAAACACATGCCTGCAGGCTTCAGTGTGATGGAGAAAAATGACAGCCATCAGGTTCCATATGTTTCCTTTTTCCTGGTGTAGAGATGCTGGAGGATTCCAAAAGCTTGGGAAGGCATTGGCCTGGTGAGGGGCATCTGTCTCTCCCAGGCTTTCCTGCCAGGAATAACTCCCTAGACCTGTGAGACTCTGCTCTCAGTGTCCCTTGTACAGAGCCATATACTGCTGGAGCTGAGGTTTTGCTGTTTTCTCTGCCTCCCTCAGTGCTGTTATGCTGTTATTCCAAGTGCCTCTTTTGCTTCCACAGGACCAGGAGCTTGAAGAATTAAAGCAACGAGTTAACACTTTAACATCTCAGAATGAACAGCTCCAAGCAACAGTTACACAGCAAGTGTCACAGATCCAGCAGCACAAGGACCAGTACAATCTCCTTAAAGTGCAGCTAGGTAGGCTTCAGGAAGAGCAGCCAAGTCCCCTGGCTAGTGCAAAGCTCTGCTGTGCTTCACAGCAAGTGCTGCAGAGCAGGTCCAGCAGGCAGCCTTCTGCCTCCTCAGGCCTGCTGCTCTGTGTCCTGTGCCACCTGGGAGTCTCCCACAGAGATAAGCTGCACTTTTCTCCATCTGATGTGCGTTTTGTTCAAGCTGCTTTGCTGCAGATGTGCCTGGGGAGGGGAGGAGCTGAAGCAGGGTGCCTGCGAGCTGCTGGTGGAGGCTCTCTACACTTTCAAGTCAGTCCAAACTACTGCTGCTGCTGTTCAGACTCAGCAGAAAAAGAGATGAGCCATGGGGTGTGCTGAAGCTGGGGTCTGTGAATGAAAGCAGAACTTGGGGCAGAGCTGTACAAGATGGGGCCTACTGCTGTCACTAGAGAGATGCTGGATGCAGTAGTGCTGTCTTCAGGATTGCCCAGGACTAAAATTACTGGAGGAAACACTTCTCCTTCCTACATGGATTTAATTGGGAACTCACTTTGGATGAAGTGAGTGAGACAGCACACAGCAGCAGTCGCAAATACACCCTGGGAAGAGTGGCAAGTCAGAGCTTTTGATTCCGCTCTTGACAGAGAATTCTAAATCCTCTGCTTTGTTTCCTGAGTTAGAATGGCTTCTGCTGCCCTGTGAGCCAGCAGTGTGCTCAGGCGGCCAAGAGAGCCAACAGCTTCCTAGCTTGTATCAGGAACAGTGTGGGCAGCAGGACAAGGGAGGTTATTCCCCTGTACTCAGCACTGCTCAGGCCACACCTTGAGTGCTGTGTCCAGTTCTGGGCTCCTCAATTCAAGAGAGATGTTGCAGTGCTGGAAGGTGTCCACAGGAGGGCGACAAAGCTGGTGAGGGGCCTGGAGCAGAGCCCTGTGAGGAGAGGCTGAGGGAGCTGGGGGTGTGCAGCCTGCAGAAGAGGAGGCTCAGGGCAGAGCTCATTGCTGTCTACAACTACCTGAAGGGAGGCTGTAGCCAGGTGGGGTTGGTCTCTTCTGCCAGGCAAGCAGCAACAGAACAAGGGGTCAGAGTCTCAAGCTGTGGCAGGGCAGGTCTAGGCTAGATGTTAGGAGGAAGTTGTTGTCAGAGAGAGTGATTGGCATTGGAATGGGCTGCCCAGGGAGAGGTGGTGGAGTTGCCATCCCCAGAGGTGCTGAAGCAGAGCCTGGATGAGGCACTCAGTGCCATGGTCTGGTTGATTGGCCAGGGCTGGGTGCTAGGTTGGCCTGGATGATCTTGGAGGTCTCTTCCAACCTGCTTGATTCTGTGACTCTTAATAATTGAGTGTGTTTGAATCTAGCTGCAAAACAAAGTTGGTGTTTGTGACCTCTGTTACGAATTGTCTTTTAGGAAAGGACACTCAGCACCACAACTCCCATGGTGATGCCTTCCAGGTAAATGGCTTTCAGACAGAAGAAGTGAGCAGATTGAAAGAGGAGTTGGAAGAATGGAAAACCAAGCATGAAGTGCTGCAGGGGCAGTTAAGGGAACGGGAGTCTATGAGTGAAAATCTGGTAGGTGCTGTCTCAGCACAGCAGACCACAACTGGCTGCATGCTGACAATGGGAAACACAGTGGGAGGTGGCTTCAGCAGGGCTTCTTCTGCTTCACACTGTCCCCAGGAGGACTTTGTGCAGCTATACAATCACTGGAGTTTTCTTCAGTATATTATGGGTAGGAAAAAAAGTAGTTCTAGATGGCTCCCTCAGGAGGGGGTAATGTCCAAGACACATTTATGGTGGTTTCCATTGTGCTGTGCACTGGTGAGATGCTTTCTGCATCCACTCTAGAGGAGCCCATCCAGCAATGAGAGCTTTATGATGTGCATGTTTTAACCTGTTCTGCACCCTCTCTGTTGGCAGCTTTGGTCATGCAAGCACAGGGGTTTGTTTGCCTTGTGCTTTTTAGTCTGGCTGGCTCTGATTTTTCTTGTTGCTCTTACAGAAGTCCCCACAGCTAGAAATGGGAACAGCAGAGCAGTCTTCACAAACCAGCAAATCTGGTGGCTTGGAGCACAATGATGAACTGCAGAAGGTGAGCTTGTGGTACTTCAGCAAAGCTGAAGAGTGGTAGCTGGGAGTGGGAAAAGAGCTCTGGCAGGAAGGAGCATAGATTGCTGAGCCTGTTGGGGTTTTTAGTGGTGTACCCTCACATGAAGAGCATCTGGGTTATGCATCCAAAATTTTATCTGTTAGTTTTGCCAAGCAAAACAGAGACTGCAGCTGGCTTTTCAGACCCACAAAGTCTGGTTACCCATTGCAAAACACAGCTTTAAATGTTGATATGAAAGCTTCCAGACATGAAATGTACAGCACACAGGAAGCACAAAGTATCTGCAGGTCCTATACTTGAAGGTAGCAGTTGCAGAAAGCAGCTAGCAGAGTGCCTGTGATCAGAGAGCTCAGAGTGCCTTGGCAAGTCATAAAAAAAGGGCTTCTGCACCAAGGATGGAAGTGTGTGGAGGATGCTGTTGGAGTGCTGTGGTGTGAAACAAGCTCCAAGTGCTGGGTGCTGCACTTTGGCCACAACAACCCCATGCAGAGATACAGGCTGGGGTCGGAGTGGCTGGAGAGCAGCCAGACAGAGAGGCATCTGGGGGTGCTGATTGATACCCACCTGAACATGAGCCAGCAGTGTGCCCAGGTGGCCAAGAGAGCCAGTGGCATCCTGGCCTGCATCAGGAATGGTGTGGTCAGCAGGAGCAGGGAGGTCATTCTGCCCCTGTACTCTGCACTGGTTAGACCACACCTTGAGTGCTGTGTTCAGTTCTGGGCCCCCCAGTTTAGGAGGGACATTGAGATGCTTGAGCGTGTCCAGAGAAGGGCGACGAGGCTGGGGAGAGGCCTTGAGCACAGCCCTACGAGGAGAGGCTGAGGGAGCTGGGATTGGTTAGCCTGGAGAAGAGGAGGCTCAGGGGTGACCTTATTGCTGTCTACAACTACCTGAGGGGTGGTTGTGGCCAGGAGGAGGTTGCTCTCTTCTCTCAGGTGGCCAGCGCCAGAACAAGAGGACACAGCCTCAGGCTGTGCCAGGAGAAATTTAGGCTGGAGGTGAGGAGAAAGTTCTTCACTGAGAGAGTCATTGGACACTGGAATGGGCTGCCTGGGGAGGTGGTGGAGTCGCTGTCCCTGGAGCTGTTCAAGGCAGGATTGGATGTGGCACTTGGTGCCATGGTCTGGCCTTGAGCTCTGTGGTAAAGGGTTGGACTCAATGATCTATGAGGTCTCTTCCAACCTTGATGATACTGTGATACCTTTAGATCCCTGACTACTGAGCCTTGGCTGGCACAGGAGAGTGTTTGTAAGAGCAGGGTGGAAATGCCTGTTGCTGACTAGCTTTGTCTTTAGAGAAACAGGTGCTGGGCTCTCCTGGAGGGAGCTGCAGCTTTCTTCTCAGTAGGAAGCAGTTCCTCTGGTAGAAAGTAAGAAAAATGTGATGTGAATAACAACTTTCCTCTACTGAATTAATTGAAGTATGTTTTGTCTTTGTGTCCTGCAGGAATTAGAAGTGCTCAGGAGTCAGATACAGCTACAGGCTGCAGAAATCTCTAAGCTTCAGCTGGAGAACCAAAAGCTACAAGTAAGTAATGGTACCAGTGAAAAAGTTTCTCTTGTTTTCTCCCTGGGGACTAAACCTGTAAGACTTCACTTCCTGCCTCTGCTGTCTGTAGCTGTTGTCCTAACCCAAGCTTGTTCTAAGAACATACCCTGATAAGGGATTCCAGCAGACTTAAATGTTAACTAGGAAAACACTTCCCAAGGAAAGAGGGAACCACCAACACTTAATTTGCTATTGCAGGAGAGACTGGAGTGGGGAAACCTCAGGTGTTTGATGCACAGATCACCTGAGGGGAAGGCTTCTGCCACTATCAAGGCTCAACTGCTCTGAAGGCAGATGCCACTGCAGTGTTGGCCCCGTGTGCACATTCAAGTGCTGCATGCTGCCACCGGCTTTCAGGCCACCTCAGTGCCACCCTCCAGACTGCCTGCCTTCCCTAGAGCTTTGCCTAAGGGTGGTTTTGTAACTGGGGAAGCAATTGTCCTGAATTCATGCCAGGCTGCAGTTTTAGCTGAGCCAGCTGCTCCATTTTGGAGGTAATAACTGTGGGCAGGGCTGGCTGAGACTAAAGTCTTGCTGTTTTCAGTAGTCATGTACAAAGATGGGGATATTTAGCTGGGAAAGATGACATCATTGACACTTAAGAGGGTTCTGGTCTCTGCCCAGAATCTGCCTATCAAAAACTTATCAGCCTTTTAGAGAGCCATTCCTATGGGTTTGTGTGCACCCTGTTTATTGAGACCCCGGGAAGCACAGATATGCTTCCTGATACCTTCCAGCACAGGATGCAGGGAACTGCTGCACCTTGGCTATGCTGCAAGAAGAAAACTGGGTTTGACATTCCAGGGCTGACTGGGTAAGGTCTCAGCTTGCTGTCTTTGGATGGAAGCATTCAGTGCTCTGATGTGGAATTTCCTGTTCCCAGAAGGCAGCTGCGGATCCTGTGTTAGGAGATGGTGCAACAGCAGCAAACAGCTCGGATCTGGAGGGGAGACTTCAGCAAGAAATAAAAGAACTGAAGGTTGGTAGCGGGTGGACATCACACCAAGACACTTGATCCTCAGCCTTCAGTTAGGAGGACTGACCTGCTGGAGAGCAGTGATGAGAAGGACGTGGGACTCATGGTGGATGGAAGGGTGGCCATGAGCCAGCAGTGTGCTCTTGTGGCCAGGAAGGCCAGTACCATTCTGGGGTGTATTAGAAGGGCTGTGGTTAGGTCGAGGGAGGTTCTCCTTCCCCTCTGCTCTGCCCTGGTGAGGCCTCATTTGGAGTGTTGTGTCCAGTTCTGCTCCTCCCCCCCTCCCCCCCAGCTCAAAAAGGACCTAAGGGAGCTGCCTGAGAGAGTCCAGCACAAAGCCACAAAAATGATGAAGGAAGTTGAACATCTTCCTTGTGAGGAGAGCCTGAGGGAGCTGGGGATGAGCAGCTTGGAGAGGAGGAGACTAAGGGGTGACCACATTTATGTCAATAAGTATGTGCAGGGGGAGTGCCAGGAGGCTGGAGCCAGGCTCTGCTGGGTGGTGCCCAGAGGCAGCACAAGGGGCAGTGGGTGCAAGCTGAGGCATAGGAGGTTCCATGTGAACTTGAGGAAGATTTTTTTCCCTGTGAGGGTGACAGAGCACTGGCACAGGCTGCCCAGGGGGGTGGTGGAGTCTCCCTCTCTGGAGGTATTCAGGAACCATCTGGATGAATTCCTGTGTGATCTGCTCTAGGTTATCCTGCTCTGGCAGAGGGGTTGGACTGGGTGAGCTTTGGAGGTCCCCTCCAGCCCCTGATGTTCTGTGATTCTATGACTTCTACAGTAGGAAAGGCTTTGGGTGGAAGAGGTTTGTTTCCCCTGCACCTGAAGTGCTCCAGGCCATGCAAGGGGAAGCTGGATGCATCTCCTGCCTTTTTCTTTTAGGAAATGCAGGCCCTGTCTTGCCTTTAAATAAGTGGTTAGGAACTGGCTTTACACTCCAGTTTGGCTGGGAGGAAGGCAGCCACTGTTAAACTTCCACCTGTCTTACTCCTGGTTGGGAATAAGAGGATTTGGGTGAGGAAGTGTGTGGGAGCAAGGTCACAGGGCTCTTGGTGGGGTTGGAGCTGTTGCAGGTGGTGCATGGAAGGTTCTTGTAGGAAAGAAGGCCTCAGCTGTTCTGTGCTTGTGGCTAATGTGTGGGTTTGTCCTGTGGCCAGAGCGAAGTGAAAGCCCTCTCTGAGGAAAAAGAAGTGCTAAAGCAGCACCTGGACTCATCCAGCAGCACAGTTGCTATCTTGCAAGATGAGAAAAGCAGACTGCAGCAAGAGGTTGCAGAATCAAAGAAGGAGCAGGATGACCTGCTGGTGCTTTTGGCTGACCAAGATCAGAAGCTGCTGGCACTCAAGACCAAGCTGAAGGATTTGGGTTTCCCGGTAAGCAAAGCAATGGCTCCAGTGGGTCCCTGGGGCTGAGGGGAGGCTGCTGACCCTGCCTGGGCTGCTGTCTCAACTTCTGTGGGCAGCCACTGCTAAAAGGTGAGATGCCTCCTGGAAAGCATTCAGCCTGGGGTTCTGAGAGGCACCTGCCAAGCTCCTATGAGGAGAACCTGCCAAAGAAGCTGGTGAGGGGCTTGGAACACAGCCCTGTGAGGAGAGGCTGAGGGAGCCTGGAGGAGGCTCAGGGGTGAGGGTGACCTTGCTGCTGTCTACAACTACCTGAAGGGAGGCTGTAGCCAGGTGGAGTTGGTCTCTTCTGCCAGGCAAGCAGCAACAGAACAAGGGGACACAGTGTGAAGTTGTGCTGGGGGAGGTCTAGGCTGGATGTTAGGAGGAAGTTGTTGTCAGAGAGAGTGATTGGCATTGGAATGGGCTGCCCAGGGAGGTGGTGGAGTCGCTCTCCCTGGAGGTGTTGAAGCCAAGCCTGGCTGAGGCACTTAGTGCCATGGTCTGGTTGATTGGCCAGGGCTGGGTGCTAGGTTGGCCTGGCTGAGCTTGGAGGTCTCTTCCAACCTGGTTGATTCTACAATGTGTGTCTGCAACGATGCCTGCCCATGGGCCTGGCCTTGCTACAGCTTCTGCCAGCTGCAGAAAAAGCAGGTGGTGGGTGTGTGAATGCAAAGAGACTGTTCCACAGGTAGCACAAGTGATAACTAGAGAGCTTTAGTCCTCTTCTGAAGCAACACTGCAAGCTCAGGGCAGTGCTCAAGGCCTTTTTGGGCAGCTTGTTTCAAGAACCCTTTGCAGGTGGATGTGTGCCTCATCCCTTAGTGGAAGGTACGAGGCAGAGCAGACAGCGCTGAGCAGAGGCTGTGGTCCCCAGCAGGCAGCCACCCTTGGCCAAGCCGAGTAAAGACTCAGCACTAACTGACACATGATGGGTTTAGGCTGGCTTTAAGCTTCACTCCTCAGCAGCTGCTTCCCTTCAGAAGGCTGGATCAGAGCAAGGGATGTTGCTCCTCACAGCAAATCTTCCCTCATTTCAGGTTGAAGATGATGATGACATTGAATCTGGAGATCAAGGAGACGAAGATGAGGATGGGGATGAAGAGGAGCAAGACTAGAAAGCTGATGTGTCTCCCAATGAAAACTAGATTGCATTGTTATTGGGGGGGGAAAAAAAATCTACTCTTGGTATACAAAGCAAAACATCATCTGATGAGAGGCAGGTGGGAAAATGGTAACTGTGGGACTAGTTCCAAGCTGCTGAAGTGTTTGAAACCCCTTCACGCTAGGTAAAGCAAACCAAAATCACTCTTTAGGTTCTACATGAGTATCCCAAATTGTTCTTACTTAGAAGCTGCTTTAGACACTGTTTAAAGTTCAAGGATTGACAATGTGGCTGCCTCAGTTCATTATCCCTGACAGGAGGTCTGTGTGTTTATCTCTGGTTTTAACCTTCTGGAACTGTTTAACACAATTAAATACAGAAGTATTTGGTTTAACACCTGTCAGATGGAATCATTGCTGCCCCTGCCTTCAGCGCACAGCTTCAGTCTCCTTGGTGGCTCCCTGTGAAGAGCAGTGGTGAGGTGAGGGCTTGGGGTGGCTGCAGTGTGTGGTGGCCACTCTGCCAGCCCCGTGGGCTGGTTCTCCAGGTGCACCTGGACCTGCACAGCCACCGAGTGCCTTGCCACCTGACCTGGCTGCGGCGGAACCGCTACGTGGGAGAGGGGTCCTGGAAGGCTGCACAAGAGAGCTGGTGGCTCTCAGGAGAGTCTGTGGGAAAACAAAGACCAATCCACTCTGGTTTTGTGGGCTTCTTTTTTTCTGAAGATCTCTCATGCTACTGAGTCAGCATCAAAGTAAGTTAAAGATTTGCTGACTACTTCAGTAAGGAAATGAAAACTCCTGTGATTTATATAACTTATTGGCTCTTGATGAGTGAATAAAAGAGAACCTTTTAAAAGAAAGAAGTGAAGAGACTAAGTGCATCACTTTCATTTGGTGGGTAAGAGGTGTGTCCACTTGGTACTCATTGACTGAACTCTCCTCTTCAAGAAAGTCCATTTTAATACCCATATAAATCTGTCTAAACCCAGTCCAGGGTGCCCAGTGCCCTACCGTGCACTAGGGCTCTCATCACAGAGCTGCTGGGGCAAGTTGTGCAGTTTTTAACAGCGTTGCCTTCAGCTGCTAAACTTCTGAGAGCTGCTTTTGAAAGCAAAACTGTTCTTAAATAACCAGAGGAACAGCAGGGAAAGAAAGACTTCTTCAAAGTCACCTCTGTGTTCAACCACTCCTTCTAACAAGTTCAGGTTAAAATAAGCTCTGGAGTTGTGCTCCATGCTTGGGCAGATATTTTTGCAGTAGCGGGGGAAGGGCAAGGATGAGATGCAATCCTAGAAGATGAGCTGCAGTACTTTGTGGCCATGAGGGCCTTACTGCCATACAGCAAGGCCTGGTTTCCTCCTTCAGTGGAACTTCTGCTGAAGGAGGAGCTGTGAGCATCCAGCTTGCTGGTGCTGCCTGCCCACCTCTTCTCAAGAGGGAGAGAAGGAGCACGGAGCCCCAGAAAGCTTTTCTAGGTGGCTGTGCCATGTTTACTTACCCAGCAAGAGCTGCACAGAGGTTTAGGGGCAGGAGAGCTTTTATTCTGAGGCAGTGCTTGTTCAGTGATGGGAACAAGCTCTAAGAGAGCTGACAGCTTTCCTGTTTGCAAAGCCTCCTCACAAACACTACACGAATGCAGCCCCCAGCTGCCTACTTAGTCTAAGTCTCTCCCCTTAACTTTGCAGAGTGATTTGGACAGAGTGGTGGTGGAGCAGGGATAGTGTCAGGAAGCACCATGGCCTTGTTAGGTATGGAGAGCCTGGGAAAGCTGATGTGGCCTGTCGAGGTGGACCAGCAGGGAGATCTGCACTTCCCTCCCCATGTTCCATTAGGTGATGGGTGACCTTGTAGGCTCTTTTATGCACCTTTTACCTTGTTCCAGATGATTTTACTTTCTTGGCTTCTGGTGCCTTCTGTGAGGTCTCTCAAAATGCTGTGGGCAGAAAGGAAGAGATTTATGTTAGTTTTCTTCACTCTGGGATCATGCCTAAGCAGACAAGTGTGCCTGTCCAGAGCAGAGGGGAAGGGCACAGAGGAAGGAAAATGGGGAAAGAAACCAACCTTGTTCTTGCACTGGTGAGGCAGAATCACCTGAAAAGAAAGCACAGCCCCAGCTTCAGGATGGGAAAGCACAAGGCAAGTGCTGGATGGTCTGGCCTGACCTTGGTCAGGAGCTGTTCATCCAGCTCCTGGCCTGGCCAGCAGTGCCACTCCTCAGAGATGGTGCCCAGCAGAGATGGTATCCAGCCAGCGGCTTTTGCCGTTCTCTGCAGGGTTCTTCCTTTTGGATTCAGCTTCAAGATGTTTGAAATTGCAAAAAAATGCAGGAGGAGATAACTAGGTGGGGTAGGAAGTTGAGGAGACAGACAAACTGGTTACAAACAGGTTTGAAAGAAGCCTGTTCAAAGCCCTTTTCCCAGCTAGAAAACCTGTTTTGTTGTTGATTTCATTGCACCATCCTAGTGGTGGCTCTTCCTGTTGGCAGCAAGATGTGTCTGGAGTGTTAACTGTACCCTTGTCAAAGGGGTGGCCTCTGCCCAGGAGGTATTCAGTTGACTCTGCATCCTGGGCTGCCTCATGAAAATCAGACTAAGTCTTAATTCTCTGGTCTCTTTTCTTGTCCCATCGTGACTGGGACATGAATGTTGGGTGCTTATCTCACCCTGCACAGTGTTTGGGTCCTTCCCACAGTCTCTGTGTCAAAGCTAAGCAGGCCAAGAGGTGCTGAGCTGCAGTGAGTAGCAGGAATGAAGAGCAGAAGCTCTGCTGGTGGTGTGCTAACGCTCAGAGCTGGTGTTATGTCCCACGTCCAGAGGCAGCAGTGTGGGTCCCTTCACGGTCAAGCTTTCAGTGCAGGAGCCCTTAGGAAAGGTCCAGCACTGTCTGCTCTGGACAAGGGAAGCCTCTGTGCTTTCTTTAAAGCAGCTGCTGCCCTGTTTTCTGGGTCAGTTGGCAAGCAAGGATCCAGGGCAGTGAAAGCAGCCTTACCTGTGCTATGCTGCCTCTGCCTGCCCATGGTCTTCTGCAAGCTCCAAAATTGCCAGACCCTCTTTGCTTGTGTGAACTTCTTCCTCTGTAAAGCAGAATCAAAGCAGAGGTTCAGCAGAGTGCACAGGCTGGAGAGGTCTTGGAGTCAATAAACATCTGAGTTCAGCTGCAACACCTGCCAAGTGCCTGTGCTTGGCTGAGCTCTGCCCTTTTCTTCTGCAGCACAACTCTGTTCTGCAAAGGGAAGGGAAATAGGTCTGTCACTTGCTCACTGCCCCCTCAATTGCTGTTCAAGATGACTCTGTCACACAACTGCCACCTCTGCTACACCGTCTGGCATGTTCATATGTCACACTCCTCCCTGCCCAGCACAGTGGGCTGTGTGCAGGGCCTCTGTGCAGGGCTGGCTCCTGGGAGGTGACAGCTACAGACTGAGGCCCCTCCAGGTGAGGTGCTGGAGCTCACCTGGCATGCAGAGCCCTCGAACTGATCTGTGCAAAGCCCCAGGCCCTCTGTCTGGGGGGGGGAAGTGACAAACTCATGTCATTAGGCAGGTAGTTGTGGCACTTCCAAACTGCTAATTCACAGCCCTGCTGGGACAGCTGTGGGTGTCTCCACACAGAGCTGACTCTGCTCCATGAGGCAGGCAGGAATGGGACATTTATGGAATAATGTTTCAGGTCATTCCAAGGAACTGGGCTGGGCAGGCCTGAGCTCACTGCCTATGGCTTCTATGAAGCACCAACAGCCTTGTGACACTGTTCTTGATAAAGGACATCCTGCTGGCAGCAAACTGTGATGCAATGCACTGGGCTGCCCAGGCTGAAGTGAAGGTCAGGCCAAGGCTGCAAACACCCCTGCTGCGTGGTGCTGTGCCTTGGAGCTGTGAGTGTCACTGCTGGACAGAGAGGGGACAGTCAGTGGTCACCAGCAGCTGCTGGGAGGCTGCAGGGGCTCCAGCAGCAGCAGGGCAATAACCCCCTGGGCAGACAGCCTGTGTGGTTGCAGGCAGATACGGGTGCCAGCCCAGAGTGGCTGTTGCTCCTCAGGCTGCTGTGTTCACACGTGGGGAGAGCCTTGAGCAACCATGAGCTCTGGGGTCAGTGTCACAGAGGGGCCTCGGCCTGACCCCATGACAGCAGGTGACAGATGGATTACCCCCGTGATAGTGAGACCTGAGGCACAGCAGAGCCCAGGCTGCCCCAGCCAGCTCAGCAACCATCTCCTGCCTGACCCACGTGGTGGGCTACGTGCCAGGCTGGGTGACAGAGGTGCTCCCCAGCTGCTGGGGCTGGCACAGGACACTGCTCCTCAGCTCTCCGCCTGCGCCACGCTAGGCCAAGGACAGCCCAAGGGTGGAGAGACACTGGCACAGGTTGCCCAGGGAGGCTGTGGATGCTCCCTCCCTGACGGTGCTCAAGGCCAGGCTGGACGAGGGCTGAAGCAACATGGGCTGGTGGGAGGTGTCCCTGCCCATGGACACCTGGGTGAGCTTTAAGGTTCCTTCCAACCCGAACCATTCCATGAATCCAGGAATCAATGACACCGCTGGGGCTCATGCACTGCAGAGCTGTGCTGCTCCTGGGAGTGCATCAGAGCACACAAGCCCAGGAGAAGCTTTGCTGGCAGCTGCATGGCTCTGAATTTGCTGCTCCCTGCCCCTGCTCCTGCCGCTGCTGCCTGCATCTTAGGGTACTTGCAGGGATGTGACCTGAAGCCTTTCCTCCTTCCTTCCACACCTGACTTGCCTCAGCTCTCAGCCTGGCCTGTCTGCTCCTCCCCTCTCTCAGAACTCAGGGTGGGGTGGCACAAGGGGCCTGCAGAGCTGCTATTTGCAACTGAAGACAAAGAGTAGGTGCAAAATGGCAGGACCTCTGCCTCCTTGGTGCAGGAAGGGCCAGGCTGCTGCATGCCCACATCTCTAACCCTCCAAGCTCACTCTGAGCTCTGGCCAGGCTGCTGCATGCCCACATCTCCAACCCTCCAGGTTCCCTCTGGGCTCTGGCCAGGCTGCTGCATGCCCACATCTCCAACCCTCCAGGTTCCCTCTGAGCTCTGGCCAGGCTGCTGCATGCCCACATCTCCAACCCTCCAAGCTCACTCTGAGCTCTGGCCAGGCTGCTGCATGCCCACATCTCCAACCCTCCAAGCTCACTCTGAGCTCTGGCCAGGCTGCTGCATGCCCACATCTCTAACCCTCCAGGTTCCCTCTGAGCTCTGGCCAGGCTGCTGCATGCCCACATCTCCAACCCTCCAGGTTCCTCTGAGATCTGTACCGGCACCACTAACTCCATCACGGACTTGGACAGCTCACTGGGTAAAGAGCTTAGCTCCTGCATTGCCCAAAGGCAAAGGAGCAAAGGAGCAAAGTGACTTCCCCACCGACCAGGGCAGTCTGCTGACACGTCCTGCTTCGAGCCATCAGTGCAAGCCTTCCTGCACCTCATCTGGTGGCAGTCTCACTGCTGACCAGCACAAGATTCAGTCTAAAATGAGAACAACCTACAGTCAAATAGCTTTGTGTCACCTTCCACGATGACAAACTGGACAGGTCCCAAGCTTGATCTCCAGCTGCCCTCCCAAAGAGCCCCTGGCTCCAGCCGGCATCCTTTCAGGCCCAGCAGGTTTGCTGCAGGCTGCGTTCTTCTGCCAGTGGCTCTGAAGGATGAAAGCTGCCGAGGTCATTCCTTAGCCCTTGTTCAATCTCAGATGTGTCTCTGCAGCCGGCAGAGATCCTGGAGAGAGCTCTGCCAGCAGGTGCCCTGCAGCTGCCAGCCGCAGTGTGCCCAGCAGAGGTCACAGTGCTCACACGGAACCTCAGCTCCCAGCCGCACACCCAGGCGCTGCGGCTCGGCGGTGACAGCGGTGGAAGGGCTGCAGACACAACCAGATGCTTGCTGCTGCTTTCAACGGAGCTGGAGGGCAGCCACCAGTGACATCACTCACCCTGCTGCTACCTAATGCAGCCATCCTCAACCCAAACCAGCTGTGACATCACTCACCCTGCTGCTACCTAACACAGGCATCCTAAACCCAAACCAGCTGTGACATCACTCACCCTGCTGCTACCTAACACAGGCATCCTCATCTCTAACTAGTTGTGACATCACTCACCCTGCTGCTACCTAATACAGGCATCCTAAACCCAAACCAGCTGTGACATCACTTACCCTGCTGCTACCTAACACAGGCATCCTAAACCCAAACCAGCAGTGACATCACTCACCCTGCTGCTACCTAACACAGGCATCCTCATCTCTAACTAGTTGTGATATCACTCACTCTGCTGCTACCTGACACAGGCATCCTCATCTCTAACTAGTTGTGACATCACTCACTCTGCTGCTACCTGACACAGGCATCCTCATCTCTAACTAGTTGTGACATCACTTTACCCTGCTGCTACCTGACACAGGCATCCTCAACCCAAACCAGCAGTGATCACTCAGCCTGCTCCAGTGCATGCCCACAGTGGCTCCTTGTTAGGCTTCTCCTGCTCCTGGAGCCCCGAAGATCCTGGGCTTCCTGTCCTGCCCTTGTGAAGCAGCAGTCAAGGCTGTTCTGCTCAATTCCCCACTACAGATGGCTGTGCCTGACAGTTTTGAGGTGGTCTCTCCCCTCGCCCCTGCTCCTGAGGTGGAACAGAGGAAACCTGTGAGTGCTGCAGCTGTCAGGCTGCAAACTCTTCCCCACTGCTCAGTGCAACGTGTGGCTGTGTCCTGCTCACAGGACCATGGTGGGTTTGCCTGAAAGGCTTCCTTTCAGGAAGCTGTTTGCTCGTTGAGGAGGTTGGGTTTGGGTTTCTTTTTAGTTGGAGCTGTTTGCCCAAACATCTCTTGGTGGGAAAAACATTCTCCCAGGTGGCCGCAGAAGAGCATCTGTTAGAATGGTGGTGAAAGAGCAAAAGGCTTCTCTGACCTGTTGCAGCATGGGAGGCTGCAAGGCTCTGCTTTGCTGGAGCTGCTGGTGGCAGGAAGCAGCTGGGTTTGCCCCAGAGCAGCAAGCAAAGAGAGCAGGTATGGCCCCCAAAGGTGACAGCAGAGAGCTAACTATGCACGCTCCTTCTCCCCAGCTCCCTCCAGCATGGCTGCCCCAGAAGGTGCACAGCACAAGGGTTGGGGCTGGGTGAGGACACAGCAGGCTCTGACAGGGCCTTAGAGCTGCCCCTCTTCCAGGAGGAATGGAGGAGACTGTGCCAGCCTGCCCCGACGTACAGGCATATGCCCAGGGCAGAGCAGAGCCACGCCAGGCTCACTCATCACCCCAGCAAGCCTGCTCGCATGAGAACAGACTCTGTTACTCCTGCAGCTCACTCAGACACCTCCACCCCACCTCTGGCCACAAGCTGCCCTTGCACGCTGTGCACTGCATCAGGCAGCAAGGGCTGCTGGCTGGGCAGGGGGACACAAGGCTGCAGGCACTCCCTGCTCACCCCTCGGGGTGCCAGCAGGGCACACTTCTGCTTTTCAAGGTGCTTCTCAGCGCCTGTGTAGCTGCAGGCCGTGGGATCAGCTGCCACGCCAGAATGGATGGGGCTTGGGCTGAGGGGTTTGGATCACTGGAGTTTAGTTATCTTCTGGCCTGCCTTTCTCCTGCCACTGCTATGCACCAAGAGCAGCTGCTGCTCTGGCCTCCCTTTCCTGCCCTGGTGTTTGAGAAGGATCAGCAGTACCAGCAACAGAAGGAGGGGACACAGTCTCAAGCTGTGCCAGGGCAGGTCTAGGCTGGATGTTAGGAGGAAGTTGTTGGCAGAGAGAGTGATTGGCATTGGAATGGGCTGCCCAGGGAGGTGCTGGAGTTGCCATCTCTGGAGGTGTTGAAGCCAAGCCTGGCTGAGGCACTTAGTGCCATGGTCTGGTTGCTTGGCCAGGGCTGGGTGCTAGGTTGGACTGGATGAGCTCGGAGGTCTCTCCCAGTCTGGTTGATTCTATGGTTCTGTGATTCTATGATTCATCCACAGGCTAGAACCTTTCAGCAGGGAGATTACCCTTAATTCCCAACACTATTTCCCACACATTATTCATAATCCAAGACCAGACCTAGAGGCATCTTTCCTATCTTTCCTCTGGATTTCCAGCCCAGGTGACTGTATGTCCAAAGGGAAAAGGTGAGTCAAGGCCCCTCAGGAGCACTGTTCCCAGCTTTTGGCAGGTTAAGCTTTGCCCAGGTGCCCTGTGTGATGTGTGGGTGGTGTTCCCACAACCCCTGTGTCTGGGCACTGTGCAGATATGTTTCCTTGGCTTGCTTGAAAATAAAGCTGGAATGCTCAAGAGTGACTTATATTGGGATGCTATCCAGAGGGACCTGGACAGGCTGCAGAGGTGGGCACAAGCCAACCTCATGCTGGTGGATGAGAAGCTCAAGAGGAGCCAGCAGTGTGCACTTGCAGCCCAGAAAGCCAAGCAGAGCCTGGGCTGCAGCAGCAGCAGTGTGGCCAGCAGGGCCAGGAATGTGATTCTCCCCCTCTGCTCTGCTCTGCTGAGACCCTACCTGGAGTACTGCAGCCAGTTCTGGAGCTCCTGGGACAAGAGGGATGTGGAGATGCTGGAGTGTGTCCAGAGCAGGGCCAGGAGGATGCTCAGAGGGCTGCAGCAGCTCTGCTGTGAGCACAGACTGAAAGAGTTGGGGCTGTGCAGGCTGGAGAAGAGAAGGCTCCCAGGTGACCTTCTTGTGGCCTTCCAGGATCTGAAGGGGGCTACAAAAAAGCTGGGGAGGGACTTTTTAGCCTCTCAGGGAGTGACAGGACTAGGGGGAATGGAGCAAAGCTGGAGGTGGGGAGAGTCAGAGTGGAGGTGAGGAGGAAGTTGTTGAGCAGGAGAGTGGTGAGAGGCTGGAATGGGTTGCCCAGGGAGGTGGTTGAGGCCCCATGGCTGGAGGTGTTTCAGGCCAGGCTGGCTGAGGCTGTGGGCAGCCTGCTCTAGGGTAGGGTGTCCCTGAGCATGGCAGGGGGGTTGGAACTAGATAATCCTTGTGGTCTCTTCCAACCCTGACTGATTCTGTGATTCTCTGATCTCTGATGCCACCATGTGCCACCCCTCAGTCTGACCCCGCTGTGCTGCGCGCTGCTGAGGCCAGGCTGCGTTAGCCGCAGCCATCTCCCATCACCCTGCTGCTCTGCCACTAAGGTCCCACTTCTGCAGCCTGTCCTGCCCACACTGGCCAACCAAGCAGGCCTACAGACGTGGCTGTGCCACTGCACACATGGCCTTGCTCCACGTCCCCGTGCAGCCTCGAGGGCTCTGTTGCTGACTGACAGCTGCCACTCCTGCCAGCCCTGCTGTGCTTTGCTGGCCCTGGATGAGTTGGTGGCCTTGAAGGGCCACCCCAGCCACAAGTGTCACAACATGCACTCGTTTATGGTGTGCTGGCGAGGCCATGGAAGTGGCTGGGCTTACATCAGCTACACCAGGCACTTGAGGCCTTTGTCCAAAGCCAGGCACTGGATGTGCACTCTGGAGCTGGTTGCATCACCCACGCACATCACTGCCTTGGCCAGCGGAACAGCAGCGCTCAGAGAGCGTGCGAGGGGCTGAGCTGAGCCCAGTGCTGTGGGTGAATGCTCTGATGTGACTGCTGGGGGCCTGAGACAGCTTCCTGGTGAAGTTTCATATACACTTGAGTCATGCCTGCCCTTTGCTCTGGAAATCTCCTGCTTTGACCTCAGCAGACAGCAGACAGAAGAAAATCCCCTCCCATTTCTGCTCTCCCAATGAAAGCAGCTTGTACCATGGGCTGGCCAGACAGTTACCTCTCCTCAGCCTTCATCCCCTGTCTGAATGCTCCTGCTGACTCTCCCAGCTCCTCATCACAGCTCTGTGCCGCCGTGATGGAGCAGATAAGGTGACTGTTATCCTTTCCTCTCTGTTGATTCATGGTATGCAAGAGGACATTAGTCAAAACAGCTGCTTCCAGTGTCTGCTGCTTCAGGAATGGCCTCTCTGCAAATACCCAGTGCTTGCAGATTTGCTGCTCTCTGTGTGCCAGGGCAGCAGGACTGATGAGGTAGCACATCTTCCCATCTCTGAGAAGAAGACAGCAGCTAAAAGTCAGCATGAGACCAGGAGCTGCACAGAGGCTCCCTGCTCTCTATCAGAGCCACTTCTTACACCCTTACAGCCAGCAGCATCCCTTCCCTTGGAGGCTCCTGTCCAGGACGTGCTTCTGAGTGCCTGCTGCACCCAGCAGTCAGCAACCTGCAGGAGCTGACTGCTGCTCTGGGGGCCTGCCTCAGCTGTCTGTTCACACATTGTGGTGCCTCTCACCCATACCTGCCACAGGCTTCCTGCCAGGAAGAGCAAACTCAGGGGAAGAGTGTGAAGCCCACGCTCAGTTTCTCCATGCACCTCTCTCTGTGTTTTCCAAGTGGATTTCCAAGCCCCAAAGAAACACCTGAGTGCAAGCCCCTCAGGAAATAAAGAGGGAGGGAGATCCCCATTTCAAACGGCCTCTCTCTTTAAAGGTCTCAAACCATGCTGGTGCCACAAGTATGGTTTCCACAGCAGCCCCTTGAATGCAGTTCCCCTGGACACAGAGCAAAACACTTTCAACCCTTTGCTTCTCCATTCTTTGAACAAAGAACAAGAGAGAGAGGTGGTGTGGTGCAAAAGCCACCCTAATGGGGAGAGAACTGGGGACCACCTTGCAGCTATGGGCTAAAGACAATGTGCATGGCCCCTTGCTGCCCAGCCTCTCCAGACAAGAGAACAGGAGAGGTCCTACCTGCCTAATGTTTTCTGGATCAAAGCAGAAGGGCTGGAGGATTCCTTCAGAAACTTCCAGCCACTGCAGAATAAAGACTGCCAGGTAATACAGCTAAACACTAACAGCCTGCACAGGATGCTGTCAGCTCAAGCTTCCCAGTTTCTCCACGTGCTGCCAGAAGATTCATTCCAAGGGGGGTTTTGCAGAAGCATTTTATTATCATCCTTCTCCTGTGAAGGTCTGGATGGGACTCCAGAACAGGTGGTGCTCAAAAAGCTCCTCCTTTGAATTGATGCCAGGAGTGTATTTATGCTACAGGACTGAAATGTGTCCTGCAGATGGATTTATGGCATGTGATGGAAACACTGCACCTCAGAGGTGGATGTTGCAGGAGTATGGATACACACCCCCATGACTCTACCTTTAAACTGCCTGGGACTCTAATTAGCATTGATTGCCATGGCTGCGGGTTAGGTGAAATCCCTCCCAGTGCCTCAGAGGGCCTGCCAGGCTCAGATCTGAGCTGGCAGCACAGGCTGGAGGGCACCTCCCAGAAACTCTGCGCTGATGGGGGGCCGCTCTTCAGTATCTGTCTGCAAAGAGAGCTCCTGCAGCACTGGGCTTAACTGCACCCAGCACAGCCCCAGGGAGCCAGCAAACCCCACGGCTTCTGTGGCTTGATTTTTGTCAAGACCATAAAGATCTTTGCTGTGGTGTGAAACCTGCAAAGAAACTAGGGCAAGAGAGTGTTGAAATACTACCCCTGCGTGCACTGAGCATTAGGTTGTTTGTACACTCCAAGAATCATAGAATCATAGAATGAACCAGGTTGGAAGAGACCTCCAAGATCATCCAGGCCAACCTACACTTTCAGGAAACAAAGGATTTGAGTTTGCATTTGGCAAACACAGAATCACAGAAATCACATAATGTTAGGGACTGGAAAGGACCTCTGGAAATCATCAGGGCAGGGTCACCCAGGGCAGGCCACACAGGAACAGATCCAGGTGGATCTTGAAAGTCTGCAGAGGAGACAGAGAAGGTCTCCACAACCTCTCTGGACAGCCTGCTCCATGGCTCCAGCACTCTCACACCAAAGAAGCTTTCCCTCATGTTTCACAGAATCAACCAGGTTGGAAGAGACCTCCAAGCTCATCCAGGCCAACCTAGCACCCAGCCCTGGCCAATCAACCAGACCATGGCACTAAGTGCCTCAGCCAGGCTTTGCTTCAACACCTCCAGCCACAGCCACTCCACCACCTCCCTGGGCAGCCCATTCCAATGCCAATCACTCTCTCTGACAACAACTTCCTCCTGACATCCAGCCTAGACCTGCCCTGCCAGAACTTGAGACTGTGTCCCCTTGTTCTGTTGCTGCTTGCCTGGCAGAAGAGACCAACCCCACCTGTTTGGCTGAGTCCATTTTGCTTTCCTATCATTGAATTTTTATTTTTAAGGAAAGCCTCTGGAGTTTCCCCTCTTTGAATGTGTTTTTTTGGTAAAAATAGCTGTGATTAGATGCTGGAAAGACAAAAAAAAGGGAAATGTCTTGGTCAACAACCAAACAAACACAGACTGGCTGTGTGCATTCAGAAACTCCAGCAGCTCGCAGGTGTTGAGGGAACTGAAGGATTTTGGTTCAGGAGAAGCTTTCCTAGCGTGCCACTGATCCAGTGCAGACTGGGGAGAGAGGATTCCTGAGTCTTGCTTTCTTGTCTGGGAGGGTGGAGGCTGCTTTCCAGAGTCTGCAGAAAGAACTCAAGGCTTTGCATAGCCTCTTGGCAGACGAACAAAGCCACCCTGGAAGCTGTGCTGCTGCGCTGCAGCCTTGCTATCTTGTTTGGTTTCCGTTTCTACCCTAGCAAGGTAATTTTTGGCAGAGCAAACCCGAGCCAAGCCTCTGGCTCTCAGCAGACAGGAGAAGGCAGTGCAGGCTCGGCTGCCAGCATGAGCTCTGCCAGCTGCAGGAGGCAAGACTCACTCCCCAGGTCGTAAAATTAAACATGAGTTAAGCACCCAGCAGGTAATGAAGGCACAAACCGCCTGGCAAACCGCAGGCCTTGGAAGGGCTACAAACTAAACGCAGACAGGAAATCCCCCACCCAGCCAGGACCTGGAAGTTGTCTGCACCTGAAGGAGAAGTAGCTGGGGATGGTTTACTTTAGGTCTCTTATTTGCAAATGACTGAATGTGAGTGACGTTCGCTCCCTTAGCTCTACAGCAACCTTATCGCACGAGTGCCAGATCAGCCCCTGCTATCTGCCTTCACCGGTTCCCTCCGGTTCTCCTCTCCCAAGACCTGATCCTCATCTCTCTGACTCAATGGCTCTGCATCACGATCCAGGTGCCAAAGGGGCACTTCCGCCAGCCAGTGACCCAGGTCACGCTCTCAAGGCACTCAGGGATGAGGCAGGGGACTTACGCCTGTGGGCTGCAGAGAAGGCTACAGCTCTTGGCAGAAGCAGGCTGTGGTGTTTCAGGAGTCACTGCTTACATGAAATATCTTTGCTCCCATCTCTGCACAGCTCCACAAGTTTTAGTTTGAAAAACAGGAGGCTGAGAAGAGACCTCATTGCTGCCTACAGCTACCTGGAAGGAGGTTGTGGAGAGAGTGATGCTGGTCTCTTCTCACAGGGAGACAAGAGGGAATGGCCTCCAACTGTGACTGGGTAGGTTTAGACTGGGCGTGAGGAAAGAGTGGTCAGGTGTTGGAATGGGCTGCCCAGGGAGGTGGTGGAGTCACCTGGATGTGTTTAAAAGTCATTTAGATGTGGTGCTTGGGGATATGGTTTAGGGTGAACCTTGCAGAGTAGGGATAGGGGTTGGACTTGGTGATCCTGAGGGGCTTTTTCTATTGGAACGTTTCTGTGGTTCTGTGAAAAGCTGACAAGGACTACAGGGCAGCAGACAGAGATGCAAGGGTAAGGCAAGCCAGCTGTACATACAGCCAACACTCAGCAGGAGGAAGCTGGCTGGGACAACAGTGCCATCCTTTGCTCCCTGGCACCCTACTTCAGCTGATTGGCATCTTCACTAGAGGAACACATCCCTTAAAACCCACTGGTCTCACCAGTGTCACTGCCCTACTCACACAGCATGTCCCTGTGAGTTCAGCCTGGCTCAGCCAGCTCTGCATTTCTGCTGCAGGAACACTCAGCCACTTACCTTTTCTGGCTCATGGACATTCTCCCATCTGGCACCTGGCTCCCGTTGTACTCTGTGATCAAACTGTCCTCCTGAAGACTCCAGGATGGCTCCCAGCTCCGTGTCTCAGTGCCAGCAGCCACGGGTCAGACCCTGTATCATAGCACAGAATCAACCAGACTGGAAGAGACCTCCAAGATCCTCCAGTCCAACCTAGCACCCAGCCCTATCCAGTCAACTAGACCATGGCACTCAGTGTCCAATCCAGTCTTTTCTTGCACACCTCCCTGCAACAGAGCAGGGAGCTTCACAAGGGCAGAGATTCCAGGTGGGCTTTGCTGGGGAAACGACAAAGAGGGCCTGGGCTGGGTGAACCTCAGAGCTCTCTGGCTAGTGCTGCAGATGGGACATAAAGCTGGTCAGAGCCACCAAGTGTACACATTTCCATGCCACGTTTTCAGCATACAAAGCACTCACTTGAACAAAGGGAAAGGAGCACCTGAAGGTCTCCGCAGGCAGAGGCTGCGGTGGTGACGAGCAGCATTCCTGCAGGAGCTCTGAGCCTGGCCTTGTTATCTAACCCTCAGTGTACCAAGGGAGCATATTTACACTGCAGGGTTCCTCAGGTATCAGTGGGTCTATGTGAGGCAATCAGGGAGTACTTTTAAAGCTTTCCAAATAAACTTCAAATCAGGGAACTTCCTGCGCTAGGGAAGGGCTCTGAACGCCACCTGCTAATCTCTTCCTGCCTGCCCCCACGGGTGGGCTTCTTCTGCCCTTGTTTCCTAGCAGAATGGCCTCTTGAATCACCAGGAAGCTCTAGAAGAGCCCCAAATCTCGCAGAAGGAGGCTGGAGCAGCAGAGACTGGAAAGGTTTCACAGGACCTCCAGGAGCAGCCTGGTGCAGTGGGCTGCTGTGCCTCACCTCTCTCCCAGCTGGCATTACAAGTTTCAGAAGCAGGACTGCTCCTGTCTGCTGGGGTTAGTGCAGGGCACAGGCTAAACAGGCAGAGCAGGACCGAGCAGGAGGACTCCTGCTCTGACCCCACCACTGCCTTTCTGGCCCCCAGGAGGGGAGGAGACTGCCAGCCCCGCTGGCTGTCCACACACCAGCTCAGAAGCTCAGTGCCTCCTCTCTGCCCAGATGCTGCCTCTGGAGGGAGATGCCAGACATCACACATCACCTTCCCGACAAAGGATGGAAGATGTGACCTGTGGCTTCCTCTATGACAGCTGCATTCTGTGAGGGTTGATAGGGAGAGCCAGGGAAAGCTGTGCTCTGAACTTTGGGCCCAGCTTTGGTTCCCAAACTACTTAAAACCTAATGAATTAAAAACTGGGACTCAAACATAAAGGAATTGCACCTCTTTGGGTTATGAGATCTGATTTGCCTTCTTCCTCAGACTATTTAAATGGCTTTCCTCTTCTCCCAGCAAAACTCACTCCTGGCTCAGGACACCATCCTGCTTCTCTGCTGCCTCCTGCCACTCCCCCACCACAGAAACTTGGGTCCCTGCTGGGCTGTGGGCAGTGATCCAGACATGGAGCAGAGGCAGAAAGCTTGGTTCTTGGGTAGCCTGAGAAGGCTGTGGTGCTTCTCAGGGCAAAGCAGCAGTTAGGTGAGATGAAAGGCAGTCATGAGCTGAGGATGCTCAGGGGTGCCCACACCCACAGCACTGCCCATGCTCAGGTATCAGCCTGCAGGGCACTGCAGGCCCAGGATCATTCCAGAAACGTGCATTTTTGGGAAGTGCAACTGACCCTTGGGAATGGAGACACCCTGAAGGTGAAACCAAGAAAAGCAAGAATGCATTGCAAGTATTTGGGCAACTTCCTCTTGGCACATAATTGCTTGTTTTGTGACCTGAAAACCAGAATCCCTTCACAAGGGTACAGGTTACTCTATTTATAGAGGCTTTGATCCTTCCTGCCACCCAGGCAGCGATGCGTGGATCAGCCAAGGGGGAGCTCGTACTGGATGCTGCCACCTGGACACGTCACCTCCTGCTCCTCGCAGCTGCTGTGGGCACACTTATCAGCTCCATCTATTGCAGACTTCCAAGAGGTCCCTCCCTAGGCAGAGGATGCTTGAGAAATGGAGGGCAGCAGGCATGCTGGGTTGTGTCACCTGCCCTTGATGAGGGGGTGAGGGAAGCCAGCCCTGGCAGTACTTTTCCACTGGCTTCCCTACCAGGGAGCCATAACCAGGACGTTGCGACACACGAGAGCTCTGCTGAGGCTGAGCCTTGCAGAGGCAGAGGTCAGACTTGGCTTTGAATACCCCAGAGGTGATGCTAAAGCAATGTGAGCTATTTTCAGGCATGAGAGATTTTGGATATCTCTTTCTTCCAGAGAGCAGCTCTGTGACCCAGCTCCGCATCACAGGCACACCAGGCTTGGTGGCTCAGGTTTGGGGCTGTCAAAGATGTGTCGAGGGCTGGGACAAGCTGGAGGCTCTCTGGACCATGAGCTAGTCAGATTTTGATCCAGAGCAAAAGACACCTGGGAAAGGCTTTTCCTGGAGGTTGCATTGCCACTGAACAGTGAGGATCCACGTGGACCTTCTGCTTGTGAAATCCTGACCCTTCACAGTCCCTGTTCCCATGTGAGTTACGAAGCTTTATGGTAAGAAGCTTCTATTGACATGCACAGGGGGATGTCCCCTGCTCCTGCCTCAAAAACCTGGTGACTTATAAGCAAAAGAGCCTCACTTATCCAAACAAACTCCATTAAGTGCCCTGTTTCTCCAAAATTACACTTCCTGTAAACATTTTCTCCTCTCATTTCCTGTGTGCTCCTCGCTGTGCTGGTCAGAGGAATCACCACATGGCAACCTGACTAGGGCCTGTAGTGATGGGAAGAGAGGGAATAGACTGGAGCTTGAAGAAGGCAGACTGAAACTGGAGATTAGGAAGAAGTTCTTCACAGTGAGGGTGGGAAGACACTGAAACAGGCTACCCAAGGAGGCTGTGGATGCTACGTGACAGGCTGGGTGACAGAGGTGCTCCCCAGCTGCTGGGGCTGACACAGAGCACAGCAAATCAGCTCTCCATCTGTGCCACACTGGGCCAAGGACGGTCCAAGGGTGGTGAGACACTGGGACAGGTTGCCTAGGGAGGCTGTGGATGCTCCCTCTCTGGAGGTGTTCAAGGCCAGGTTGGACGAGGGCTGGAGCAATGTGGGCTAGTGTGAGGTGTCCCTGCCCATGGCAGGGGAGTGGAACTGGATGAGCTTTAAGGGTCCTTCCCACCTAAACCATTCTATGAAACTATGAACTGCTAAGAGTGTCTGGAAGTGCCCTGGGGACAAGTGACACCGCATGGACAAGGAGGGCAGGTGGAGGTGGGAACCACCAATGCAGCAAAGTGCAGCTGATAAAGCCAATAAAAAGCTCTCTCTCCTTTCTCAGCTGGCACTGGCCTGAGCTGCTAAACTGGCCTTTAGCACAGGCCACAGAAACCTGCTTTAGGAAGGGATCTGAAAGGACCAGAGGGCACAGCGCCCAGGCTAACGTGGCAGAGTCAAAGGCACATCTGTTTGTGACTCAGTGCCTCTGATGTCATTCCTGCTACTGGCATCAAGAGACAGAAGGAGCAGTGAGTTCAGATAGGACCAAGGCAATTCCTAACTCCAAGTGGGTGGGATGTCCCAGCCCGGGCTGCGGGGAGGCTGCAGCAGCACCCAGCCTCTCTCATCAGCTCGTTAAATTCCCCCTCCCTTGAAACAAAAACCAACTGGAGCCAGATCCTCTCTTCCACCCTGGGTACAAGCAGCCTCTAAGCTCTGTGGTCCCTCTGGGAGGCTTCACCAAGCTCTGCAGAGGTGAGAGAGCTTTGCACTGAGATGGGGAGGTGTCAGCCTGTGATGGAGAAGGATGTCCTGCTGGAAGCACTGTCACAGTCGGCTGCTGCGTCTGCAGGCCTTTGCCTCCTCCCTGCTGCCCTCCAGATGTTTGTGGTCCTGACCCTGGAGCGAGCCATGCTTTGTCTCAGTGCCAGCCCTGGGGACTCTGCACAGATGCAAACCTGCCCCTCAGCAGCCCATGTAGATGGTTTCTCCCAAGGCTGGCTGTTTCCAAGGGCTGTGTTGGGACCTACTGTCCACCAGCCAGACCTCAAGACAAAAACTGACAGTGCTGGCTCCTCAGTGGAGATGCTCTGGAGTCTGCAGCTGTTTTAATGAAGACTGAGCTCCAGTCCCTAGAGCAATGGCTGCATGCAGTCTAAGGAAGAGCATTTCTAAAGCACCTCCTTTCTCTCTTGTCCCCAAGAGATCAGAGGCTTTTTTTGTCATCCTTATTCTAAGTCATCTCCCTTCTTCATGAAGCAGCAATTTCTTCCCCACATCGGCACATCCTCTGCAGCCTGCAGGCAGCATCAAAGCCAGGCAGGGCAGGCTGTGGCCTGTCCCATAGCAATGCCACCCGAGGCAGAGGCAGCAGTGTGCAGGGCTGACCTGGCTGAGGTGGCAGGGAGCTGCAGGAGATAACCCTGCACCTGTTTTATTGAAGGCTGTTTACAGCCAGCAGCAGATCTCGTCTCGCTGGGCTAAAACCGTAAGGTGGAGTGAGTGGCTCTTCTGGAACAGCTCCTGGCAGGGCTTGTCCAAACAGCAGCAGGGGAACATCAAAAGGTGCAGCGATCACCCACAGATAAGCACCCAAACTGTCTGATCCTGAGCTATCCCCCGGGCATGGCTCAGGAGTTTGTCTGCCCAGCTCTGCCAGCAGAGCCTCCTTGCACGGCGACTGCACCAGACAGGCGGCACAAGGCTAACTGATGGCCAGGCAGGGAGCTTTGCTACCCAAAGAACAGCTGCTCCTTGTCTGGGGACCACGAGTGTGCAGAGGAAGGATTGGGAAGGCACCCTGGGTCAGTGCTGCAGTGACCCAGGCACAGTGGGAAGGGTGTTTGCATCAACCACCTTCCAGTAATTATAGCAACAGCTGACTGGAGATCAAAGTGTGCCTGTGAATGATGTGGCCAAGGAGATCAATGGAAAGCTGAGCTGCCTTATCTCTGCATCTGCCTTTCATGCTGACTTCTGTCCAGCTTCAGCCTGCCCTGGGAACACATCTCAGCTTCCACTGCTGCAGCACTGCTCTGGACTGACCCCCGACAGCTGCTTGGCCTCCTCCCCGTCCCCCTCCTGGCCTTGTGCTGTGGCAGCCGTAGGGACAGCAGCTCCTTGCCGCTGGGCTTGACCCCAGAGCTCTTCCCAGTGCAGAAGGGCAGAGAGTCACCAGAGCCAGGTGCCCAGGAGCCTTGTGCTGACATGCCGAGGTGCTGCTGGTGGTTGCTGCTTCCAGGGTCTGCCCCTCCCATCATCAGCACCCGACGGGCAGCTGCTCTGCTGCTGGGCATAGCCCAGGCACTCCAGAGATGGGCTCTGATCCAACTTCTGGCCTTGCCCAGCCAGGAGGCTAGACTCCAAAAAGGCTTTGCCAGGAAGGCCCCTTGGCTTTAGTGTGACAGAGGAGCTGGCCAGAGGCTGACCAGCAGATGGAGAGGGTGCCACTTGCCCAGCCCTCTGAATGCATCCCATGATTGCCCTTTGTCTTGGCTGAGTCTGTTCCACCTTTCTGTCACCTCCTATCAGCTTCTATCCTGTGTCTATCTGTATTTTCCAACTAGTTAATTACTCTGCCCACGATGCTGAGCTCCAGCCCTTACCCACATTGGGCCAGATGTCTGCACAGACTGCTCCAGACAGCACCACACAGCCCTGAGGAGACCTTTCCACACCCCATGAATGCACTGCAGCTCTCCTGCCCGTGCCTGTAGCTCCCAGCCGTGCTTTCAGCAACCTTTCTCTTGCACTACTGCACTAAACTTTTGATTGCCACTTTCATCTATACAACATGGCTTTTGCCTACACACTCTGCACGTGAGGAGTGCAGATAATTCTTGGTGTTAGTTTAAAACACAACAGAGGATAACATCCTGCCAGAGGAGTAACTTGCTGAGAAAATCACAGACTCATAGAGTTAGGGGCTGGAAAGGATCTTGAAAGATCATCTAGTCCAGCCCCCCTGCCAGAACCTTGGCTGTCTTTGCCTATGTCCCCTCAGAGACACCAGGGTCCCAAATGTCACCTGCCCAAGCTGCCCTGCAGGGAAAACCAGTAAAAGCCTTCCAGGGCCACACTGAGAAGGTATTGTGATGATCAGTGGTGTGGCTCCTGTCATGGGTATTCACCTGCCTCACCTCATGCTGCAGCATGCAGAGGATGGTTGATTGTCTGACAGAGGTTAGGGGAACAAGGCAGAGTGAGGTCTTCTGAGTGTGAGAAGCAAAGAAAGAGAAGGTCCTGCACACACTGACCTCTGCTGAGCTGCACACTGGCTCCAGACATCCTTCCTGCACAGGTCTTGGCTATAGGTGGGTCACATGAGCAGAGTGCGGAGAGAAGGCCAAGGGTGGCTGGGGGGCTATGTGGAGAGCCAGAATCCTGACTAAGAAAGTGTTTCTCAGGTGTCCCTGAGACAAGCTTGATCTCTCTTGGTGACCTCTGCTGCCTTCATGTGCTGTTTTCATTCTGAAGGCAACTCCATGTCCAGTGCCTTCTGCACAGTTACCACGCGCCAAGGGTGACCATGCTGGGTAAAGATTAGAGCTGCCACCTGAGACTAGGGACAGGTGGCATCTGCAGACAGGACTTCCCAAATCACATCAATCACCTGGAGTTTTGCAGTGCTCCTGCTGAGGTGCCTGCTGCTCCTTACCTGCTTGTTTCTCAACAGAGAGGCTTAATTATGGGCTTGCAGAGCTGCCGAGGGTCTTATGAAGTCTCATGACACACTGGGGCTCCTTAACCAGGGACAGGCTGCTCTCTGCTGATGTGCTGCAATCCAGGGCAAGTCTGTCCCCAAACCAGCTGTGTTTTGGTTGCAACCATCAAAGCCTACAAGGTGAACAGGGGATTTGTTATCACTGAGGGTAGCGCTTTGAATGTTATCATCTGAGCTGCTTAAAAGCTTAATCTTTCTGTCCCTGGGATCACATCCTCCAGAGGAGGAACAATTAAGAGTATCCTGTGGTGAAACACTGGATTATTATTAATGAAACTTGTGCTGCCCTGGAGTTTTAATTGACTCAAGTGTTTAAACACATGCCTGGCCTCAAACATGTGGGCACTCTCGTTCCTGCCACAGGAGCTACCCATGCTTTGCATGCGATGCCAAGGCATGCCAGCTATTAAAAATGAATGGTGGATAATTTATTAGCCTCAGTTCCTCACATGTCTAACTCAAAATCTCTCATCAGCAAGTGATGAGCTCTTGTCGTGCCCTTGAAACTGAGCAGGGCTTAAAATACATCTTTTGCCAACGGCTACCAATGGCTATCAATGAGGAGCACTTGGTGCAAGTCACATCTGCTGCCCTGCTCAATGTCATGGGCCAGGAATGCAGCTACTGCTCAGGCAGCTGCCAGCTGGCCAAGGCAACTGCAGGTGTGTGTCTTTTTATTTGTTTATATATGTAAATGCAGTCCAAAGTCTCAAGGGATTAAGTCATGGGGTACAAGGCATGTGATGGAGCGCTTAAGAAATAGCCAAAGGCAGACAAGGGTGACAAGAGGAAAGCATTTCACAGAGGCAGCTGTGAGCTAAATCCTGTTGGAATTGGGTAACCTGGAACTAGGGGAGAGGTTGGAAAGGAAGGGCGTAGCACTGGCAGAGGAGGGGTTTTTTCCCCTCTGGAAAGGGCCCTGCTGCTCAGGCCAGGCCCTGGTTAGTGTTGTCCCTCCTCTGCTGTCCCTCCACTGCCCCCACTGCAGACAGGCTGGACTGATGCCCAGAGAAACCATAACTCACTGGGGTTGGCTGTAGGTTTTGGGAGGTGCTCCGGGCACAAGCAGTGCCCTCTGCCTCCATCTCCTCTCCTGTCCTGTCCTCTCCTCTGGGATCAGGCAGGAAGTCAGAAGCTGAGTGGAAAACAGCCACTTGAAGGGCAGCTGGAGTTGAAGCCACCATTATCGCCACCACCTCCTGTCTGATCTGCGCCTGTGTGCACAACCAGCTGCTTGCCCACGCACTGCCTCTGCTTCAGGTGAGCTGCTCCTGCTCTTGGCCTGCCACAGAAACACACAAGCAGCTGTCTTTAGCAGCACTGCTCTGCTGCTGCTGGGGAGCAGTTGCTGTGCTGACTGCAGGAGTGTACCCTGACACAGGAGCCAGCCTGGTGGCAGACATCAAATGATGTTGTTCCCCTGAAGTCTCCTGATGCTATCACCATTTCTTTGGGCAGTTAGAAAGCACAAGATCCTGCAGCAACAAGCCACAGCGTTTGTTGTGGTACAGAAAGGAAAGTGAAAGAGAAAAAAAGGAGAAACCTTCTCAAATAACTAAAAAGCAAAAACCAGCAACAAAAGCCCAAATAAAAAAGCAAAACCAAAGTTGCATTTTGTGGCCCTTCTGGTTTTGATGGGTCAAGAATCTTAGAGGCAGTCTGCCCAAGCTACATTTCAGAATCAGAAGGGAACCCACAGGACAGCTGCAGAGGGACTGTTTAGAAGGGTTTGTGGTGATAGGGTCAGGGGCAATGGTTTGAAACTGAAGCAGAAGAGATTTAGGTTGGACAACAGGAGGAAGCTCTGCACAATGAGAGTAGTGAGACACTTGGAACACGTTGCCCAGGGACATGGTTTAGGCTCCATCCCTGCAGACATTCAAGATCAGACTTGGTGTGGCCCTGGGCAGCCTGCTCTAGTTGGAGATGTCCCTGCTGCCTGCAGAGATATTTGACAAGATGACCTTTGAGGGTCCCTTCCAACCCAATGCAATCTGTGACTCTGTGAATCCAAGGGGACAAGCATACACCATGGCACGCAGGCAGAAAATGAAGGCTGGAGAGGAGAGCTGCCCTGTTCCAAATGAATCATGACACAATGCTCTACATCAGCACCACCTTTGCTAAGCTTTGAGGCAGACAACCCCAGGGAACAATGAAAAGTTGACTGAACATTAATTGATTGATAAGGTTACCTCTGAGTTTCTTAGTGGCAGCTCTCACCCAGTGCCCGAGCGCTGCTTACGGCACTGCCACATGGAAAGCACCACAGCAGCCAGCAGCTCTCCCACCCCTGCTCGCCGCCGGCTCAGCAGGAATCAGCTACTTGCACTTTGGCTGTGAATATCTGTCAGGCAGGTAAAAAGCTAACACAAAGGCAGCTGCAAGAACCAGGCCAGAGTCTCTGACCTGTAGGAGTGTCAAACTTCACAGGCTCCTGTGCCCCCTTCGCCTTTCAGAAGAGATTTTTTTCAGACAGGATTCATCAAATCCTGAGTTTATGAGTCCACAAGAAATCAGCAAGGTAGATGTGGACCATCTTGTGCCTGAATCCAGAGGAATGAGTGCAAGCCCTCAGCAGGGCCCTTCCTAAGGGAAGTGGGGCAGGAAAGCTCAGTGGGTTCCAAGTGAAGCATGATGCAGGGATGAACAGCATTATGTAACCTGTTTGTGTGCCAGGCCATGGGCTGGGCTCAGGGGCTGGGAGTTGCTTTCCAGTCCTTTTCCTACTCAAAGCCTGAACTCTACATTAAAGTGCTCCCTGAGCTGTCTGGGTGCTGCAGAGCTGTGGCACAGAGGCAGGCCTGACTGGCCTGCCCCTGTGTCAGGTGTCTTGGTTATGTTTCCACACTGCCCCACAGCCAGTATGCATGGCACTGACGTCTGCAGATACTGACCTACACTTTGAGGTTTAATTGGAGCTATTTGCTCCAACAAGCCCTATGATTTGGGCCACTTCCTTGCTTGATACCCTTGGCAGCTCTCCCCTAGCAGAGTAGCCACTCCAGAGATGCCAAGAGGGTTGAGCAATATGCCCTATAGACTTCTGTGCCCTGTCATCAGGATTTCACTCAACCACTAAGTCCCAACACCCTTTGCACTGACTGCCTGCTGGCTTCTGCAGCACTGTTAAACAGCAGGGAGCAGAGCAGGCCTTGTCCCACCAGTGCTGTTTGTTACCCTGCTGTGAGCTGCCCCAGCTCCTCGTGTCAGAACAGCCAGGAGTGCTGTCTGTTCTATCAGCACTGCCTGTCTGTCCTGCTCCCACTAGGAAAGGAACCACATCAAACAGCGGCGCTCCGAGCTGCAGCTGGCTTCTGCTGCCTCTGTGCTCCCTGCTGGCATCCAGGCAGGCCAGGCTTGGGGCTCAGCCTGCTGGGGGAAGCTGGTCCTCTTAGAGTGGTCAGGCACTGCAATAGGATGCTCAGGGAGGTGGTGGAGTTACCATCCTTGGGGGTGTTCATGGCACTTGGGGACATGGTTTGATGGCCATGGTGGTGTTGGGTTGATAGATGATCTTGGAGGGCTTTTCCAATTGAAACAGTTCTGTGCTTGCATGCTTGCTTGCTTGATTCTAAGAAGATGTTGCTGCAGTGATGAGAATGATGGGAAGGATCTCCATAAGTGCTGTGGAGTTAAGGTGAGGAGCACAGTGACACTGACCTAACACCACCAGTGCAGATGACACCCCAGCCCCACTGCTACTGGCCACAAGAGTTAGCACAGAGCAGCTTTAAGCTGGAGGCAGGAACCACCACATAATCACACAGAAATGAAGTCCTTCATCCCTAGGTCTGGCTGCCCTCTTCCCATGGTCATCAGAAGGTCACAAACTCAGCTGGACCAGCTGCAGCCTCTGCCTGCTGTAGGGCCTCATCTAAAGCACCTTCAGCAGCACCTGCAAATCCTGTTGGGTCTCTGGAGAAACAGGAGTGGAGCAGTGCTGCAGATCATACTGCAGGGTGGAGCCTTCTCCCCAAACCAGCTGCAATTGGCTCTTGTGTAATGGTGCCAAGGAAGTTTTGTAACCCCTCACACACTGGGAGGATTCACTTCATCACAGGAGCAGTTTCACTTTCTGGCACCTACATCCACCAGAAATTCCAGGCCAGAGCTTTAAAAAGCAACTGGTGACTTAGGAACTCATGACTGCTGAAGATCTAGATGGAGGCATCTCAGCAGGCATGCACAACCTTCCTCCCCAGCCTCCTCCTCAGAACAAGCACCAAAACTGTGGGTTGCTCCAGAAGTCCTAGGCTGTGATGTGGAGCTGACACTTGCCCAGGATGAGTCACAGAAGCTTCTTCCAAAATGTCAGCTCCAGACTAAGACCCCTGCCCAAAATCCCAGGGTGAACACATGTCCTTCCCACAGCTGTGGGGCTGCTCACAAGCTCCAGGTGCAGCAGTGCCACAGGCACATGGAGTGCTGCTTAGGAACACCCGAGGCCACCTGCCACCAACACCTAGAGGCCACAAGGCCTGCTAGTGCTGACAGGCTCACGGCAGCACCAAATCATGGCTACTCTCAGCCCTGTGCCAGGCTCTGAAGCTCTCTACAACCAGATGGCAAACAGGTGAGGGGGCAGAGGGACACAGCAAAGGGTCCAGCACAGAGAGGGCGATGACAGCTGTACAAGCTTAGCCTCCTCCTGCAGCATCCTCCAGACATAGCTGACAGGAAGGTGCCAGGTGTCACCTCAACAGGCTCTCTTCTGCCACATGCTGTGCTTCACCCAAAGCAGGATGGCAAGGGGATGCTCAGAAGGCTTCTGCTGTGCTATGCTGGCACCGGGCTGCCTGCCCTGCGGTCCTCTGGTCCCAGGGGTCTGCTCTGACAAGTGTGGCTCCTTGTCCCCGAGGACGAGTCCAGTCGTGGTGTTTCCTATCAACTGATCTCCCTTCCGGAGCCAGGCAGCTTCTCTATGCTGTGACTGGCACACATTAGCTGAACTTCTGCTCCTGCTGGGCAAGCAGGGAGGGACTGGGAGGCCTCTGCAGTGGCACTGGCTTCAGGGGGGCTGAGGAGGCTTAGCAGGACTGCCAGGAACCCAGCGAGGAGAAGCTGGGTGCACATCTGCACAGGACTGTGTGGTGGTTCTGTACTTCTGCACAACTTTCCCCAAACCAGCCTGCTGATGCTCAGGGCTGTCTCAGCTTGGGAAAAGCCTGGGCCTTTTTTGTGATAGCAAGACAGCTCCTGCTGCAGAGAAAGCCTGGCTGAGGATCTCCAAGACCTTTCCATCCCACAAGACTGACCTTGCTTGGGCGATGCTGCAAGTGAGGTGAATGCAGTGTACAGCTACAGCTCTTCAGAAAGTTCAGCTGTAAAAAAGCATCCCCTGAACCCATCCTGAACTTTGCCCTACCCCAATTCCTAGCAAAATGGTACTTGCATCCACCCAGGCACACAATCAAAAGGTGACTCACTGTCACATATCCTTATTCATGCATTTATTGCTCAGATAACTCTCCATTAAGCTAATGACTCACTCTTTTACACCCACCAAACACATAGCTAGGATGCTGCTGCTTTCTGCTGCTCAGAAATTAGGAGAACAGGCAGAGCCTTGATCCAGAAGATGTAGTTCCCCTAGAGAAGCTCTTCAAAGTACACACAGTGAGGTTGGTGACCTCTCCACAGAGCCAGCACATCTAATAAAAGCAGGGCTGTGCTTTTCCCACATGGGTCCTCTGCAATCCTCTGCTGCTGTTTAAAGCAACCCGGGTGAAGGAGCACGACTGCTGTGGGATCTGCGAGGCTGCCAGGTGTGGCAGCACTGACCCTGCAGCTTTGTTATCTTCACCCTGCCTGTCCCTGTGTTCCTGGCTAGAGGACTTGCTCTGCAGGGACTGCAGGGTCCCTCTGGATGGGTGTCGGGAGCCGGAGCGCAGAAGCTCTTTGAGCTGAGCGTGAGCCAGTTCCTGCTTGGTGGAGGCATGGGGGGGGTTGTTCTTTCCCCAGTGAGCTGCACTCATGACACAGCCAGACAGAGACATCACATCCCTGGGATCCCTGACGCGTGCTGAGCTGGGCCTGTCCTCAGAGGAGGGCTGAGGGAGCTTGGCCTTGCGCAACAGCCAAGACTCACTTCCGTGGGAAAACAGCTGAGGATCCTGCAGCGAGCCCCAGAGCAGGGCCTGGGCAGGCTGGCCAGCCCTGCTGCCTTCTCTGCACCCTGCCTCCCTGCACACTAACCCCTGCAGGCAAGCAAAGGCCAGCTCCAGCCTGCTGCTCCCTCTCCAGCCAGGTCAGCCTCGAGAGCAGAGGTGCACAACAGCCCACCTGTGCGTGCAGGGAATCACAGAATGGCTTAGGTGGGAAGGGACCCAAGAGATCATCCACTCCATGGAACAGGGATCATCCCTGCCGTGGGCAGGGATGCCTCTCAACTAGGCTTGGCCCTTCAAGGCCTCATCCAGTCTGGCCTTAAACACTTCCAGGGAGAGGGCATCCACAGTGACTTTGTCAGAGTTTCACCAACCTCATAGTGAAGACTCACAGAATCACAGCATTTCTTAGATTGGAAAAGATCTTCAAGCTCATCCAGTCCAATCATCAGTTCCACACTGACAAGTCCTTGACTAAACCAAATCCCTCAGCACAGCATCTAATCACTGTGAATCACTTTGGGTGGAAAAGACCACCAGGATCAGCAGAATTTTTCCCTAACACCCAGACTTACTCTACTCTCCCTCAGCTTAAAACCATTGCCCTTTAGTCCTGTCTCTAGGGAAAGTCCCTGAGCTCCTCTGAAGGCCCTGGGCTGCCGTAGCTCTTGCAACTATTCTTTGTTCCTCTTTCTAAACAGCTAGGCATGCTTTAAAAAGGTTGAGCAATTCTTTCCAGCAGCTTTTGCTCACTCCTAGAGCAGCTCTTCTAAGAAAAGAAGAGCTCACGTCTGTTGAAAAGGGGAAGGACACAACACTGACGAGTTTTAGGTTGGATACTAGGAAGCACTTCCTCATGCAAAGGGTCCTTAGGCACTGGAATGGTCTGCCCAGGGAGGTGGTGGAGTCACCATGCCTTGAGGTCTTTAAGAAATTGGATGTGGCTCTTGGTGGCACAGGTTTAGCTGATGTCCTGGTGTTAGGTTATAGGCTGGACTTGATGAGTGTGTGATTCTGCCTCAATGAGAACTGGCCTCTCCTTGCTTCAGAGGCAGCCGTGGGAATGTGCTTCTGTTCACATGGAAACGTCTGTCTGCAGCAGCTTGCTGAGTGCTGCCTTGAGTCACGCTTTGATAAGTGATGTGTCTGAAGCTTCTGCAGGCAGTACCTTGCTGCCATTCTGTTTTCAGTGCTCAGGTAGTCAGGCTGGAGTCCATTCGGCTAAACCTAAACCTCAGCTGGGCCTATTCACTTACTGACCAAACCCAGGCAGGGGAAGGACCAAGGAAAACAACCTTCTCCTGAACCATGTGCCAGCAGCAGCAGCAGCTGAAGGCAAGCAAAGAGCAAGACCCTTCCAGCTGCTCATAAAGCCCAGTTTTGTGCAGGTCATGGCAGGTGCTGCCAGGGCTGTTGGCTCCTCTTGTTTCTTGGCTGTCCCCCACACAGCTGGGCCACCATGGCTCCATCCACGGAGTACACTAACACACCCAGGGCTGTGAGCAGCCCTGTGACTGTCTGCAGATCAAAGTCACCCCGGGCTGGCAGGAGCAGCCGTGAGCACATTCCAGGGTAACAAGGTCCGGAGAAGCCGGCAGGCTCGCAGTGCTCCCCACCCACTGCTGACTTCCATTAATTAATTAACTCTGCAGCTTTGTTCCCTTATCATCATCCTCCCAGCAACAGCACAATAAATTGTACTTGCAACAGATGCTTAAATGAGATGATCCCAGGTCTTTGCAACTTGAAACGAGGGTGGGAAACTCACAGCTTTGTGGTGAGCTCCAATTCATTCATTATACAATCGGATCTTAATTGCTTTAAGAATGTGATTCTAGTAATTTTGGCCTCTGGTACCACTCGTGTTAGAGCCTGCAGTTGCTGAATCTCTGTTGCTGTACCCACCTGGTGGATCCCATGTGGGCTCTAAAGGACTGAATTACCTGTAGAAGCTAATGCAGGGCTCACCCACCTCATATTCACCTGAGTGGACAGGTACCAAAGTGAAGGAGAAGGCATCTCCATAGGGCAACTGATTTAAAACGAGGAACCTAAAGTAATCCAGATGAATCATTCACTAGAGATCTAACATCCCAGGAGGGAGGTTTGGAAGATGACTCTTCCTTGAAAAGCAAGGCTGCATCCAGCAAACTCATACCCAAATCCTTCTGTCCAAATGAAATGTGTCTGAACAGCAACAGAATGCAAGAAGCTGCAGCTGCTGAGGAAGAACTCAGAGCCAGGGGTGAGCAGCGTGCCATGGTGTGCCTGCTTAGACACCTCAGAGGCAGCTCAGGTGTCACCAGAGGCAGCTCTGGTGACTCAGTAGGTGGCAGCCTTCGCCTTGACTTTGAATCACAGAATCACAGATTGTTAGGGGCTGAAAGGGACCTCAAAAGCTCATTCGGTCCAACTGCCCTGGATCACCTAGAGCAGATCACACTGGATCACATCCAGGCAGGTTTTGAGTATCTCCAGAGAGGAAGACTCCACAACCCACCCTGGGCAGCCTGTTCCAGTGTTCTCTCACCCTCACAGGGAAAAACAAAATTCCTCACACTTACATGGAACTTCCTATGCCTCAACTTCCACCACTGCCTCTTGTCCTGTCATTGGGCATCACTTTGCAAGGACCTGTCACCTTGCAGAAGGTGTTGGGGAGCACTGGGGACAGAGGTACAAAGTGCAGAGCCTGGACAAAGTCAGCTGTGAGACCTCACCCTAGGTCGGGTGTGAATAATCCCAGGACAAAGAGCCAGAAGAAATGTCCCTCTGGATGAGTGGCCTCATGAGTTGCCTTTAAGGTACTTCCAGCATCTCTAACTCCAGCACACTCCAAAGGATCTCTGTGTACAGCCAGTGGAGTTTTAAAGGCAAACCGAGAGAGTCTGGCACTCCGGAGGAGATCTAGGGCTGCAGAATCCCTGCTCATTCATATGGTGAACAGGGGCAGGGAGCAGGATCAGTTTCCTCTAGTGTTTTTTAGGGGGAGATTTGCTACAGGATCAAAAAGTGGAGCCCACAAGAGCTGTGTTCTGGGAAAGGGACAGTTTGGGGAGGAAAGAGAATGCAGCAGAGCTTTCTGTGGGAGGTAACTCATATGCCCATGAAGAGGGGAACAATTTCACCACGCAAGCCAACACTCATACCTTAAGGAAGGTGGAATAAGAAAGTGGCCACAGGGGAAGCAAGACAGGCTCCTTCTGGTCAATAAGACTGCTGCCAACATCAGGAATAAGCCCTTTTGTTGGGGGCAACATCCTCCAACGGGATGGGACAGGGACAGAAGCATCTTGTCATGATTCAGCTACAACTAGAACAGTCCAGCCAACCCTGGCCTGGGCCTCCACATCCTTTCAAACCTGAGGTGTTCCTAAGAAAGGTAGTTCTGACTTTAACACTATTTCCCAAAGCTCTGAAGGCTTCAGAGACTGTCAAGCTGAATTTTTGTGAACTGTTCACCTGAACATAAGGGGAGGAACCATTACTAATGTGAGAAACCATCCTGGTTTCCTCAGCGGATACTGGCAACGCCTGCCTTGCCACTCAGCATTATGCCTGCCTCCCCTCCTCTCCCCCTGAGCAAGCTGGAACGCAATACCAAGCATATTTTCTCCTCTTACCAAGAGGCAGAGATCTGTCCTCACACTCCTGTCACTCTCACAAAGCCTTACATAAACCACCATTGTTCCTGGAGAGGAGCCAGAGCAGTCTGAAGGAATGTGTGCTGCACCTACCAGAACAGGGCTTCCCCACGTTTCTGACTCTCTAATCCCCTTATTCAGAGCTAAACCAACAGGCTCACACACCTCTTGCTCAGAAAACCTTCCCCAGCTCCCTCCACTGCCTTTAAAAACAAACAGGGAAACCCACAAAAGTCATGCCCAGCTATTAGCAGGAAAGAGAAAACAAGAGGCACAAAGCAGAAGAATCTGCTGCACACAGAGCTGCAGATGCTAAGCCCAGGAGTGAGGAGACATCTGGGTTTGCTCCACGGAGTCAAACGTGTCCTAACCTTCAAAACACCTTCACTCTGCAACTGCAGCTGAGGGCTTGCTCACAGGGGACCTGCTGTTAGTGCGAGAGCCCCAAAGCCATGTTGCTGCTGGACTGTGAATGTAGGCCTGGACTGTGAATGTAGGCTTGGACTGTGCTTGGGGAAGAGACCTGTGAGACAAAGTGCTGGGGGTGAGGGGATTGGCAGGGCTTCTGGGACCACCATATTGCCACCACAGGCTGCAAAATTCCAAGCTGCAGCTCCAGGTGGGCTCTGCAAGGTGAGCAGCTGGTATGGACAAGGCTGGGTGTTTGCATTGGTGGCCAGCTCTGTAACCAGCCCATCCACTGCACTGTCCAGAAAAGACCAGAGGTGGAGATTTTACTCTTCCTGCTTTGTCTGCAAAGAGGTTAAGTGGCCTGCTGAGGTCCACAGAGAACAACTAAGCACAGAAGTGCTGTTGGATATAACAGTTCCTGAGCTTTCTCAGTCAGCTCTTCCACTTTCTAGCAGACTCTCCTGCTCCTTTATCATCAGACTGAAACCTCCATGACAACTCGCTTCAAGCTGCCATCCCTTCAGCCTTGGAGTTGGGAACTGTTGCTCAGGGTCCTGCTGGCATTCCCCCACATGCAGAGGGAGAGCCTCCATAGTGCAGTGTTATTCCAAAGGGAGCCAGCTGAGGTGTGAGGATTACTGGGGGGATTTGACAGAAGTGAGGGCTTACCTTCACTGCCATCTTCCACCTTCCACAGCCTCTTCCGTGCACACTGTCACTGTCCTCGTTTCTGTGTCAGCTGTTTGCCCTGGGAGGAGAGGGCACAGTTAAACACAAGCAGCTGTGTTAGCACCAACTGTCTGGGCAGCAGGAGAGCCCCTCCGGCCCTTTCTGCTCTCAGGCACTTCTCTTCCCTCTGCACACACAGCACACACCACTGCCTAGCTTTGAGAAGCCTGCACATTGCCACACAGCATTTCTGTAAGGAGCAGACAGGATGCTCCTGAAATCCACAACAGCAGCCAGGAAAGGTTTTCCCAGCCCATTCCCATCTGGCCATGGAGGTTTTCTGTGGAACCTACAAGCCCAAGTGTCCTTTGGCAGGTTTCTGTGAAGGGGGAGCTTACTGCAGAGCACAGACATGTGCCTGGGAGCATGTCTGTGCCAGCACAACACTGAGCACACCTGGTTTGTGCTGAGGATGGGAGCTGGGCACACACATGTGCAGCTCTGCTGACTGTGCAGCACTGCACAGAGCTGGGAGCATTTCCCACAGCATGGAGGGCTGCAGAGCTCCAACAGAGGAGCTGAAGGTATGTGCCCAGCCTTGCAGAAGACCTTCCTCCATTTTTAGCATCCTCTCTCATTTCTTTTCTCCTTGCAATATTCAAATTCCAGAGTATTTCCAAACTCCAAACACTTGGAGCAATGAGTACCTTGCAGAGCTGTGTGTGCTTTGCATCCCAGGAAAACAGGATGTGTGGAAAGCCTGCGGCCCCCGCTGTGTACAGTCATCTCTGCTCTGGGGACAGTCCTCTTCCCCCAGTTCAGACCACTGGCCCTGGGTACTTGTCTGACACAGGACAACGAACTGCTCTCTGGGTGAACCCAACCCTTCCCACCCACAGCAGACAACCAGCAGAGCCCCAAGGTCTCCTCTTCTGAAGGCCAAGACCAGGGTACCAAGCGTGGAACGCAAAGCTACAGGGACTGATGTGTACGGAGGGGCAGAGCTGATGGCTGAAGGGCTGGCCTGATCTCTGCCACAGCAGCCTAGGGTCTAGATGGAAACACAGTGAGGAAGGGCAGAGTTCCCTGCATGCTCACAGCAGCCCAGCTCTGACCTCTCTAAAGCAGAACTGCTGGTGACACCCGTGGTGGCAGTCTGGCTAACCCCAGAGCACCGTGCCCACACGTCTCTAATGACAGCTACATTTCCACCCAGCTATCATCCCTGTGGGGCCTGAAGGAGGCAATTAGAGAACAGTAGCCTGGGGTGATGTGCTTCAGGCAGAGCTTTTGGGAGACATTTCCCTCTAACCCAGGGGAGAAGGCAAGAAGCAGTGCATAAACTCAGGAGTCTCCTCCAAGCACCCCCTACGATGGCAGTGATGGGGCAAAGAGCCCTTTCACCCTGAGAGCCCTGAGTGCCTGACTTGCTTCAGGAAGCCCTCAGCGATCTCCTAGCCCTTGAAGCTCCACAGAGATCCCCAAGCAGCCTTGGGTGTCACACAACAAGTCATGTGTGGACAGCTGAATGTGCTTTTGTAGTCTGGCTATGGAAAACAGGATTGTTCAGGCTTGCAAAACAGCGTGAGAGCGTGCGAACAGAGCCTGCAGACTGCTTCCTTGTTCCCAGTTTCCTCTGGAATAATTGTTTACTTTAGCCAAACTCTTCCTGATCTATATCCACACGGATCAGCAGCAGGCTCAGCACCACAGCCTGGCATGCACTGTCCCCAACGTGAAAGCAGACAGGAGATACGATGGGGCAGGCTTCTACCCAAGGCCACTCTGACAGCTTTGAGGATGTGGTGGCTTTGGGACGCAGGCTGGTCCCTACCTTTCTAGCCTGAGCATCTGGCCAGCTGTTTGGCTCGAAAGGGCAGGGCAGTGCCACCTTGCAGTGCTAGCGTGGCTGTCCTGTGTCTCGGTGCCCTGCTCCAGACCCCAGCTCACCGCCGCCTCCCACCAGTCTTTCAGATCTCCTGTGCGGCCAGGAGCGTCCTGGCAATCTCCAGTTGCATCTCCCCGGTCTCAGCCCCGTGGCTGGCCTGGGCTGCCGCTGTGCCTGCCTGCTGGGTGAGCCCTGGCCTGCTGGGTGAGCCCTGGCCTTGCTGCCCGCTCCCGGAGCCGGCTGCGCAGGGCTGCTCTGCCGCCCGTCCCGACCAGCGCCTCCCATGCTAATCGCCTGCCTTTGATCCGCTGCCTTGCAACTGGAGCTGCCATCTTCTGCCCCGCTCCCTCCGGGCTCTTCTCCAAAGCAGGCACTGCCTGGCTGCCAGGGCACATGATAGGAAGTGCCACATGCAAGCAGATCAGAAACCTGCAGCCCTGGCGAGGCTTTTCTGCAGGTAATTGAGGGTGTTTGCATCCCGTACAAGCCAAACAGTACCGGTTTGTGCAGCTGCCTACATGGCTGCACCACTGCCTGGCCTGGACATGCAAATGCTCCTTGGTTGAGAGCAAGTGCAGCCTCTGCAGAGGCAACACAAGCCTCAGACATCAACTTCAGATCTGCTGATCACAGAAAACTCAAGTTTTCAATTTCCTAGCCCCAAAATAAGTCATTAGAAACCAATGCCAGTTTCTTGACATCAGTGATCTGTTTGAGACGGGTGAAGCTGCTCTCCCAGCCCTTGCAGATCTTCCTTTCAAGGCAGGAGGCTCCTCCTAAGTGTAGTTTTGCACACCAGCACTAGAAATGTTTCCATTTCACAGTCATTTTCAGCTTACTCAAAACAAGGATTAAACAAGATTTTCACGGTGGGTTTTGGGGTGAATTTAGTTTTGCTCTTTAGTTAGTAGGTTTTAAATAGCTGCTGTTGAATTTGTCCTCTTGATTTACATCAGGTTGAGTATCAAACTCTTCAGGTTGGGTATCCAACTAACTCTTCAGGTTGAGTATCAAACTCTTCAGGTCGGGTATCAAAATCTTCAGGTTGGGTATCAAACTCTTCAGGTTGGGTATCCAACTAACTCTTCAGGTTGGGTATCAAACTCTTCAGGTTGAGTATCAGACTCTTCAGGTTGAGTATCAGACTCTTCAGACTGAGTATCAAACTCTTCAGGTTGGGTATTCAACTAACTTCTCAGGCTGGGTATCAAACTCTTTAGGTTGAGTATCAGACTCTTCAGATTGAGTATCAAACTCTTCAGGTTTGATAGCCACCTAACTCTTCAGGCTGAGTATCAAACTCTTCAGGTTGGATATCAAACTCTTCAGGGTGAGTACCAAACACATCAACATTTGGGAGACTTTTTCCTAATCAGAGCCCAAAATAAATCCTGGGCAGCTTTTTTCTTCCCTACTCCCCCCTTTTATTTTTCTTTTCTTTTTCCCTTTTGAGAGCCCTGAACCAGGTCTGGGGGTGCCTCCAGGTATCCCATAAAGCACCAAAGCTCACAGGTCCCCTCTGCTCCATCTGCCTCCCTAGTCCCAAGGAGAGCATTCCCTGGCAGGCTGTTTCTAGGAACAGTGTGGCTCTATTAGCCTGGTGTCTCATTAATGCAGTTGCACAACACAGCTGCAGCCTGGCTGTGTGCAGCAGGCTCCGAGCACAGCACAGCCACACCAGGCAGGGACGGGCAGAGCTGTCACAGGAGCAGCCTTCCTCCCCAGCACAGCTGAACTTAGCTTTGGTTGGCAGTGCTGTGAAGGGGCCACCTTTCAAGGTGTCACAAAGCTATGCTGCTAAGTCTAGCATAAATCTTTGCCTAAATGCCGCTCGCTTGGCCTGGTCTGGAAGGGTTTGAGCTCACAGTTGCCACTGCTACCTCCCTGTGCAAAAGCTTGGGAGACCTCCAGAGGAGCCTTGATCACTCACTGAACCTAAGTGACAGGCAGCTCAAGAATCAAAGATGGCCCTCAGGGAGCCCTGAGCACCATGATGAAGTGATGTGACCAGAGGGAGCCTCCAAAGCCACACCAGCAGTGAGACAGCCACTGAGGCTGGTCAGCTGCACAGCCACTGGCTTGTACTGGCGACGAGTCACAGCAGAACCATGCCAGAGGGAAACCCCAAGCTCTGCAGAACTGCCAGGCCTGGAGAGTGACAGACAGTGCAGAGTGAATTCCTTTCCTATTCTGCAGATTTGGGCCTTTCTGGTGACTGGGTACAGCTGGCTCCTCCTGTTGGCTTGCCAAAAGAACATCATTGCTGCCCTCTTCCAGGCCCCGCTTCTTGTCACAGCCTCATTTAAATGCGATTGGTTGCCTTGACATAAGTGAGCTTTGGACCACTCTTAAGGCCAGCTGTATCCTAAGGCCATCAGATAACATCCACAGAGCTCTGCATGTGCCAGCCTGACCGAACCCTCAGTTCCTATGCTATGTTGAAGAGCAAAGAACTCTCCACTGCCTGCTCCCTGCCAGCCAAAATGTGCAGGGTATTTCCTGCAAGAGACACTCTGGAGGGCTCAGGCTGACCGTTGCCATTTGATGACAGGCACCCAAAGTCAGTCCAGCTCTGCCTTCCTGTGACTCCCACTTATCTCAGCTGCTTTGTCAGATCCCGTGGCCTCCTCTGAAGCACTAGAAGAGAACCCCTAGCAAGGGAGGTCACTTCCACCAAGCACAGCAAAAGGGCAGATTCTCTGTGATGTTTTTCAGAGCATTCCCCTTGTGCCTTCTGGCAGCTACTCTGGGCTCTGCTGCTCCAACAGCCAAGGCCTGCCACGCTGCCAGAGAGGGTGCAGCTTCTGTGTGACCAGCTCTCACGCTGGGGACTGAGTTCTGTCCCCCATGCAGAGTGAACTGACTCGCTTGAGGTGCAAGCCAAAGCGCCAGCCAGCTTGTAAACAGAGACAGAGCCTGCAGACACTGATGTGGTGGAGACAAAACCAGAGCAGCTCCACGTGATGCAGCAACACAAACAAGAGGCCTGGCTGTGCAAAGCTGCTCCTAACCTTCTGCCTGTTTGGGCCAGTCTGGGGGGCTCCTGATGCTGCAGTGGCTTCCACGAGGTACAAGTGGCTGCTTAGTTTGAGGAAGAGGAGGCTGAGGGGAGACCTCACTGCTGTCTACAACTACCTGAAGGGACATTGTGGAGAGGCTGGTGCTGGTCTCTTCTCACAGGTAGCTGAATCATAGAATCGAGCAGGTTGGAAGAGACCTCCAAGCTCATCCAGCCCAACCTAGCACCCAGCCCTATCCAGTCAATGAGACCATGGCACTGAGTGCCTCACTCAGTCTTTGCTTGAACACCTCCAGGGATGGTGACTCCACCACCTCCCTGGGCAGCCCATTCCAATGGTTGGAGACAGAAGAAAGGAAAATGGCCTCAGGCTGAGACTGGGTAGGGTTAGACTGGACATTAGGAAAAAGATTTTCACAGAGAGTGGTCAAGGACTGGAATGAGCTGCCCATGGAGGTGGTGGAGTCACCCATCCTGGATGTATAAGAATGGGTAAGAATAAGGGGAAAGGCCAACAGGGTTGACATCCTGGTTAGAGTCTGCTATAGACCACCCAACCAGGAAGAAGAGGTTGATTTATTGTTCTTTAAGCAGCTGAAGGCTGCCTCAAAATCACTTGGCCCTTGTTCTTGTGGGTGACTTTAACCTGCCAGACATCTGCTGGGACTTCAACACTGCAGGGAAGGGGCAGTCTAGAAGGTTCCCAGAGTGTATGGAGGACAACTTCTTATCTCAGCTGTTACGTGAGCCTACCAGGGGTGCAGCCCTGTGTGACCTGCTGCTCACAAACAGTGAAGGGCTGGCAGGAGATGTGGTGGTCAGAGGCTGCTTGGGGTCCAGTGACTATGAAATTATATACAGTGAAACCAGGAGGGGCATCAACAGAACCTCCACACTGGACTGCCAAAGGGCAGACTTTGCTTATTTAAGGAAGTGTGGGAGGGTGAGGAGTGCTGCTGCAGCTTGGAAACAATGGACAATATGAAAGAAAGCCTCATTCCCTGCTGGCATATACAGGCACTAGAAATAAACCTGTTCAGCCTGGAGAAGAGGAGGCTCAGAGGTGACCTCAGTGCTGTCTACAACTACCTGAAGGGAGGCTGTAGCCAGGTGGGGTTGGGCTCTTCTGCCAGGCAACCAGCAACAGAACAAGGGGACACAGTCTCAGGCTGTGCCAGGGGAGGTCTGGGCTGGATGTTAGGAGGAAGTTCTCCCTAGAGAGAGTGATTGGCATTGGAATGGGCTGCCCAGGGAGGTGGTGGAGTTGCTGTCTCTGGAGGTGTTGAAGCAAAGCACTTAGTGCCATGGCCTAATTGATTGGTCAGGGCTGAGTGACAGGTTGGAGTGGATGAGCTTGGAGGTCTCTTCCAACCTGGTTGATTCAATGACTGTAAACATCAGAGCTCCTTGGGAGCTGGGTCACTGCTGAGAGCAGGCAGAGGAGCTGCCACCCCACAGAAGAGGCATCACGTTTGGCTAAGCTATGCAAGCCACCAAAACGCTGCTGTACAGTAGCACAGCCTCTGCAGACTATATTGTTCAGCCCTCTTGAGAGATTCCCAGAAGTAATTCCTGCGAGGAGCACACACCCAAAAGCCAGTCAGAATTTCTGGAATGACATTCCAGTTGCTCAAGCCCTGGTTATGCAGATAGAAGAGAAAACAGAGCGACGCCTTAGCCAGGATAATAGATAAGGGTGTGAGAATTCAGCTCGCTGGCTAGCACATGAAAGTGTCAATGACCTCGCCCCACGGCCAGGATTGCTCAAGCCAGAGGAGATGGCAGTATCAACACACACATCTTCCTCTGCACTCACAGCACAGCTCTCTTCTCACTGCTTGCTTCTGCCCTCACACCTTAACCCCAGAGTGGAGAGGTAGCAGGATGCGTGGCCCACAGCGCCTGCAAAGTGGTCTGCTCCTGCAGTGGAGCAGTGGAATTCCCTCTGCTGGTTTTCCACCTTGCGGAAGAGCTTGGCCAGCAGGGCAAGGGAGGGGATTCTGCCCTTTTACTCTGCTCTCCTGACACCCCCACCTGGAGTCCTGTGTGCAGTTTTGGAGCCCCCAGCACAAGAAGGACATGGACCTGTTGGAGCTGGTCTGCAGGAGGCCACCAAGATGCTCAGAGGGCTGCAACAGCTCTGCTATGAGGACAGGCTACAAGAATTTTGGCTCTGCAGCCTGGAGAAGTGAAGGCTTTGAGGAGACCTTGGAGTAGCATTCCAGTATCTGAAGGGGGCTACAGGAGTGCTGGGGAGGGACTATTGACAAGGTCTTGTAATGACAGGATGAGGAGTAATGGGTTTAAACTGGCAGAGGGGAGATTGAAACTGGATTGTAGGAAGAAGTTCTTTCCAGTGAGGGTGGTGAGACACTGGCACAGGTTGCCCAGGGAGGCTGTGGTTGCTCCCTCCCTGGAGCTGTTCAAGGCCAGATTGGATGAGGCCTTGAGCAACCTGTTCTAGTGGGAGGTGTCCCTGCCTATGGCAGAGGGATGGAATTGGATGAGTTTTGAGGTCCCTTCCAACCTAAACCATTCTATGATTCTGTGATTCCACCTCTTCCAACAAACTCTTGTGCACTCAGTGGGAGGTCAGAGTAACAGCTCCTCTTCTCTTCACACTCAGACTAGTGGCCCCACCACGTCGTCTCCTACCTGGCTGGGTCACCTTCCCAGAGTGAAACAGAAAGAGGCTCTCTGGACCTGACTGTCTGATGTCCTCAGCCTGCATGGCCTGAAATGTGTCACGTAGTAAGTGACACCTGCCAAGTCTCTTGGCTTCTCACTAAATGTAGCAGGGTTCAGACTGGCCCAGTATGGACTAGCAAATGGTTCTCTGGAAATGATGCCTGGAGCCCTGGTGAGATGGCACATGTGCAGGTCTGTCCCCAACTTGCTCTGCAGTGTTAGTGACACAAGCACTCAGAGCTCACAACCTGAGCCAGGGAAATCTCCTTGGCAAGGACTAAAAAGCCCTCCTGTAGCTTTTAATGCTTGTTAGCCAGCAGAGAATGGGATAAGTGACCAAGGGCGAACCTGAAATGGGCAAAGAGAAGGGACTTGAAGGTCATTGGTCACTGGATGGAGAGTGAAAGGATTCATCATGTGCTCAGCAGCTGCTTGGGATGTAGGCTCCTGAGGGTAACATTTGCTGTGCTGCCCAGGGAGTGACTTGGGGTGACCTTAGGCATGATTTTCAGCTATGCAATGCCTCCTGCTTCAGCAAGACACTTGGTTAAAGCTTGCACTCTGTGTCCTCCAAAGGAATGGATTCCTTGGACAGTCTGTTGTTTGTCCTCTTCTCCTTGTCTTTGAAGACAAGGCTCTGGGGAGACCTGGGAGCAGCCTTCCAGTACCTGATGGGGCTACAAGAAGGCTGGGGAGGGACTTAACAAGGGCTTGTAGTGACAGGATGAGGGGCAATGGCTTTGAGCTGGAAGAGGGCAGACTGAGAGTGGAGATGTGGTAGAAATTCTTGACAGTGAGGGTGGGGAGACACTGGCACAGGTTGCCCAGGGAGGTTGTGGATATCCCCTCCCTGGAGGTGTTCAAGGCCGGGCTGGATGAGACTTTGATCAAGCAGGGCTGGTGAGAAGTGTCCCTGCCCATGGTAGTGGTCTAGAACTGGATGATCTTGAAGGTCCTTTGCAACCCAAGCCATTCTGTGACTCTGATTTTAGCAGACAATCCTATTCCAGTGAGAACAGAAGCAGGCCAGATTCCTCCAGTACAAAGAGCTGCAGTCAGCAGCGAGGTCTGGGTTCAGCTGGCAGCACTGCTCTGGCAGTCAGCTGCTGGCCAGGCAGGGCAGCTGGGCGCTGCTATCGCCGTGGCTCTGTCTGCTTTCTGGGAACAGCCATTAAATATTTGCCTGCATGACTGCTGTGCTCTCCCCGCTGCTCACCTGTGCTGCTAACGCACTTTCCCCAGGAGATGGAATGTTTACCATGCCCAGAATAGCAACTCACTGAATGAAAGTTCAGGAGTGGCTATAAATAGCCAGGGCAGCAGGGCCCTCGCAGTGCGCACGGAGAGCTGCTTCACACCCACTTCCCTTTGTCTGCCCTGAGCTCGGAGCCCTGCACTGGAGTGACCTTGCTGCACTTTGGAAGAACAAACACCACAACAATAAGGAGGCCAAACTGGGATGAGGAAGTCCCTGAAGCTGCGCAAGGAAGGTGGACAGGGCCATTGTATGCCCCACGGTGCTCTGCCCCACGGCCCAGCTGCCAGCCACCCACTGAGACGGTGGCACGGCACGGGTGGGAGCCTGGGGACTGGCAGAGCTGGGAGACGTTTCACTCTGCCCACTCCTCCAGAGCAGTCCCTCTGATGGGCAGCGTGGAGCAGTGCCAGCAGCTGCCTGTGGGCTGTGCACAGTGGCACCTCTCGGTGGAAACCAGTTCCAGGGATGGGAGCAGCAAAGTGGGGAGTCAAAGGCTTGATGAGGCATAAACAAGGGGGGACAGTCTCAAGTTGTGCTGGGGGAGGTATAGGCTGGATGTTAGGAGGAAGTTCTTCACAGAGAGAGTGATTGGCATTGGAATGGGCTGCCCAGGGAGGTGTTCAAGAAAAGAGTGGATGAGGCACTTAGTGCCATGGTCTAGTTGACTGGATAGAGCTGGGTGCTAGGTTGGACTGGATGAGCTTGGAGGTCTCTTACAACCTGGTTGATTCTATTCTATTCTGTTCTGTTCTGTTCTGTTCTGTTCTGTTCTGTTCTATTCTATTCCAACAAAGCTAAGCCCCAAAGAAACAACTCCTGACAGGACAAAGCCCCTCTGCTTTGCACAGCACAGGCAGAGCACACCAGCACCAGCCCAGCCTTGCTTTTCCACACACATGTAGGCCTGTTGGTGTCACCACAAGGCATGTTTAGGACACCATTGCCTGGAAGGGAACAGGTTGGCAAGGCAAAAGGTGTGGAAGGTGCTCTACAAACCACCTCCTCTAGACTCACTTCTCACCCAGAACCTTGCAAAGCCTTACACTGTTCTGAGTTCTCCTGGGTTCGCCCTCTCTAGAAGTGCTCTGTGGAAGGCACAGAGCCTTAATAGTCAGCAAGTGTCACTGAGATAAGACCCAACTAAACCTGGAGGAAAAGTAGCTGAGTCAGGCTAGATTAGATATGGGACAACTTACTGGCTTTAGTTTTAGCTGTTGGAAACAGACACCAAACAAAGCCTCAGTGGGGAGAAACTGCTGCCTAAAGTGCAGGCTCATGAAACCAGCAGGATTTGAGAGGCTGGGTTTGTGACAGGAGATCTGCAGGCATAAAGGGATGCCCTCTGCTCTCTGGGGAGCTTCTCTGCAGGCTGGCATGTGCAGTGCTCGGCCCGATGGGAGCTCCATGCTGTTTCTAGGTGCAAGGGTGATGATGAGTAAGAGAAGAAAGTATCACAAGCTGTTCCAAGGTGTAGGCTCTGGTGAGAACTCGGAGCAGCTCTGCACAGCTGTTTGCACACAGCTCCTTCCTGATCCTTAGCACTTTACTCCTGCCAAGGGAGGTGGCTGGGCTTTTTCTCTGAACTTCAAGAACCTTGAGGGAAGAAGAAGGGAATGCTGACAGAATGGCTTCCTGCCTCCTCTCCTGAGCAACTGAATGTTTGCTTTATCATCTCCCAGCTCACCAGATCAAAAGAGACAGGGACCTGCTGGAGAGAGTCCAACAGAGAGCCATGAGGATGACTGGGGGACTTGAGCATCTCCCCTGTGGAGAGAGACTGAGAGCCCTGGGGCTGTTTAGTCTGGGGAAGAGTGAGAGGAGATCTCATCAACGTGTACAAATACCTGAGGGGTGGGGGTCAAGTGCCTGGGACCAATCTCTTTTTGGTGGTGCACAGCAATAAACCAAAGAGCAATGGATAGAAACTGGAACAGAGGAGGTTTCAGCTCAACGTGAAGAGAAACTTCTTTACAGTGAGGGTGACAGAGCCCTGGAGCAGGCTGCCCAGAGAGGTTGTGGAGTCTCCTGCTCTGGAGACTTTCCAAACCCACCTGGGTGCATTCCTGTGAGAACTACCCTGGGTGATCTTGCTTTGGCAGGGGAGTTGGACTTGATAATCTCTGAGGTCCCTTCCAACCTCTAAGGTTCTGTGATTCTGTGATTACAGGATGTTAGGGGTTGGAAGGGACCTCAGAGATCATCGAGTCCAACGCCCCCTGCCAGAGCAGGGCCACATAATCTAGTGCAGTTTGCACAGGAATACATCCAGAGGTTTTGAATGTCTCCAGAGAAGGAGACTCCACAGCCTCTCTGGAGACCTGTTCTAGTGCTCCCCCTCTGCAGCGGGACCTTGACCGCCTGGACAGATGGGCAGAGTCCAATGGGATGGGGTTCAATAGCTCCAAGTGCAGGGTGCTGCACTTTGGCTACAACAACCCCATGCAGAGATACAGGCTGGGGTCGGAGTGGCTGGAGAGCAGCCAGACAGAGAGGGATCTGGGGGTGCTGATTGATACCTGCCTGAACATGAGCCAGCAGTGTGCCCAGGTGGCCAAGAGAGCCAGTGGCATCCTGGCCTGCATCAGGAATGGTGTGGCCAGCAGGAGCAGGGAGGTCATTCTGCCCCTGTACTCTGCACTGGTTAGACCACACCTTGAGTGCTGTGTTCAGTTCTGGGCCCCCCAGTTTAGGAGGGACATTGAGATGCTTGAGCATGTCCAGAGAAGGGCGACGAGGCTGGGGAGAGGCCTTGAGCACAGCCCTACGAGGAGAGGCTGAGGGAGCTGGGATTGTTTAGCCTGGAGAAGAGGAGGCTCAGGGGTGACCTTATTGCTGTCTACAACTACCTGAGGGGTGGTTGTGGCCAGGAGGAGGTTGCTCTCTTCTCTCAGGTGGCCAGCACCAGAACGAGAGGACACAGCCTCAGGCTGCGCCAGGGGAGATTTAGGCTGGAGGTGAGGAGAAAGTTCTTCACTGAGAGAGTCATTGGACACTGGAATGGGCTGCCCGGGGAGGTGGTGGAGTCGCCGTCCCTGGGGCAGTTCAAGGCAAGGTTGGACGTGGCACTTGGTGCCATGGTCTGGCCTTGAGCTCTGTGGTAAAGGGTTGGACTTGATGATCTGTGAGGTCTCTTCCAACCCTGATGATACTGTGATACTGTGACCCTTACAGTAAAAAAGTTCTTCCCTATGTTGAGGTGGAACTTCCTGTGCTGTAGTTTAGAATCATAGAATCACAGAGTCAACCATGTTGGAAGAGACCTCCAAGCCAACCCAGTCCAACCTAGCACCCAGCCCCGTCCAATCAACTAGACCATGGCACCAAGTGCCTCATCCAGTCCCCTTCTGAACACCTCCAGGGACGGCGACTCCACCACCTCCCTAGGCAGCCCACTCCAATGCCAACCACGTGCCTTATGCTGCAGGCTGGGTGGAGAGGTGCCTGCAGCTCCCAGGTACAGAGTGGGACACTCCTGCCATCCCCTGTGGAATTACTACTTAGCCAGGCTCACCCAGTCAGATGGCCTCTGCAGCCTGCTGGCTCTCACTCAAAACAGCCCCAAGGGGAAGCAGCCTGCATGAGAAAGGAGCTGCGTCCACAGAAGTGCTGCAGTGCAGAGCTGCTTATGCCAGGCCCTGCGTGGCTGTACACAAGGTGAGCAAGGAAATCGTGTCTGGGAAGCTGCTGCACATGAAAGCAGCTGCCTGCAGCTAGATCCCATCAAAGCACAGATCTGTGGGCTGATCTTCCCAGTGTGACAGCTTCCATCTGCAGAGCACTCAGGTTCTTTTATTAGCCCCGCTGCTGCTGGTGATTCAAGCTCCATGATGAAACAGCTCCTGCAGAGGGGCTTGGCCCCATGAGCCACACAGAAAGTCCCCAGGTGGGGTGGTGGTGGCAGCAGGGGCAGGGGAAATGCAGACAAGGTGAGTGGTGAGGGCTAGATGTGGCAGTGGCATTTCTCAGTCTCTCACTGGAAGCCCACCTCATCTCCCGGGGACAGAGTCCAAGGACCAACCTGTGCCCACATGAGCAAGCAGAAGCAGGGGCAGGAGCAGGAGCAGAGTGGCTGCTGCCAGTGCATGCACTCAGCTGCTGTTTCCCTCTCTCCACTCAGGTTCCCTGCAGGCATGTGCACGTTTTTGGGCATTTCTGTTTTATTTGCAATGATGTCACGGGCAACCTTTTGATGACTTATGACCCACGGCAGGCTAAGTACCACTGGCTAATGAAACAATGGAACAGAAAGTCAGGAAGAAAGCTGGAAGACATTAATTAAACAAACTCAGCAACCAAAAGGGCAGAAGTGGCACAGAATTTCCACAGTGACCTGCCACACGTGTGGCAGGAGGAGCCAGCGAGGGATGGAGGCTTCCAGAGTCCCTCTCAGACTTGGACACAGCAGAACATGTTCCCTAGGGCTGAGCACCTGAAGCCTGAAGAGCCACATCAAACATTTTTGGGGCACAGCACACAGCACGTCAATTTGCTGGGGACTGGGCTCTGCCACAGGATATGCTAATGCTGCACAGAGGGCTGAAAACACCCTTGGAGCAACCACAGCACTTTGCATATCCTGCTCCAGAAGTGGCTGTCAGGAGGTGGCCTGAACCATATATTCAGCACAAGTGAGCTTTTCTGCCCTCAGCCCAGCAGAAAGGACCCTTAGACCATCATGCTGGTGAGCTGCAGCCTCTTACATGTCAGAGGGAGGCTACTCCTGAGCCATTCCCTGTACTTTTAATTGATGGGAGAGGAATACGTTGTTCCACAAGAGCATTTCCTACTGATTCATTTCTCTTTATCATCTGGTTTGCAGGTCTGATCTTGACTTTTCACCACACCCAGCTCTGCCATTGACTTCAAGGAACAGGGCTCTGTGGGGGCAGTGTGAAAGTCACCCAATAAAAGTTTTCAAGAGGAAGCTGCTGAATTCATCAACACCAGGATTTACATAGATCTGAGAGATGCTAACAGCCTCACTATGGCAAGCCTGAGGAGGAGCTGTGTCCACTGAAGTGGCTTGAGGTATGGAAGGCCAACAGAATGGTCACACAGAATCACAGAATGTTTGGGGCTGAAAGGGACCTCAGAAAGTCATCTGGTCCATCCCCCCTGCCAGAGCAGTCCTTCCCACCCCTTGGCAGAGCATGGCATGTCCCCTGCAGAGCCCCCCTCTCTCAGTGCCAGGATGTGGAGGGGCTCTGCTGTGCATTGCTTGTGGCTCCTGAGGGACTGCCAGGAGTCCAGATGCTATGGGAGCAGAGGCTGCTGTCTCTAAGAGAAGCCAGAACATGCTGCCATTATTTTGTTTCCTGCACAGACACTTAGCTGGTCCTCAACTCTGACTAGAGAGCCCTTGTGTTAGGTGCTACATAATCACATAAAGCAGGAGTGACCCTCAGAGCTGGACCCAACCTGGGCAGTTCTAAAGGGTTCCTGTCTTCCTTTTCCTTTTCTTCCACCTCCATCCCATTTGCTGTGACAGGAGAGCTTTCAGTGTACCTCTGGGGCTTGAAGAGATGATTCCTTTTGTTTGCCTTTCAGCCATCAGGCACAGTCAGCAGTTAGGAGCCAGTGCTGAGGTGTCAGGATGTGAGGAGATGTTTCTCTCCAGAAAGCAGATTTCGAGGGCCCAGAAGGTTTGGCAGTGTCAGCTAGCAGAGGGGGATACTGTCCAGGAAAGATGGGCTCAGCCCCAGCAGGAGTCAATAGGTGTTGCAAGTTTGTGTTCCCTAAGCCTTTCTTTCTTTGTGACCTTAGTGCATCACTGCCACTTGGGGTTCAAGTACTGCTGACCACTAGGAAGCCATCTCACTCTGTCACCATCTCACCAGGACAGGTAAACATTTAGACCACTGCCTCTGCACTGATGTGGTCATTACCAAAAGTGATCCAGTCCAAAGGACAGCTGCTGCCTGCTGTGTGGCCACACAGCTTCCAGCCCAGGCTCACCAAAGCCACCAGTGATGGCCTGTGAAGTCACTCAGATTGGTTTCTGTTTCCAGCACCCCCAATGAGTGGTTTACAGTTTGTGAAGTACTAAACAAACTCTGGAGTCCACCATGGTTTACATCAGTGACAGGAGCTCTTCCCTGCCTGTTCCCCCCCAGAGATGTGAGTGCCTCCTGGTCCAGCAGCCTGACCACTGCACCAGTCCTCATCTCACCTCTCTTGCCCTTCCTAACTACAACAGGAAGAAAGAGAGATGTTGCCAGCAGGAGTCTACAGGACGGTGGGAGGGTAAAGCTCAACTGCTGAATCCTCTCATGCCTAAGCAAAGGCTGCAAGCCTCGATGTGATCATTCCCCTCCCAGCAGCACTGGAGGGCCTCTTCCTCCCTCTCAACACAAAGAGAAATGTCTGCTCTTGCTGCTCCAACACCCTACAGGTGCTGAGAGTTGCAACATGTCTCAGAAGCCACCACTGAAGCCCTGGCTCCCCTGATGCTATCGTTGCACCCAACAGAAGACCTGGAGATGGTATGAAGAAAGGGGGACCACGATCTGGGAGGTCAGCAGCAGCTCCATCTCTCCAAGAGACAGCTCTGGGAGAGATGAATCACTGCAGATCTCAAGCCAGCAGAACAGGACTTGAAGCAGTGTTTTATCTCAGGCAGGTGCCCAGGCCAAGGGACTATAAATAAGGACTTTTTCTCTCTCTCTCAGCCTTTCCTGCTGGAGTTGCTCTTCACCATTAGATGCTCAGTGACCTCTCTGACCTCTGAATCCCACGGAGCCATCACAGCCAGCACAGACCTTGCTCACTAAAAGATAAGAAGAACCTGCCCCATTTACAAATGTGGCACTCCTGGAGTAGCATCTTCTGATCCAACTGCTCCTCCCCTTCAAAGTTAGGAAGTTGAGTTGGGGGTAAGAATCTGGATGTGTGTGGCTCTGGTTAGAGAGAACACAGCACAGCTCTGCTGTTTTGCCCTAGCTCCTCACACAGTCTCTTATCAGTGATGCCCAGTGACAGGACAAGGTGCAATGGGTGAAAGTTGAGCATAGGAGGTTCCATGTGAACCTGAGGAAGAATTTTCCCTGTGAGGGTGACAGAGCACTGGAACAGGCTGCCCAGAGGGGTTGCAGAGTCTCCTTCTCTGGAGATATTCAAGAACTGTCTGAATGCATTCCTGTGTGATCTGCTCTGGGTGATCCTGCTGTGGCAGGGGGGCTGGACCAGAGGAGCTTTCAAGGTCCCTTTCAGCCCCTGACATTCTATGATCCTATGACTCCAAAGACAAAGCACATCTAAGTCTGTAGCATCAGGGTGGGCCAGTGGTCCTTCAGGTCTCTGGGATGCTGAGGTCCAAGGCTGAATCTTAGGAGCGAGTGGGCTCAGCTGTAGCACAGAAGAAGTTCCTCTGCTGCAGCTGTGATGATCCAGGCACACCAACCAGATTTGAAAACCAGTGGTTTGGAAGAAGCCTCTTCCAGGGCCAGCCAAGCTGAGCTAACAGACCTCTTCACTCTAGACCAGGGCTTTTTGCCTTCTGACCCTGTGCTTTCCTCAATACAAGTCTCAGCACTGCCACACAAAGCTGCTGCAGTGTGACTGCTGGAGGAACGCTTCAGCAGTGCAAGTCCCTCATCCCTCACATTCACTCCCGTGCTGTAGAGGCTGCCAAGGGGTAGGACTCACCCTAGAGCTGGTGAGGGCACAGATGTGTCCAAGCAGGGCATTACAAAGGCGGCAGGAAGCTCGGTCTTTGGGTGCCTGAGGAAGTGGCAGGTCTGCACAGCCCCCGAGTGTGCATTGTGAAACAGTGCTTACACACAGGCAGGACTTTGAATTTGCCTCTTTTCATGCACAGGCCAGGGCCTGCTTCGAGCATGAATCAGAGAAGAGCACTGTTGTCTGCAGCATCCCAGCCTCAACAGCTGATGAATTGGGACAATAGTGTGTAAGTGAGGCCGGAACTGTAGGAAGAGCACAGATTAGGGCAGCCAGCTGCTGCCCTGAGGACCTGACAGCTCTCCTGCCCCTGCTGAGCGAAGCCAGAACTGGAATTTTTTGGGGCTGTTTACAGAGTGTATGTGCAAGGACCCCTGCTGAATGCTCAGCTGCACAGCACCCCACCAGTCCTGCAGAAACTCAGGGAACTCAGTCGCCAGAGGGAAGGAATGGTCTCTTCTTAAGCTGTCTGCCAGCCTCAGCTCAGTCTGTATAGTGGGGAACAACACCTCCAGGTGTCTCAGCAAGGGACTTGTGAAATACAAGGGCACTGGAGGGATGAAGGGCCCAAGGAAGGAGCACAGAACTGCTTGGGTTTGGCGCAGAGGGGCACAGAACTCACCCATGTTTTCACCTGGCACTTTTCTCTTTCCACTCAGCCTGTTATCCCCTCTACTGACCTGGCTAATGGGGCACAGGGACCAGGGACATGAAAGACAATTAACAGAAGGCGCTGGGAGTGGAGTTCCCTACATTAGGGTGACAAAGCTGGTGAGGGGCCTGGAGCACAGCCCTGTGAGGAGAGGCTGAGGGAGCTGGGGGTGTGCAGTCTGCAGAAGAGGAGGCTCAGGGCAGAGCTCATTGCTCTCTACAACTACCTGGAGGGAGGCTGTAGCCAGGTGGAGTTCGTTTCTTCTGCCAGGCAAGCAGCAAGAGAACAAGGGGACATAGTGTCAAGCTGTGCCAGGGGAGGTCTAGGCTGGATGTTAGGAGGAAGTTCTCCCCAGAGAGAGTGATTGGCATTGGAATGGGCTGCCCAGGGAGGTGGTGGAGTGGCTGTGGCTGGAGGTGTTGAAGCAAAGCCTGGATGAGGCACTTAGTACCATGGTCTAGTTGACTGGACAGGGCTGGGAGCTAGGTTGGCCTGGATGAGCTTGGAGGTTTCTTCCAACCTGGTTGATTCTATGACTGGCCAGTTTTCAGCCTCAGCTTGCTAGGGTGCTGGGCCAGCTCATTTCAACTGGACTGTGACCTAGAAAGGTTGGACCAGATGATCCCTGGAGTCATAGAATCAATCTTCAACCTTCCACCACCTGGGTCCCTTCCACCCTGGCACTCTGTCATTCTGTGATTTGTATTCAGGGGGATCCACTCTTGCACAGAGCAGGTGCTGAGTAAATAGCTGGGAAGACAGACTCAAAGAATCACAGAACCTTAGAGGTTGGAAGGGACCTTCAGAGATCATTGAGTTCAACCCCCCTGCCAAAGCAGATCACCCAGGGTAGTCCACACAGGAATGCACTCAGATGGGTTTTGAAAGTCTCCAGAGCAGGAGACTCCACAACCTCTCTGGGTAGCCTGCTCCAGGGCTCTGTCACCCTTACTGTAAAGAAGTTTCTCCTCACATTGAGCTGAAACCTCTGTTCCAGTTTGTATCCATTGCTCTTTGGTTTATTGCTGTGCACCACCAAAAAGAGATTGGCCCCAGGCACTTGAACCCCACCCCTCAGATATTTGTACACATTGATAAGATCTCCTCTCAGTCTTCTCTTCTCTGGAAGGAACAGCCCAACAGCCCAACCTGTTTAAGGCAAGTCCCTGAGCCCAAGCAGAGTCACCAAGGCACGGCAGAGGCACAAGACAGCCAGAACCGTGTGTCCCTGAGGTGGCTGCAGGAGGTGAGGCAGGAGTGTTTTGTTTGGCTGCAGCCATGGCGACAGTAGCCAGCAACTCCCCGTATTCCCTGCTGGGACAATCCCAGCTCGCTTCCTGCCACCGGCCTGTCCGGGTGCAATACAGTTCACTGCAGGGGTGAGACTGCTGCTTGCCGTGGCAGCTGCATGAGGGGTCCTGTGCACAGCTGAGTGTCACTAGAGCTGGATGGGAGGAAGGAGCCCTCCTGCTCACCTACCTCCGAAGGGAATTAGGTTAAGTAGGTGTCTGACTCTTCAGCTGCCACAGCAGGAACAGCCCTACATGCACCACACCAGAACTGCCTGCCCCAAGAGGGGCTGTGGAAACGCACCACAGAGACAGGGTGAATCACCTGGTGCCTACAGCACAAAAGCCAAAGCTAAGCTGGTCTGAGTGGGTTCTGATTTATTTTTTCATCTGGAATTCCACAAACATGAGGAGAAACTTCTGTACTGTGAGAGTGTTGCAGCCCCGCAGCAGGATGCTCAGAGAGGCTGTGGAGCCTCCTTCGCTGCAGACTTTCAAGACCCATCTGGGTGATTTCCTGTGTGACCTGCCCTGGGTAACCCTGGAGAGATCTCTGGAGGTCCTTTCCAACCCCTAGCATTGTGTGATTCTGTGAATTACCTGGAGCCTTAAAAAACACACCAAAACGACCAGCCTCGCTTGTGGCTTCTGCCTTCGCTCCCTGCCTGCCTAGGCTTGCTGTGGAGTTATGCTGAGGTGAAGTGGCAGGGCTGAAGGGTGCAGTAAGTAGAACATAACGACTTTATTACATTAATGACCCATCCAAGCAATAGAGCTGATGCAAGTGGTTAGGACTTCTGAGTGCCTTGAAAGGAGAGAGAGCTCCCTGAGCAGGTGCAAGGCAGCAGGCATAGCCCTGGCTCCGATGATGCCAGCGCCTTGGGAAGCAGCTCGGTGTGGAGCTGCTGCTCTGCTCCCCTCCTGGGAGCCTGAGAGCTGCCTCTGAGCTGCAGAGGTGACTGATTTACACCAAACTGGATAGCCAGAACTTCCTGAGGTGACCCTGTTCTGTGAGGAGATTCTAATCTCCTGACAAGTTTGTCTAGCCAGATAATGACAGTAATTAGCCAGCAGGCAGGAAGGTGGATCCAGGTATTCTACTGCATGAGTAAGAAGGATGTTTTATGTCAGTGGAATTAGGAGGAGGATGGAAACTGCCAATATCCTTCAAAACGGAGCTGGAAACAAAGAGCACAGCACCAAGGGCTGCACTGGAGAGCAGATTCCCCAGCCTGCTCTCCTCCCAGGGTGCAGAGGCTGGGAAGGAAAGAGATGCTAAGTAGCATCACCCTCTTCGTCCCTCCTGCCACACCACCCAGCCTGTCTGAAACACAGAGTGGGGCACAAAGAATCATAGAATCAACCAGGTTGGAAGAGACCTCCAAGCTCATCCAGTCCAACCTAGCACCCAGCCCTGGCCAGTCAACCAGACCATGGCACTAAGTGCCTCAGCCAGGCTTCCTCCTAACATCCAGCCTAGATCTCCCCTGGCACAGTTTGGGACTGTGTCCCCTTGTTCTATTGCTGGTTGCCTGGCAGAAGAGACCAACCCCACCTGGCTACAGCCTCCCTTCAGGCAATTGTAGACAGCAATGAGGTCTGCCCTGAGCCTCCTCTTCTGCAGGCTGCACACCCCCAGCTCCCTCAGCCTCTCCTCTCAGGGCTGTGCTCCAGGCCCCTCACCAGCCTTGCTGCCCTTCTCTCAACACCTTCCAGTATCTCAACATCTCTCTTGAATTGAGGAGCCCAGAACTGGACACAGCACTCAAGGTGTGTCCTGAGCAGTGCTGAGTACAGGGGCAGAAGAACCTCCCTTGTCCTACTGGCTACACCATTCCTGATACAGGCCAGGATGCCACTGGCTCTCCTGCCCACCTGGGCACACTGCTGGCTCATCTTCAGCTACTCTCTACCAGCACCCCCAGGTCCCTCTCTGCCTGGCTGCTCTCAGCCACTCTGTCCCCAGCCTGCAGCACTGCTTGGGATTGTTGTGGCCAAAGTGTAGGACGCTGCACTTGGCCTTGTTCAATCTCATAGTGCAGCAGAGAAAGAGCAGCGTTACAGGCAGCCAGGCTGATACACGAAGAGCAAGCCCGCACTGCCTGGGGTAGGCTGAACAATCCCCCTGCAGTTACCTTGCAGCCCAGCAGAGGCATGCCTGCTGCAGCACTGCCAGACCACCACCTGTCCTTATCTCTCGTCCTTTCCAGTCGAGTGTTTGCAAAACGCTTACAGACTGGGGAGATAACAACCCACAGGCATGGAGAGAACAGAATGCTTCACTCAAAATGCATGGCTTGGGCTGTGGTTTTTTTTCACACTGGGAAAAAAATAGATCTTAGTAACTCAAAGGTGATATGTTTCCTGCAAACAGGTAGCTCCGGTCGTATCAAGTTGTGATAGGGAATGATGTGTTTTGTTCACTAAAAGAAGGTAATAGAAGGTTGTGAATAAGTGTTGAGTTCCAGAAGCCCAGGTCAGAGGTCTGCCCCGCCTGCCTTACCTGAGAGGTTTCCCGCCAAGCGATCACCAGGGGGTCGGAAGAAAGCCCTCGGCGACAGCAACGCACATGCGCAGAGTGCTTGTTTACCTTGAAGGGGACCTGTCAGCGGCGGTGGGCAGACTATAAAAGAGGGGCACCGGGACCGGGACCAGCTGGGCGCAGCAAGTTGGCGGAGCGGGGACTCCCCCTTGTCGTCCAGCGCTGATTTTTGCCTCTTATCCTGCTTGCTCGTTGTAATGAAATAAATTCTAATTGGACTTGGAGGTTTTTGTCCTCGAAATTTATCACAATTTGGTGCCGTGACTCGGATGCAGCCGGCAGGATAGGGGTTTTGGCGCCCCGCCACCTGTCTATCGGCGGCCCGGATAGTCCAGCTTCTATCACCGCTGCACCGACCAACCCAAATTCAGAATAAGAGGCAAAGGAGGCCGGCAGACCCTGTAAACTTTGTGCACAAAGGTCCGGACGAAGACGCAGGACGCGTGAGTAATCTGTGGGGATACCGTTGGGTCTGGGTCGGGGATCCTGGAGGCGCAGCGTGTGTGTGTGTGAATGAGAGGGGAGCCGGCAGCTCGGCACCAACCCAAGCGAGTGCGGACTCTCCATTAGTGCGGTTCCCATCTGTCCGCGAGGACGTGGGCCACGAACGAGGGGAAGCGAGTGAACGCACACACGGTTGATTGAGGGCACTCCAGAAGATGGGACACGGGAAGAGCAAGCCCATGGCTCCCATGAGACTTCCACTGGTACCCAGGTATAAGTCCACTGGGATTTATGTTAGACAATTGGGAATCTTATCCTACCACAGGGGATAAGGACAAAGCTAAAATGATTCATTTCTGTGTAGTAGTGTGGGGAGGAAAGGAGGTTTCTAGGAAAGGTTTTTGGTCAATGTTTGGAGCATTAGAGGATTGGGTGAGGCAGAAGTTAACCCTCTGGGTGAATAGTAAACGTCCCTTCAGTAAGGAGGAAAGTGATTATGCCAGTGTGTGGATTACTAGACCTGGCATAGACACATTCCTATTCCCTCTAAAAGAAAAACGGAAAGAGAAGAATAGGGAAGAGGAGGTTCCCCTTGTTCCCCCTCCATATGTACCCCCTGAGGAACAACCACCCCCCAACGCACCACCACCACCGGAAGATCACCATGAGCCCATAGATGACATACAGGGACCCATAACTCGGGGACGGGCCTGAGGACATAACTTATACCCTCTCCAGGAGATGCCCATGGGAGGTCCAGGCCCTGCCCCAGTTATAGGGTTTGTATCAGTTCCCTTGAGCACAGGAGATGTACGGGACTTCAAGAAAGAGATGGGAAGCCTTTTAGAGGATCCTTTGGGGGTGGCAGAAAGATTAGACCAGTTCCTGGGACCTAGTATTTACACCTGGGGGGAGTTGCAATCTATATTAAGCATCCTGTTTACTGCTGAAGAGAGGGGTATGATTAGACGAGCAGGGATGCAAATATGGGACGCCCAACATGCCCAGGGACCCTTAGCCGATACCAAGTGGCCCTTGCAGGATCCCAACTGGAACCACCAGCAACAGGACCATCGAACCAATATGCAGGATTTAAGGGCAATAATAATACAGGGAGTAAGGGAGGCAGTACCTCGGGGGCAAAATATTAATAAGGTGTTTAATGAGAGACAAAAGAAAGATGAGACCCCCACTGAGTGGTTAGAACACCTGAGGAAAAATCTACAGATGTACTCAGGCCTAGATCCCGAAACTCAGTTAGGACAGGCCTTATTAAAAACACAGTTTGTGGCCAAGTCATGGGAGGACACCCGGAGAAAGTTAGAGAAGATAGACAATTGGCAGGACAGAGGTCTGGATGAGTTGTTAAGGGAGGCACAGAAGGTATATGTCCGAAGGGACGAAGAGAATCATTGGAGACAAGTCAGAATGATGATGGCAGTAGTCAGGGAGGCAGGTAGATCTCTTCTCGGCAACCAGCAATAGAACAAGGGGACACAGTCTCAAGTTGTGCCAGAGTAGGTATAGGCTGGATGTTAGGAAGAAGTTCTTCACAGAGAGAGTGATTTCCCATTGGAATGGGCTGCCCAGGGAGGTGGTGGAGGCACCGTCCCTGGGGGTCTTCAAGAAAAGACTGGCTGAGGCACTTAGTGCCATGGTCTGGTTGATTGGATAGGGCGGGGTGGTAGGTTGGACTGGATGATCTTGGAGGTCTCTTCCAACCTGGTTGATTCTATGATTCTAAGGCAGGACCGATGAGCCAGAGAAATGGGGGAGGAGTTCCTCGAGTGGACAGGAGAGAATCAAATGTGTGTTTTTATTGTGGTGTTAAAGGACATTTTCGAAGGAATTGTAGGAAAAGATTGAGGGATGAGAAAACCTTTCAGGAAGATTAGAGGGGTCAGGGGCTCTATTTGCTGGGGGCACAGAAACATCCAGAGCCCTTGATAAAACTAAAAATCGGCCCCCAGCAGCAGGAAGTTGAATTTTTGGTAGATACCGTTCAGAAATTACCAGGAGGGTGTGAATTGTCTGGAGAAACTGCCCAAGTGGTGGGAGCTAAAGGGGAGCCGTTTAAGGTTCCAATAATTAAAAATGTGTTAGTAGAGGCAGAATCTAAAATTGGGGTAGGTAATTTTTTATTAGTTCCAGAGGCAGATTTTAATTTACTAGGGAGAGACCTGATTACGGAGTTAGGTGTTAATGTAGAAGTAGTTGATAAGGAGATAAGGATAAAACTCTGCCCCTTGAGAATAGAAGATGAGGCAAGGATTAATCCAGAAGTTTGGTACACCCCAGACAGTGTAGGGAAGCTTGACATAACTCCTTTTTTGGTCACCCTCCGAGACCCTGAGGTGCCAATAAGAATTAAACAATATCCTATCTCCTCCGAGGGAAAGGAAGGGTTGAGGCCAGAGATAGAGAGATTATTAAGTAAGGGACTTTTGGAACCATGTATGTCCCCTTTTAACACCCCCATTCTGCCTGTGAAAAAGGCAGACGGGTCATACTGGCTGGTACATGACCTGAGGGAAATAAATAAGAGGACAGTGGCTCGATTCCCTGTAGTAGCAAACCCTCACACTCTGTTGAGTAGATTAAGCCCTGAGAAACAATATTATGGTGTAATAGATCTCAAAGATGCATTTTGGACATGTCCCCTAGATGAGAGAAGTAGGGATTATTTTGCATTCGATTGGGAGGACCCAGTCACACATAGGAGACAGCAGTTAAGGTGGACTGTACTTCCCCAGGGGTTTACTGAGTCTCCAAATTTATTTGGACAAGCCTTAGAACAAATCTTACAGGAATACCAGACAGGAGAGGGAGTAATCCTCCTTCAATATGTGGATGACCTCCTTATTGCTGGGGAAACAGAGGATGGGGTACGAACTGAAAGCATTAGGTTATTGAATTTCTTAAGTGAAAAGGGATTAAAGGTGTCTAAGGCAAAGTTGCAACTTGTAGAGGAAGAAGTAAGATATTTAGGGCATTACCTTCGAAAGGGGGAAAAGAAGATCGACCCAGAAAGGGTAAAAGGGATCCTTTCCATGCCCCCTCCTAGAAGTAAGAGACAGGTTAGGCAATTATCAGGCCTTGTCGGATATTGCCAGCAATGGATCGAGAACTATAGTGCTAAGGTGAAATTTTTATAGGAGAAACTAAGTCAGGATGGGTTAATGAAGTGGGACGAAGAAAATGATGAGCAGTTGAAAAGGCTACAACAGGACCTTGTTAATGCCCCAGTCTTAAGTCTGCCAGACTTAAAAAGACCCTTTTATTTGTTTATAAATACAGACAATGGCACGGCTTATGGGGTATTGACACAGGAATGGGCTGGGAAGAGGAAACCTGTAGGATACCTATCCAAGTTATTAGATCCTGTAAGTAGGGGATGGCCTACCTGTTTGCAAGCTGTAGTGGCTTGTGCTTTATTAATAGAGGAGGCTACTAAAATCACCCTTAATGGGGAACTGAGGATATTATCTCCCCATAACATTCGGGGAATACTACAGCAGAAAGCAGATAAATGGATTACAGATGCTGGGCTTTTAAAATATGAAGGGATTTTACTGGATGCTCCAAAATTAACTTTAGAAGTGACTGGTTTACAAAACTTGGCTCAATTTTTATATGGGGAACCAGACGAGGATAAATTAACCCATGAGTGTCTATCAGTCATAGAAGAGCAGACTAAAATAAGGCCTGATCTGGACGAAGAGGAGCTAGAAGACGGAGAGAGATTGTTTGTGGACGGTTTGTCCCAGGTAATAGATGGAAAAAGAGTTTCTGGATATGCTATAGTTAGGGGAGAGAAATTGGCAGTTGTAGAGTCAGGGCCTTTGAGTAAATCTTGGTCGGCACAAGGATGTGAACTTCATGCTGTATTGAGGGCATTGCAGTTGCTGCAGAACAAATCAGGCACTATTTATACGGATTCGAAGTACGCTTATGGAGTTGTCCATACTTTTGGGAAGATATGGGAAGAAAGGGGGTTGATAAACTCACAGGGAAAAGGGCTAGTCCATCAGGAATTAATTAGGGAATTGCTAAAGGCTCTGAGAGGGCCCAGGAGAATTGCTGTGGTACATTTAAAGGGACACCAGAGGGGAATGGATTGTAAGAGCAGAGGTAACAATGTAGCAGATCAGGAAGCAAAGAGGGCTGCACTGTTAGTGGTACACTCTGCCTCTGGGCAGGGGCAGGATTTAGGAGCAGAGGCCTGCTCCCCTGGAGAAAAACCTTGGCAGCCACTGAGTTTCACCCCACAAGAAAAAGAAAAGATGCAGAGAATGGGGCTACGAGAAGACTCTCAAGGGAAGTGGAGACTTCCAGAGGATCATAGAACTGTTCTGCCCAAATCAGTAGCTTTAGAAATGATGAGAAGAATGCACAGCAGAACACATTGGGGAGCACAGGCACTAATAGATCAATTTGCTGCAAATCACATGTGTATTGGGGTAGATGACTTAGCAAAGCAGGTGGTACGGGGATGTGCTACTTGTTTGAAAGTAAATAGAGTCAATTTGAGGAAACCTCTGAAAGGGGGGAGGCCAGCAGCCCAAAGGCCATTTGCAAAGATTCAGTTAGATTTTACTGAGTTACCTAAGGTGGGGAGATACAAATATTTATTAGTAATAGTGGACCATTTGACCCATTATGTAGAGGCCTTCCCTACAGCAAGGGCCACAGCACAGGTGGTAATTAAGATCCTTTTAGAGCAAATAATTCCCCGGTATGGAGTCACAGAAACCATTGACTCAGACAGGGGCCCCCATTTTGTGTCTAAAATTATTACAGAGACTATGGCAGCAATGGGGATACAGTGGGACCACCATACCCCCTGGCACCCCCCAGAGTTCTGGGCGAGTAGAAAGAATGAATGGGGAAATTAAGAAACAACTAACAAAACTCATGATTGAGACTAAATTATCCTGGGTAAAATGTCTACCTTTGGCCTTATTAAACATTAGGACACAGCCCAGAACTGATATGGGAATATCCCCTTTTGAAATGCTGTATGGAATGCCCTACGATATGGGGGAGCCCCGAGATCACCCAATCTTAAGAGATCAGAACATGAATCTGTATATAGCAAATCTAATGAAGCACAGGGAAAGCTTATGGAGGAAAGGGGTACTAGCACAAAGACCTCCACTGGATTTAAAGCTACACCAGGTGCACCCAGGAGACTGGGTGATGATAAAAACATGGCAGGAGACAACTCTAAACCCGCAGTGGGAGGGCCCTTATCTTGTATTACTCACTACAGAAACAGCAGTCCGGACAGCTGAAAAAGGATGCACTCATGCCAGCAGAATTAAAGGACCAGTGGAAGGGCCAGCACCTGAGTGGCAAATAATTGGAGAACCAGGGGACTTAAAAGTTAAAATTACAAAGAAGAAGAGACGTTGTAAATGAATAAGAAGGGTTGATTTGCAACTCAGATTGTTATTCCTTTCTGTACACCATCTTTGTAAAATTTGTAGAGACAAGTGGTGGGACACTGCAGACAGGGGATCCCACTTAGGGGAGTTTGAATCCCAGAAGGAAAATAGGGTGATGCCCTTTTGTCTTTCTGGGGTGCTGCCAGACACCTTGAAATGATAGCGTGGAGAGGAATGCGAGATGTGCCCCTTTCATCATAATGGTTACTTTGAAGCCTAATTACAGCCATTTACACGCAGCCCATTAGCTGTGCTGCTGCTGGTTGCACCAAAACGCACAGCCTGATGGGGAGCTTCTTCCCAGGAGCTGCCTGGGTGGTGCAGGCATTGCACTGGAGTTTGGGAAGGGCAGGAAGCAGCAGTGGGGGTCCTGGGTCTGGTGGCCTTCACCGTTCCTGCTCTAGTGCTGTGTGAGCCACTGGCAGTGCCTCAGGTCCAGCAGAGAGCTTGCTCTCAGAAACAGTGCTCTTCAGGAGGGTGCCAAAGGGGGACTACAACTGTCAACACAGCCAAAAGGGTCCTCTGGAATGAGAAGGTTCTGCAAGAGCCACTGCTGGTCCCTAGCTGCTGCTAGGTGCTCCCTGCAGACCAATCCCCACCACTTCTAGTAGTGACTACAACTATCTAGTAGGGACTACAACTGTCAACACAATCAAAAGGGTTCTCTGGAAAGAGAAGTCCCCAGGAGCCACTGCTGGTCCCTAGGTGCTCCATGCAGACCAATCCCCACCACTTCTGGTAGTGATGAACACAAGGCCTGGTCACATTTGGTGCCATTTTTCTGTCCCTCTCCATTATGTTTCACGTTTCTGTCTCTGTGCAATCCAACACCCAGGCAGTCAGACCTCCATCCTGAGTGTCCAAGCACTTGGCCTTTTCCCATGACAGCTGCAACTAGTAGCTCCCCCTCTGAAATATAGGCCCAGCAGAGAGGTGTTCCATCTTCAGTGGAGATTCACAGATTGCATCAGGTTGGAAGGGACCCTCAAAGGTCATCTTGTCCAACCGCCCCCTGCAGTCAGCAGGGACACCTCCAACCAGACCAGACTGCCAAGGGCAAACTGCATACAGGGATGAGGTCTCAACCACATCCCAGGGCAATCTGTTCCAGTATTTCCCTACCCTCATTCTGCAGAACTTCCTCCTGATGTCCAACCTAAATCTCTCCTGCTCCAGTTTCATTGCACCTCATCCTATCCCCACAGGCCCTTCTAAACAGTCCCTCCACAGCCTTCCTACAGGTCCCCTTCAGGTACTGAAATGCAGCCAGGGATGGAGCAGAGCTGAGAACAGACCCTTTGACAATCTCATCTTCTGTCAGCAGTTGCACCACTGAATTTCTGCAGGGTTTCTAATGCTGCTTCTCACAGGTGGGGCACCCAGTGCAGGGCAGGTATTCACTGGTGTGAGCTGTGTCTGCTCAGTGTCTCAGGGGGATACTCACAAGCTAAAGCCTGACACTGAGGAGGTTCTCATGCACCATCAGGTAGCTGAAACCAAAGGGCTTCACTCTGGCCTGTGGCAGTTTGGCTGCGCTGTGACCAAGAGAGACAGTCCTGCAGTGGAGGCGGTTGGAGCAGAGCTGAGGCAGGAATGACAACAGCTGTCCCACTACAGAGCCCTCCCACTTGTGAATCAAAGCCCTCACGGGGATGCTATCCTGTCCAGACACGCTTGGCACTGAGTCCTGCAGACATAACATGAAGGCAAGGACCTGTCCTCCCTTCAAGTACACCCCTGGTGCACTGAGTGAGGAAGACAAACCCAAACATGCATTGGCTGAGAGGTTGGAAACAGGAAGCTCTGTTTAATTTGCACATTCCTCGTTGCTGAGGGAAAGTAGGAAATATAAATCCCAGCCTTTTATTTCAGATTTGGCATAAAAACTTGCCTTCAGGGGGTGATGGCAAATAACAGACTTCACACTGCTCAGCAGGAAGCTGCTGATATGCAGCAAGAAGCACCAGGCAAAGGAGCAGCCCTGGGAGCCTTTCCCTTTGTTATGTTCCCCCATCTTTGGGAAACCCACAGAACCAGCAGCATGATGATAAATAACAGCTATGCCATGCAACTTTTACTTTTAAAATGCACCTTCCTTCTTACTGCCTGATGTCACCCAAGTGCTGGGCAAAAGCCCTTAGCTGAACTGTTTTAGCAGACACTAAAAATCAGCTTTTCAGCGATTGCTTTCCCCTTGTTTGCTCTCCTCCCCTGATGTAATTTGCCCCCGGTTTGAATCTTTCCTGCTTCCAACTAGGAACACTTCTGGTTCTACTGGAAATTCAGACAAAGACATTTAGCCATCCAGAAAAAAAAGTGTCAGGTGAGTTTATGTTTTGCATCTGAAAGGAGAAAAGCTCTCAAGTTTTCCTGTTTTGTCCCTCTGACTAAAGCTGCTGGGGCCAAAGCTGCATCTCCACAGACACAGAGCAAAGCATCCTGCAGCAGAACCATGCTCTCCACACCTGATGAGGGGAGAGGAGACCACTCTGACTTACTGGAGAAATGGAAGGCTACAGCTTGCAAGCCGTAGTGGCCTGCATCCCACATTGGGATCACAAGAGAGGTTTTACTGGCCTAGGAACAGGGCAGAAGAGCAGCTGCACACAGGCAGCAGCAGAGCAGGCTGTTCTTACAGGAGGCTGTGCAGACCTTTTACCACTTTGTGCTCTCTCAGAACTGCTCTGGCCATAGGAAGTGAAATCTTTCCTCTGCTGCCTGTGTCTCTGATGTTTGTGCAATGGCAGTGAGCAGCTGGCCTTCACAACAAGCTTCATGACATTACTCCACGCAAGGGATGCTGGCACCCAAAAGCAAGTACTTCACACAGCTTCTCCTGAGGCCACCCTTCATGAGTGTGTTTAAGGCCAGGCTGGATGGGGCTCTGGCCAGCCTGGTCTAGGGTAGGGGGGTGCCTGCCCATGACAGGGGGTTGGAACTAGATGATCCTTGTGGTCCCTTCCAACCCTGACTCATTCTCTGATTCTATGATTCTAGTGTAACTCTGTGGCATGTCTATTAGGGAACCTCTAGTGCTGCAGGCAGGGAAAAAGTCCAGGCCACCTCCCGTCACGCTCACAGTCATGAACAACTTCATGGCCTCAAGACAAGAATGGTCTGCAGCGTGATCAGAAGCTCCTTGAGGAGCTGCAAGCCTTACAAACAGTCCCTTGCTCTACCACGTTCTGGCTGTGCTACTCACCTTCAGCTCGTCTGTCCATGCAGTGGGCACAGCTACTCCACGCAGGTTTGAGCCTCACTGAAGGCTGAGTGTCCTCAGATGGGGGCAGGGCAGATGTCACCATCCTGAAGCTCAGCATGGCTCTGTCCCCCGTTGCTGGTCACAACAGTCCTTTCAGGTCACAGGTTTGCAGCAGGCTTTGTGAAGACCTGCACCTTCCAAGCTGGAAAAGAGAAAGATCTGATGTCAAGCTGAAGGCCAGGACCCACACAAGCTCTTTCTGGCTACAAACTGCACCTAGGCTCAGCAGCTTGCAAAGGCAGAGCTGGGTTCATGCACAGCTGCACCGTTCCAAAGAGCAGAGCAGCAGCTCCTCCTGATCTGCCCCTCTCATCCCCCTCAGCAGGACACCGCTGGCAAAGTGCCTCCTCTCTGCTCCTGCTCAGGGGGTTGGATCTGATCTGGCTTTTCATCACTTAAAAAACACAAAAGTGAAAGCCTGCTTTGGCAGGTGAATGCAAACAGCTCTGTGCTGCCTGCTGCAATGGGATGAGTCCCTGGTTTAAGAAAAACACTGCCACAGCCACCACAGAACTGCAGGAAGGTTGGGGCCCAAAAAGCATTTCCCCAAGCTAGTTCCAAACAGGCTGTTCTTGGAACGGTGGAATTAATGGGTCGAGGATGATTGGGGGACTTGAGCATCTCCCTTGTGAAGAGAGACTGAGAGCCCTGGGGCTGTTTAGTCTGGAGAAGGGAAGACTGAGAGGAGATCTCATCAATGTCTATCAATATCTGAGGGGTGGGTGTCAAGTGGCTGGAGCACAGCACTAAGACAAGGAGCAACGGATACAAACTGGAACAGAGAAGGTTTCACCTCAGCATGAGGAGAAACTTCCTTACAATGAGGGTGACAGAGCCCTGGAGCAGGCTACCCAGAGAAGATGTGGAGTCTCCTTCTCTGGAGACTTTCAAAACCCATCTGAGTGCATTCCTGTGTGGACTACCCTGGGTGATACTGCTTTGGCAGCGGGATTGGACTCAATGATCTCTGAAGGTCCCTTCCAGCCTCTAAGGTTCTGTGATTCTTCAGCATCACCTCTGCTTTTGCCCCTTCATCTCCCCACCATGAAAACCTCTACCCCTGTGTCAAATGCAGATGATATTGATCAATGCCTTCAAAAGTTACCAAGAGGAGGCTGCTAAATGCTGAGACACTGGTGCAGGCTCAGCTCCTCCAGAGAATCATAGAATCAACCAGGCTGGAAGAGACCTCCAAGATCATCCAGCCCAACCAGGCTCCAGAAGCCAGGCTGAACGTGACCCATGCAGCTTGGCCCAGCTCTGTGATTACTGCCACTCCCAGTCAATAGCAACACAATATAAACAAGCCAAATTAATGGGTATGCAAATGGCACTCTGCTGTGCCATGCACAGCTACAGGCCATGCTGCTGGGACTGTAAGGATCTGTAAGGATCAATTTTAATAGCTGCTCCTCTTAGTGGTACAGCAACTGGAGCTCCTCTCCTATGGACACAGACTGAGGGCTGCTCAGTCTGAAGAGGAGAAGGCTCCAAGGAGACCTTATTGTGGCCATTCAGTATCTGAAGAGGGCTACAAGAAAGCTGGGGAGGGACTTTTTAGGATGTGGGATAGGACTGGGGGAAATGGAGCTAAACTGGAAGTGGGTAGATTCACATCAGATGTCAGGAAGAAGTTCTTCACCATGAGGATGGTGAGACACTGCAACAGGTTGCTCAGTGAGGTGGTGGAAGCCTCATCCCTGGAGATCTTTAAGGCCAGGCTGGATGTGGCTCTAAGCAACCTGATCTAGTGTGAGGTGCTCCTGCCCATGGCAGAGGGGGCTTGAGCTGGATGATCCTTGAGATCACTTCCAGCCCTCACAGTTCTATGATTCTATTGATAACCTGTGTTGTTAAGGAGACTATGGGCAAAAAAGAAAGAGTGACATAAGTTTGAGAATGAAACAACAGAAAAGTTCCTGAGTCTGAACACCTGTATAGAACAACAAACTCCTGCTTCAAGCAGCAGGTGGAGTCACCATCCCTGGAGGTGTTCAAGAAAAGACTGTCTGAGGCACTTAGTGCCATGGTCTGGTTGTCTGGATAGGGCTGGGTGATAGGTTGGACTGGATGAGCTTGGAGGTCTCTTCCAACATGATTTTTCATCTTGTTTTACAAAGGGGGAAACTGAGGCAGCAGCCAAGAGTGAAAGGATGACCGCTCCCTGAGTGGTAATGCCTATTGCAGCCACTGGGTCTGGCAGTCCTGTTGCCTAGCAGGGTTCTGTGCACAGAAAATCGCGAACTAGAAGCACTGAGCACAGGTCCCAGGGACACAGAGCCAAAGAGCCAGCAGCCTTTGGAAGCAGGCTGACTGAGTTATTGAAGCCAGGGACTCCTGTGATCTTTATCTGAGTCCCTCTGATCTCCCCACACAGCTGCAGGGCCTGGACAGCCCTGTCTGCAGAATGCTGGCTGAGCCCCTGCCTGCCAGCCAGCAGAGTGCAAGGGCAGGGAAGTGGGGAAGTGGGCATCACTCCCTGCCCCTGAACTGGTGGGGAGAGCCCAACTCACAGCTCCCACACCCTGGGCTTCCAGTCATCGTGAATGGAAATGTCAGCAGACATGCTTTGGAAAGGAAACGCTTCAGCTTCACCTCCTGAGCCCCAGCAGGGCACCAAGGTCTGTGAGGCTCAGCTTCTTTCCCTTCCCCTACTACCTCCTTCAAAAGGCCTTAGTGGTTGCACAGTTAAAATCCTACGCTGCTTGAGTGAGCAGAGCATGTTCTGTGGATTCCCAAGTCTGCCTTTTTCCAAGGCAGACATCAGCTAATTAGTTTGGGACAAGCAAGCAGATTCCTGTCGCTTCTGAACTTGTAACCACCAGACCAAAACAGGCCACGGCACTTCCCTGCTGGGCTCAGTTTTAATCGAGCTACAGATCAGGTCCTCATTCTCCTCTTTGAAGTCCATCAGCCAGACCACAACCCTGAGGGAATGTCCCCACTGCCAACTGCCTCTGCAAGGCCAGGGGAACATGGGAGGTGGCTTGGTCTGGAGCGAGCAAGAAGGCAAGCACTGCTCATTAGGCAGTGTAGTGCTCAGCAGGCAGAGCAATGCTCAGCAGGCAGTGTGCTGCTGCTGAAAACTGCTTCACTATTGATCTGACCGGCACCGAGGTACCTCATGTTGCTGTGAGCAAGACGGAGCAGTCTGAGTTGCATTCCTGCATCCTTCTCGTGCTATAGTTTGTTGGAATTGATTTGGGACAAGTTCAATTATTTTCTGCTTATCAAAATGTCCTCCTCCCCAGGCCCAAGTAGATCAGGACAGCCACAGCAGCTTGCTCCAGCTCAGGAGGGGGTGTTGCCTCCAGCAGCCTGAACTGCATTTGCTGCACCTTCTCACCCCTTAAGGAGCCAGACACTTGAGTTTACCCTGGTGTCCTACCACGGCCTGCGGAGTCCTGTACAGCTGCAGATCACATCTTGCTCCCATCACTTGGAGCATGTCTCTGACTTCTGAGTCTCCAGCTGACATTACACCCCAGGAACAAGCCCTGACCCTGCAGTCAGTTCCCAGCAGACACCCTCTGAGTTTTTTGCTGTAGCAGACACTAAGAAACAGGCTTCAGCAGATGGTTGCTGATGGATGAGCAAGCACCTCACAGCCACAAACACAAGCAAGGGTTGGCACAATCCCAAGCCAACTCCAGGCTGGGTGGCAAATGGTTGAGAGCAGCCCTGGGGAAAAGGACCTGGGGGTCTGGTGTGATGAAAAGCTCAATAGGAGCCTGCAGTGTGAGTGCAGCCCAGACAGCAACCCTGTGCTGGGCGGCAGCAAGAGCAGTGTGGGCAGCAGGGCAAGGGAGGGCATTCTGCCCCTTGGCTCTGCTCTCCTCAGACCCCACCTGCAGTCCTGTGTGCACTTCTGGAGCTCCCAGCACAAGAAGGACATGGAAGTGTTGGAGCCAGTGCAGAGGAGGCCACCAAGATGCTCAGAGGGCTGCAGCAGCTCTGCTATGAGGACAGGCTAAGAGAGTTGGGGCTGTGCAGCCTGGAGAAGAGAAGGTTTCCAGGAGACTTTGGAGTGGCCTTCCAGTATCTGAAGGGGGCTACAAGAGGGCTGGACAGGGACTACTGAAAATGTCTTGTAATGACAGGATGAGGAGTAATGGGTTTAAACTGGCAGAGGGGAGATTGAAACTGGATTGTAGGAAGAAGTTCTTTGCAGTGAGGGTGGTGAGACACTGGCACAGGTTGCCCAGGGAGGTTGTGGAGCACAGAATCACCCAATGTGATCTTTGATCATTGGGTGATTCCGTGCTCCACAACCTCCCTGGAGGTGTTCAAGGCCAGGTTGGATGAGGCCTTAAGCAACCTGTTCTAGTGGGAGGTGTCCCTGCCTATGGCAGGAGGTTGGAGCTGGATGAACTCTGAGGTCCCTTCCAACCTAAACCATTCCATGATTCTATTCTGTGACTGTATGATTTCTGGAGGGATGCAAGATCTGATGGAAAAAGGAAAATTAAAACCATGGTTTCTTCATGCTGGGAATGAGAAGAACACTGAGGTTGGAAAAGACCTCTAAGACAAGTCCAATCTTCTACCCAACACCTTCACAGCCACTAGACCATACCACAAAATGCCACATCTACTTGTTTCTTGAACACCTCCAGGGACTGTGATTCCCCAAACCTCCCTGGGCAGCCTGTTCCAGTGTTCCAGGAGAGAGAGGAGGCCTGGATTGTCCCGTGCTGGCAGTGCTTAGCTGTGCCTTGCAGCGTGTCCCAGCCGAGGTTCCCCGGCGCGGCGCGGCGCAGCCCAGTCAGCGTGCTCAACCAGCTTTTCCACCACACCTTTGGGCCACAGCACGCTGTCATTAGACCATGCATGCCTGAAATAGCTCAGTAGAGCTGGCATAAAGGAACCAAGGGACCTGTTTCTGACTTTGCTTGCTCAAGACAGCAATGTCTCTGCACAGTTTCTGGGGGGCTGTGCTGGAGGGGTGAGCCAGCAGGCAGGAAGGTGGCTTCCCATCAGGGCTCAGCATCTCCCTGCTGTCTCTCTCTCTCCCTGGAGCAAGCTCAAGCAGCTCTGCAGAACTGAACCATTTAAAGGCAAGGAAGTGTCCAGGTCCCCATGGTGCACAGAAGGCCTCTCCTTAACTGGGTGTGAGTCAGCCATGTCTGCACACATGTGTGGGACGATGCACGGAGCACACACAGGGACCACTGCTTCGTTCCCTGGTTCAGGGAGGAGACAAAAACAAGCCCAGCTTCAGACAAGCACCGAGTCCTGGGCCAGTGCAGAACCTGCTGGGCTTGGGGAAGTAACATCACACCAAAATCTGGATGGTAACTGAGCTGCCACATGTGGGTCAGGCTGCAGAAGAGAAAGGCACTCTTGGTGAGGCCAAGCCCAACCCCTGGACACATCTGCATCAAAACAAGAGCACACAGCCTGCCTGCTCCAATGTCCACGCTCCCAAAGGTCCCCTCCACTTCACCTTCCAACCATTTCTGCAGAATGTGAGTTCTTCCCACTGGTGAAGCAAGGGGCTGGGGAGTTCAAAGCTTGTTCTTTGCCCAGCCTAAGCCATGATTATCAACTGGTCTTACTGTCTCAAGTCCCACACAAGCAGCCCTGGTGGAAGAGCATGAGTCTTCCTGCAGGATCAGCTCTATCAGGAGATAATGCCTGGCACTTCCCTCATTCCTTTCTCCTGAGTAATTCCTTGTCCTGTAAACAGGCAATGCAGGGAAGGAAAAAAGGAAGCCAACCAATTCCTTCAGTGCCTCCCAAAATTTGATTTTTGAGCCAAATCAAATGGTTTTGCCTGAACAAGACCAAAGCCTTATTTAAGCCTGCAGCTAAGCTGTCACAGTGCCTTTGGCTCTCCCTTCTGCAAAGCACTTGCAGCTCCCTGGCTGTAGACCTGTAAGCAACATGGCACAGCTCACCCCTCAGAGCAGAGAAAGGCCAGGCAGTGCCACAGCAGCACTGCCACATCCAAGTTAGTCCAGCATACACGAAATGCTTTGGCATCTCCAAGTGGCACAAAGCCCTTTTCTCCTTGTGCTTCTCCAAGCCAAGGCCAGTACAAAAGCACAACTTACAGGACCACAATCATCTGCCCCCAGCACCAGAGCAGCCTTACACTGCTGCCCCGCAGAGCTGTCCTTCCTGACTCTGCCCATCCTATCAGTCTCCACCTCTCCACCACCATGTTCCTCTTCTGTGAAGTGGCCTTACACTGCTTGTTATTGCTTCACCTCACGTGTACCTGTCAGGTGGCTTCACCAAGACCCTACCAACTCTGTTCCTGCTTTCCCTGCCTTTCAGCGCCAGCCCACCTCGGCTCAGAGGCTTGACATATTTCCTCCACACCCAGACTCACAGCAGCTCCTCACTGAAACCATGAGTCCATTTGTATCCTGCTTCTGTCCTCCCAGCAAGGCTGGCTCCTCGCACTCACCTCTTCTCTGGAGCACACCCCAGGGACTTGCACGCAGTCACAAGGGAGACGAAGGACTGATGGACAGCAGGACACTGTAGATGGCTCAGGTAAACCCCAAGTGCTCCATCAGGAGCACAGTTATGTACCTGTGCTGTCCTGCCTCCCAGCTGAGAAAAAGACCTGCCTGATGCATTGTCACCACTCCTCATTAAGAGCTCTGGTCTCCAGCAGTGGTGCTGTGCAGGTTCTGCCCAGGAGCTAGTAAGCACTTAGCCAGAGACAAGCAGAGCTGCCAGCCCCTGCTGTCTCTCACCGTGGTGGAACGCTTCAAGAGACACCGGGGCTGGGTCTGCAACAGCAGAGCAGCATCTTCCAAAGCCTGCAGCATGGGCCCAGATCTGCTCTGCTGAGATCAGGGGGAACCCCCCCCACGCCAGTTAGTGACTGCAGGGTGTGCTGCAGGCTTCTGACAATTAAGCATCCACCTCAGGAGGACTTCTGCTGTCACCCATGAAGCCTGGACCAACGATGTGGTTACACTGCACCCCCTGCTTTGTCTTGAAGGATCCCAAACTATTTATAGTCCCTTGCATTTTACTTTGAGGTGTGTTTGGGTGGGTAAACAGTAAGGACAAAGCCGTGGACCTAGGTCACCTTACTGTACACAAAGGTATCTCCACCAAGTGAATGTGTGGGTGGGTACCCGAGCACACACATGTGTTCTGTCCTTGCTGGGCAGCTTGGAGAGCTCTCAGCTCACAGTGGATGCTCACCTGCATTCTCACCCACACACAAAGCTAAAACTCCAAGTCAGACAAGATGTCTTCTTCTACTCTGAAACAGCTCCTGCCTGTAATCCTGTCCAGAGATCAGCAGCTAGACACTCTACCTGCTATCCTTGGACAGAATCCCCCGTGTGAGAAGAAACGTTGTTAACCAAAGCAGAGTACCTCCAAGCACTGAAGTGTGCTCCTTGCCTTCAAACCCAAGAGCCCAGCCTCCAGCTCACACCCATTGTCTCACATACCTGAACTCCTCACGTGAACCTCAGTATCTGCTGCAGCTGCATGGTAGCAGCAGGAGGTCACCCAGGGTCCTGGCTGCTAACACGTGTGCTGTGCATCACATGGGCTCTGCTGCTGTGGGGCCGTGGCAGGCCAGCAAAGACCAGGGCAAACATCCCTCTGTTGACAGTGACAGTTGCCATGTGGCAGACTCCCTCGCTTGGGGAAGCTGCCTTCATCTCAGGGCAGAGGTCAGGGAGACAGGAATGGCAATAACCTGCAGCCTATGCATGTGAGGACAAGTCCCTGATGACACAGCCTCAGTCAGGCTGCGGGTCCTCGCTGGCCTGACAGGAGCTGATAAACTTCCCCACTCTGCTCCGTGTCTCACCAATCAGAGAAGGACACAAGCCCCCAGTGGTACCTCTGATGCTGCACAGCAGAGGGAAAACCAAACGAGAAGCCTACAGAACAGTCCCTTACCACCAAAGGTTCCACAGAGTAGTTCTCAAACACCCTCAACATCCCAACAGCTGCCCTCAAAGCAATCTCCATTCCACAAGGTGCTCTGCATCTCAGACACGCTGCAGTATGGCAATAGAGAGGGCTTGGTTGCTACTTGCACCAAAAGACCATGGAGAACGAGGAGGGCACAGCCACCTCTGTGTCTGTTAACAAGGCAAGGTGACAGCCAGAGCAGCATGCAGGACACAGCAGGCCCTACCAGCTACCAGCTTCTCTAGTTAGTCCCTTCTTTCTGCTGGGAAATGGTGCCCAGGTAGAATGAGAGGCCTTTGGGTATTTGCCCAGGGTTTCCAGATGAGTCAGGGCATTGGATCTCCAGAACTCAGAGCAGAGTCTGACCCTTGTACTTTTGGTTCTGCTCAAGAAGTTAATTATTCTAGTTTAGCTCCTAATAAAAGCAGCTTTGGAGTTGTAAAGCCTCCTTGCTCTCTGAGCATTGCAGGTGGTAGCTTTCCCACTCTCACACACAGGCTTTGCACAGAAACAACCATCCAAGAGCCTCAGCTGTGAGTGCTGCTGGATCAGCACCTTTAGCTGACCTCTTCCAGCCATCACTCAGAGAAAACAGGACATGTCACAGCTTTTCCAAGGCAAACCTCTTCTCCCAGAGAAAGAACTTTGCAGTGCTCCTCAGCCTCTTCCCTGCCTTGCAAAGACTGCAGCTGCTACCACACAGCACACATGGTCCTGTCAGAAAGGGCCAACCCATGGAACACATTTGACAGCCAAAGGACAAGAAGCTGCTTACAATGACCCAAGCACTGGAAACCATTTCACAGCAGCACTGGCCACTGACCCTGCATGACTTCATTTTCTAAGTAGCCTGGGATGCAAAAGCAATTAGGTGGTAGCCTGCCTGCAGTGCCAGCGACTTGGAGTGAATCAGGAGATGGAAGCCTTTGGAGCTGGGAAAGCAACAGCTTTCTTCTGCATTTCATTCACTGATGGAAACAAAAGGTAAGATTCCTGTCCCTTTGGAACCAAGCTAGATCCAACCCAAGGACAGCAATCCACCTGGGTAGGTTTGCAGCTTGGTGTGTTGTCAAGACTCTGCCTCGCCAGCTGATGAAGAGGACTCTCTGGCTGCTCAGCACATTACTGGGTGCTGGCAGAGTGCAGGGAAAAGCTCAGGATTCTGCTTCTAGGGGAGCCTGGAAGGAAGGGGAGTGTGACAGGGAAGAACTGAGTGCTGGGCCAATGAGTCTACACTCTGATTTGTCTGGGGTCACCTCCAGAGGGAGGCTGCACTCTGATCTTGGCAGCCAGCACCTTTTGCTGGAGCTCTCTCTCCTTTCACTAGCTCTTTGATTTTCAAGCCGTTTGTATTGCAGGCCAATCTGTACTAAAAATAGGATTCCTTGCTAAGAATGGCACTGGCATTACTCACTGCCTGCTCCTCTCATCTCGGGCTGTGCCCCGCCTCCGGCTGGAGGAGTGTGCTGCCATCATCACCCACAACTATGTGCTTCTGCGAGAAGCTTTTGAACCTCTGCCACCTTGGGAAGCTCCCACTGCTTTTTTTCTTTCATGTGCTAATGCAGTTGAGTGGCTTATCTCCCTTCGCATTCCTGGGGCACACCTCTTTGCAGACTGTACACTGACAACCCAACCGAGTGGGAAAAAAACACCCAGGAGAGGCGGCCCCCCTCTCCCGGTGCACTCCAAGGCAGACCGCAGCTCCCAGCTGAACGGGATGCTGTTCTAGCTTGCAGTGAGGGAAGAAACAAATTTGCTCTCCCTGGAAGCTACTGCATCCTTTGGCCGTGGCTGTCAGCAGCTCATCAGTTGCTTTTCCTGGTGGGAGGTGCTTTTCCAGCTCGGGTTCCCCGATGCTAAGCATTTCTGCAGGGTGTCCACTGCTCCTCCTCGACACCAAAGCGGGACATAGCTCTGGCCAGGTCTAGCTGCCCAGTGAAAGGAATCCCATGTAAGATAATGTTTTGCTTTTTTTCCCAGCATTCTTTTTGAGTTTGCAGCCCAATCTCCAGGGCAGGAAGGTGCTTCCTGCTGCCATCCAGGTCAGGGCTGCAGGCAGGGCTGGAGCAGAGTGCAGGTTATCTGCTCTGATAAGGGGTTAAATACGCAGAGGTAAACCTGGGCGTATGTTCAGAACGCAGATGGCAATGGTACTTTGAAGGAGGCACCTTTCTTTGTTCCCTTAATGATTCATTCATTGGGAGTGTGGGAATTAACCCATATAAATTTCTGCTACTGAGCAGGTACACCTAGATCCTGAAATAGTGGCTGGGCGAGAACCAGTTACGGAACCTCCGCACCGTGTCCTGCTGGCGTGGAGAGAGGGGAGCCCGCGGTGGCCAGCTGCATGGCCCTTCTCCCAGCCACTTCCTTCACCTCCTGCCTGATGTGACTCACCAAAACCCTACAGGGCTGCAGCAGACACCTCTCAGAAAGGCCTGACATGACTGAGACCTTCAGCTCTCTCCTGGGGGCTGAACCTTGCCGGCTGGACCTGCAGACAGGCACAGCTGATGCAGCTGAGACTGCAGTGGGCACAGTGAGCCACACTTGGGTTGCACCAGCACTGGGAGGTAGCTGTGAGATTGCATCAGGAAGCCAGCATGAAAAGGGAGGCTGCTGGCTTTCAAAGCCTGGCTCTGTGCCCCCTTTGTCAGCTGCAGCTTACAGCTCGTCAGCTGGGAGGTGGAGAAGGATCAGATCTGTATTTAGGGCACCTCACTAACGGAGCATTCATCTCCATCCTGCCTCCTTTCTGGGAGGTGCAGAGAGGACTGAGATCTTCAGGCTAACTCCTGGCAGTGTCTGATTTTGCTGGAAGAACCTCAATGAACAGTAGTCGACCAGTCATAGATTCTTTACAGACTGGACACGTCTAGTCCTGCTTTACCCACTAGAGGAGCTGTGAAGGCTCAGGGAAGCATGAGGCAATGGTCAGTGCCCTGCTGCTGGTCTCCTGCAGCCCTGAAAGGAGGTCACATAGCACTACTGTCAGTGTGATCAGGTCTTGGTTGCTTAACGTCCTCAAGGTAGGCTCCACAGGGTGAGGTAACACCCCAGACATTGCAGAACCTGTCTGCATCTGGCCAGCACCTCCAGCCAGCCTTCCCCTCACAGCAACAGCCAAGAGCACGCCAATTCCCACAGCTGGGAAGCTTAGGGAGCACAAGTCAAGAAGTCCAGGAGAGATACCATGATCATGCTGCAGCTGGGCCAGGACACCCAAGCAGTGCTGTAACGCTGATGGGACCCTGAATGACCACAAGTGAATCACAGGAGTGAGAAACACACACAGAGGGCTGAGTCCAGTAGGAGAGCCTGCAACTGCCAGGGCTTTGCCCCTGCCAGGGCTGAGGTCCCCACTTAGCTGTGCTGCTGCTCGGAGAAGGCACAGGACACCTCACTGTGCTGGCAAAGGATGGAGAGAAAAGGATGCTTATGGGTGTGAAGCACAGTTGGACTGGGTGATCTTAAAGCTCCTCTCCAACCTAAATGACTCTGTGATTGCTCCTGGTGGCCCTGATGACAGCAGCCTGGCCCCTGAACTGCAATTAGCCACGTGAGCCACAGCCATGTGGCTGTGGGCTGCCAATCGTTGTCCCCTAGGAGGCCAAGCAGCCAGGCCACCCCAGGTCACAGCCGTGGGCACACAGCCCAGTGCAAAGCACCCTCTTGTGTGGCAGATCCTGTTTGTCCCCAGGAGCTGTGCAAGGTGGCGGCTGGGCCGCGCTCCTGGCTGATACCATCTGTTTAATCAATGTACCACAAAGTCATCTGGGGTGCTTTGCATGGGAGACAGCTGCCCCAGCAGTCATTAGCAGTTGGCAGGCTTCTCCTCCAGCAGTAATCAGCAAAGCAAGGGGGTGAAGAAGCAGTTGCCAGGCTTCTTTTGGCATAGGTCGTGGCACCAGCAGCAAACTGCCTCCCCCCAGCCCCTGCTGCTTCCTCCTCCCCTGGTAACTGTGAGCCCTGCTGCGTTTCACTTTGGGAGCTGCTGCACAGGAGTATTTCATCAGCAGGCCCCAGGCTTTGTCTGCTGCCTGTCCTACTTCCTGCAGAGCACCTGAGATCAGCTGGGCTGGAATGTCTGCCCATGCCATGCTTCTGTGCTGCCAGGATGGGAAATGGGAGACTCACCTGCTGAAGCTGAAGAAGGCTTCTCACTCCTGCTCTCAGCTCCCATCTTGAGCCATGTTACAGCTGGCAAACAGGCTTCCCAAATCCTGGCATTGGCTCTACAAATCAGGAGAGAAAACAAAGTAAGTCTTGCTATGTTCAAAAGGCCTTAGGGTAACATTTAGGTCATGCACTGAACTTCATCCCTCCTGGTTCTAGGTGCCATAAATGTCCTTGCTCAGAAGAGATATGTGAAACTTTAGGTTCTCAGGCCATGCCTCCATGCCAGGAGCCAGTCCCTTGTGCAATACACCAGGGAGCATCTGCAAGGACCTGAACCCTGTGGGGACTGCCTGCCGGCCTGCTCTAGCTCTCCACAATGCCAGGCAATTGCAGGTACTTAGATTTGATGTGCACACATCCAAAGACATATACAGAGTCTCTTAAGCTGCTCTAAAGCTTCACATTGAAACACTGCTGATGCAAACCACCCAGAACTGCAGTTGCTTCCCTCCTGAAGTACCACTGCTGCAGAGAAGGTTCACAGTGGAGTCATGAGCACTGATAACCCCTGCACAAGGCAGTGGGTCCCAGCCAGTCCTTCTGCCAGGCTGCAGAGCTTTCCATAAAGTTATCTGTTCCATCAGCACTTAATCAGCACAGACCAATTGATTGCATCTCCCACTAAGCAAGGGCCTGGCTCTGCCTTGTTTTGGTAGATATTTGCCTGTGATAGCTGTGGAGCTGTGCTGGTGAGAGATGGGCTGGCTTGCTGGTGGCTTTGGTGCCATTTCACTCACTGATCCACTCTGTCACCGGGCTTGCAGCCCAGGGAAGGGTTAATCCCTTCCTTGCTTTGACCAGGTAACAGCTGTTCCACTCTCAGGATCCCTGGATCACCCAGGTTTTGGTGAGGTAAGTGGATGTCCTTGCAGGAGCTCCTGCGGGAGGAGCTTTGGGAAAACCAGTCAGGACTGGTCCTGCCAGCCCTGGGAGCATTCCTGCTCCCATGCTGATGCAACTGGATCCAATCTCCTGGCAGTCCAGCTGGCTGCTTGCCAGAGGTCCCTCCAGACTGGCTGGCAGGCTGAGCTCACACCAGTGCTGGCTGGGATGGAATTTGAGCAAGAGGATGAAGATAATGCTTGGGCTCATTCCCAGTAATCCCAGAATGGCTTGGGCTGCAAAAGGCCTCTAAGATCACCAAGTCCAACCATCCACCCAGCACCACCACCAAGCCATGTCCCAAAGGATCATGTCCACATATTCCTTGAACACCTCCAGGGACAGTGACTCCACCACCTTCCACTCTGTTTTGCTGCCAGTTCCCCTCCTGGGCAGCAAGCCCCCAGCTCTGGGGGGACTATGGACATTGAAGCACAGTGCAGAACCTCAGGGCAATCTCTTGGGATGTGTGAGTGGGATTCATGCAGGGGCTGTTGTGTAACAGCAGTGCAAGATGGTTAAAGCAGAGAGATCTCTGAGTGGCAGCACTGATTCTCCTGCTACCCAGGGACTCGGTGTGACAGCTCTGTGTGACACACTCTGCAGCAGAGCCCAGACTGAAAGGCTGGAGATGAACTGAAGGGCGAGCGTGGCTCAGGTATGCTCCAGAAACAGGGAACACCAGAGATGGGGTTTGAACAGAGAGATGCAAAGATAAGCTCGACAAAGAGAAGGATGAAAAGCTTGAATCATGTCCCAAAGCAGAATCTTCCAGACCCCAACAAAGGGCTACTACTTTCTGAACACTCTTTTCCTAGAGCTCCAGCTAAAATGCATGGCAGAACTCACCCTGATGCTACCAGGGCAGCGGTGAGGCAGTGCTGGTGGTGGACAACCTCCCACCATCACCTGCTTCCCACCTTCTCCGGCCCTGTTTGTGTTGACAGACACAGACTGCTGAGTCCTCTACTGCTTACTCATTAGCACTGCATTGAGTTCTCATGTAAATCCTGCCAGCCCACAGAAAAACCAGTTCAGCTCCAGTCTGCACTGCTGGGATGGACACAGAACACAGGAGAGCAGCCAGCCCTGGCTCCTCAAGCATGCTTGCTGCACTGAGCTATTGCCAGGAACACAAAGCCATCACTCCCTATCAAAGGACATGCCTCCAGAGCCAAGGGCCTGCAGGACTGATCACTGACATGAGACACACTCACTGCACCCAGACAGCCTCTGCAGCTCAGCCCACTGCACCCAGACAGACTCTGCAGCCCAGACCAGCACTCACTGCAGCCGTCAGCCCTGACTTCAAGTCTGGCTGCTCAGCTGGCTCACGAAGTGCCACAGTGCCAGCAGACCAGGCGAGTGCACTGGGACAAAACTCCCCCATCTAAAGAACTCCAAACTTCAAAGCAGTCACAGGAAATGGCACCACACACCACAAGGGTGAGTTTAGGCAAACCACTGCCAGTACAAAACCTTTACAAACATCCATGGATTTGCTGAGGAAAAGAAAACCTCTCAGGTCTTTCCCTTGGCACAGAGAACCAGCCCTCCTGTAATCCCCAGCAAGCCAAGACTCCAAGTGGCATCTGCTACTGCTTCGAGGGCAAGGGGGCACACTGGGAGGAAGACAGTGAAGAGCAGAAGCAGACAGGAAGCTACTGTGGTCATAGATAACTGCTCCATAAATACACAACAGAGAAAAGCTCCATGAGGAGTTCCTAGGTTCTCCCAAAATGCAATAGCCAGGGAGAACAAAGCATTCAGGAAGGAGGAAGGAATTGTGCAAGCAGACAGGATCCTCACATTACCAGAATTCCTGGATACTGATGGGGATATATCAAAAACACCTTGCAAAATCATCTGTGCGTGCAGAAAATTGTGCAAGAACATCAGGCTACTCTTCCAGATCTCAGCTGAGGCAGCTACAAGTGACAAGGACACAGAAGCTCCTGTCAAAGTGACCTTGCTGCCAGAAGGTCAAGGAAAACCTCAAGGCATAGCTTACTCATAAGACGTGGGACCAGAAACCCAGGTAGGCTTGGTGGGACTGAAGAAGCTGCTGAGCAAGGGGAGCAGGACAGAAGGCAGCTGTCTGCATCCTGAAGAGCAGATCTAGCTGTACACCACCTGCAATAAAAATGATGCCTAGCCTTGCCCTGCAGCTGCTCAGGTTTGCTTGTCACACAAGTGGAGCATCCCTGGACAGCAAGAGACATCCCACCCACCGTGCAGCAAAGTGACACAAGGAACCTGGTCACAAGCTGTTAGCAGTCAGGGCCACAGCCAAAGCAGCAAAGGACATCGCTGCCTGCTCTAACTGATTAATGATATCACTGAGGGAAAACCAGCTCAGCCTTCTACACCAGCACTGGCTCAGCTCACCCAGTAGAAAACCTGCTGTTTACTCCAGCAAGAGGCCTGGAGCTAGCAAATATTCTGGAAGGAGAGGCCACGGCTGTCAGACAGGAGCTGCAGTCCCTCCCCAGTCTCACCAGGCTATGGCTGGGTTACCACTGGGCTTCTGTTTACTCCAAAGCTTGGCAGCACTGACAGAAACATCTGCTGTTGCCAGAGCTCCAGCAGCAAGTGTCTGTGGAAAGGCCGCTTGGAGAAGGGCTGTTTACTCTGGTAACGAAGCAGGTTCCCTGGAATGAAGTCCTGCAGTCTTCCCAGGAGATGTTGCAATGCATTTACCTGTGCCTCAGCTCTACACTATTCTGGCTGCTCTCAGAGCCTGGGAACTGGAGGCCAAGGCAAACCCACCTCAGCCACTCTGGAGATCACCTGCTTCTACACAGGGTATACAGCTCAGGTGCAAACTACAACTGGTTGTTTCTTTGCTCTAAGCAAAGCCACAGTCAGCAACACCTCTTGGAGAAGCTTTTGAGAACAGGGCCTCAAAACCAGGCTCTCCATCTTTATTGCTGTGACTTTACCCCACTCACCCCCTTGACATTTTCAGGCAGCTCAGAACTTACACCTTGGCTCACTGCTACAAGTCTCCACAGAGAACATCAGCACCCAGTTGGATTAATAACTAGAAACTCGAGGCAGACTGTGGAGGCCAAGGCTCCCTTTCTGTTTAGAGAGTTGCTGGCCTGAGGCTATATCCTGCTTTTCCTCATTTAAGGTAAAGGTTCAAGCCACTGTCCAAATTCTCTGACCACACCAAGATGAAAGGCTCTCCACTTCTCTGTGCTGGACCCAGCAGAGCTCATTAAATCCTACTCCTTAGCTCAAACTTCAGCTTGAGAGCTCATTCCAAGGAGGAGCTCACAGCCCCTCCCCTGCTGCAGTTTGGCCTCCTTTGTGGCTGCATTCAATGAGTTTCCTACCGAAAGGGGTAGCTGCATTTGCACATTTTGTTTACAAACAGCTTGCTCCCAGCCCAGCAAGCTCATATTCCACACGTGGCTGAAGCTCTCTCCACAGCCATACCTTGTGCTCCTACATGTTGCAATTCCTGTTTTGAGGAGAAACCAAGCTCTAATTTTAAGTGTTTACATGTACTCCCATGAGTAAGAAACAGAAAAAAAAAGTCTTACCATGATTAGGTTATGTAAAAAGTTTAATTATAAAATAAATAAGTTTGTTATGGAAACATTAAATATTAAATACAGTAATAAATATTTACACATTTACAGATAGGACCTGAAGAATTAATGGTGTTTCTCTGCTACCAGAAGAATTCTGCTCTGTTTACACAGAAGACATCCAACTCTTCCAAGAAGAAACTGAACTCAAATAATACTCTGTGCTCAAGGCTGCATGGACAGTTCAAGAAACCAAGGACACTTGGGTCAGAGAAGTTTGAGGTAAGTTGAGGTTTTTGCACCAGAAGGTAGAGCACAGGAGACCACTGCCTGCAGAGTGTCAGTGCATCAGCTGGATTCTTCAAGGGAACAGGTTGTTGGTCAAGTTCAGCTGACTAAATCTGATGGGAAACATTCGGTACTTTAAGTGCTGCTTAAAGCAGTGCCCAGGGCCTGGGTAACAGAAGTAGTTTTGTGTTTATAACAGATGGGTCCAGGCTTTTTCAGCATGTCTCAGCTGGGTCTTTTCCTTCAGACCTTGCCTTTGCTGTCTCAGCATCCTGAGGAGCCTAACTTTAGCTTGGGCTAGCACACACACAAAGGACAGCCCCACTCATACAGCGAGTCCTGCTGAACACCTTCCACGCACACAGTAACAGAGGCCAGGTGTGGCTGACAAAGATCTGTCACCAACGCCCTGCAAGTCAGAACTGGAGATGAAGCTCTATGAAGCTGTTATCACCAGGGAGCACAGTGACAGCACAATTAGTTTTTTTCATCCACTGAGGTCTGGGGAGAGAAGCAATCCAGAGCTCTTCCAGTCCACTCTGGGAGAAGGAAGGGAATTTTCTCTCTGCCATCCATTCCTGAAAGCTGCATCAAGCTCTCCAAGTAAGAGCTGCCAAAGGCGACTTGCTAACAGAAGAAAGTCCATCCACACAACAGCAGGGACTGGAGCTCCAGCACTGAGAGGGCTCAGCAGCAGCAGCCGTTGCCAGCAGGTCCTCTAGCTGCAGCTCCTTCCACACGACTATGCCAAGGCCAGTGGTAACTGTCCTCCCCAGCATGCGAGTCAGCAGCCAGTGGTGCGTTGACATCTCCTTGCAGCAGCCTCTGTCTCGACCAATCAGGGCTTAGTGGCGGCAGCTCCAGCCCACGGTGTCCAGGTGGATGCCAGGTAGCCAGAGGTACCCTGCAGCTTGGCAGTGGCCATATCAGAACTGTTCTGTAAGGGGCAGACCAGGCAGATTAATCTCTCCTGAAGACAGAGGCACTCTGCTAGAAGCAGGCAGGTTGAGGGCATGCACAGGAGGACACTGCTAGAACCTCCTCAGCTTCAAGCAAGCTTGGGGCAGAACACTCCAGCTGCCTCTGGGCAAAGCTGGGCAAGGTCCATAGCTGACAGACAGCAAAGGAAAATCTGAGTTCTGCCAGAACTTCAGCACTATCCTCTAGTTTCTCCTTCAGCTTGGGGTGTAACTCCTGCTTGGGAAGGGTCCTCGACTCTGCTGGGAGGTTCCTTTCTGCTCTGCAGAGAACAGCCTGCTTCCTCAGTCAAGTCCACTAGAGATTTCTCTCAGGAGTGATCCACTCAGGTCAAGGAGCTTTGACATTCAATTGCTAGGACAGAAGGAAACTGGTGCTCCAGAACCATAATTTACCTTGATCTACAGCCTCTGAGCACCAGAAGCTTCCTGATGCCTTGCAGAGAAGACAGGAAAACACTCAGTACTTCTCTCAAGAGGTGCTGATTACCTTGGTTGCTGCTGGAAGCCTGGCCTGTTTTCTTGCCCTAAACCTGCCTCTGCCCAGACATTAGGGATTTTTTCCTTCCCAAGTCTGCTTATCCCTCACTTTTTAAGGCAGCAAGCCCAGGAACTAAGAGAGCTGCTGAGTTTTCACAGGTCAGGTGGTTTGGGGAAGCCAGAAGCCATGCATTCCAGGACACTTCACATTTTTAGAAGCAAGTGCTAGTTTTGCACAACATGCCTGCAGCTCTCACAGGGGTAACTCCAACCTGGAAGGGCTGAGGAGCAGTTGAGGTCAGCTTTCATACCTGCTTTCTCCTCATTTACACACCAACGTGGCCATTTCTAGTCTCTTGTCGAAGTTTTTTCCTTTCTTCTTTCTCTTCATACTGAGGACACTTTTTCCTGACCCTGTGGAACGATTGCACATTAGAGGTCACTCTGAAGCCTGTCACCAGCCCCCAGGGCCTCTGCAGCATTTCCAAGCCTCGAACAATTCCTCAGCACTAGGAAGTTTCAAGCCAGACAGGTTTGAATCTTCAGCACCCAGCAGTGTCTGATGATAAAAGGGAGCAGGCCAAGCCAGGCCCTGGCAGTTGTGCCTCACACAGTTGGGGCTTCCTGGCTTAAGCACAGCTTGGGAGCAAGATGAGGAGGGTTCACTGCTGGAGTGACACACCAGAAAACACTCTCTGGGGACAGATCTCCTGGTGGTTTTAGCAAAGGTCCACAGAGACTAAACTGTCTTCTTCTTTCTCACAGCACAGCCCTGTGGATTTCAAGCACCTGAAGTCCCTGTCCTCTTGATGCATGCCTTGAACACCTAGGCAAACTTAATGACTTTGTCCCCTTTCTACAGCCTTTGCTAGTGACTGCTGCAACAGGCCATCTGGCTGCTCTGCATGAAGGCACAGGCTAACAAACCACACACCTCTAGCTTGTGAAGGCTCAGAGCATGAAACAATCCCATTCCACAGCTCACTGTGGAAACTCTCCATGATCCTCTGCTCACAGACTACAGAACTGATTCTCTTCTAGCAGGAGGGACTGAGGCAGTGCTCAGAGAGCAAGTGTTTATCCCAGCATTCCTCAAGCTCAGGTCTGAATATGAAGCAATAGTGCAGTGACAGATGCACACCTTGTTTCCTGAACTGCACCAAAGAGTACAGCACGTCCCCAGTTCAGCAAGAGCTAAAATTAGACTGTACTTGCGAGTTTCACCTACAACACCCCAAGCCCTGCTGTAGTGGAGCTGAAGGGTCACAACTGGAGCACAGCTCCAGCACTCTAGGGATGCTAGAGGCAACCCTCCCATGCTCTCTAACCCCAGAACCAACACCTGGCCAACACTGGCAAGAACTAAAGGCACAGCAGGCTTAGCTGCTGCACGCTGCCTTTCAGCAGGAACACAGAAGAGTTTGGTCTATGGCTTGAAACACATCCCCAGAACAGCTCTCTACATGCACTTCCAGAAGGAGCCCAGATTCTCATTGCCCATCACCCTTAGCTGGCAACAGTTGTTACACAGGAATGGTTGCCCCTTCCAGCTTAGCAGCCAGCAGTACAGGATCTAGGACTGACAGCATTCATTTCCCTTGCCAGTGCAAATATTTCAACCCAACAAGCTCCATGACTAACTGGACAGCTGGAGCACGATTTCCTTCCCTCCAGCTGTGTATCCAGCTGTTGGCTAACAGCTGTGCATGAGGCTGTTACATTGCAGCTTGCAGGCTTCTCTGCAAGGATTAGGGAAGGCACTGCTGTGTTGGCATTAATGCTCCTCCTCAAATTCCTGTTGGTATTCTGCAGCACAGTCGCTGTCCTGCCCAGGGTGGGCACCAAAGGGCTCTTGTTCAAAAGCATAAGGGTCACAGGCTGCCCACAGCCCATGGTGAGGGAGGGCTATTGAACACCAAGTCACTTATGAGCCTCTTATGTCCTGAAGACATTCAAGGTGAGGCTTGACAGGGCCTTGGGTGACCTGGTCTAATGGAGATGTCCCTGCTGACTGAAGGGGGTCAGACTAGGTGACCTCTAGAGATCCCTTCCAGCCTGGATGATTCTATGATACTCAGACCTTGCTTCTACCCTCAAGACATCCAGGCTCGGCTAAGCACTCAGCCCTTCCGGATGCCCTCCACACAAGTAATTCAGGTGATTCACACAGGCTTCAGGCCTGCTAGCCACAAGCCCTGCTCACACTTCAGCTTGACAGACCCCCAAGGAGCAGAATACTTACTGCACTATCACAATGATAAGCACAGTAATGAAGCTGATGCTCGAGAGCAGGACAGCCACCACCACCAGCACAGTCTTCGAGTAGTCTGCCACATCGTTCTTCCTCTGCGTCTTCATGAACTGCTCGCCGCAGCGCTCGCCAAAGAAGTCCTGATGGCACCTGCAAGCAAACAGGAACACAAGCTCTTATCAGCCAGGGTGCTGTCTGGAGCCAAGGACACCCACACAGGCTCAGCCCCGACAGCCACCTTCCGCGTTTCCCATGGCCGTCCCCGGCGAGCGCGTTGGTGAAACGCAGTCAGGGCTCACAGGAGGGCTGCCAGCATTTCGACAAGTCCAGATCAGCCTGGGCGTGATGTTCCAGGAAGACACGCCTTGTCATTCTTTTGGTTTGAGCTGATGACCAACTGATGAGTTCAGTGGCTTGTTATGCATCTCGGATTCCATCATCGCTTAATTTACATGGCAGAAAGGTTCTCAGTCAAAATACACCAGGAGCTGGCCCTATGCCAAGGTGACACTGATTTTTTTTCCTGGGCCCTTGTATGCCACCAGCTCGCACCAATCACACCTGACTCGAGGTACAAGCAACTTACTTGCAGGTCACCATCTGCAGATGTTCTAGGTATACGCATTCCCCATGGATGCAAAAGTTTTTGTATTCCATTTCACAGGGAGTCCCTTTCTTTTTGTTTTTCCCTCTGTTTTTCTTCCTCCTCGGTTTGCCGCCATTCTTCTCACCCCCCCTCTTTGTCGGCTTGGGTTTAACCACGGGTTCAACTGCAAAAAGGACAAGATGACTCAGTCTGGCCGTGCTAGAAAGCTGGACTCTCTGAAGCTGCATTACAGAATGTGGAGAGGGACCTGGTCGCAGCGAGAGAGCCTGGGAGCAGGAAGCATAGGATGCCAGGGAGGATGCAGCTGGGCATTTGACAGCAAGCTCGGAAGCTCATTGAGGGCAACTCTGCCACTGGCAAGTCCTGTGCAGCGCAGATCAAAAGCAGCAGAAGCAGCTGAGCTGGGAGAGCCAGCAGAGATGAAGAGTGGCAGAGCTGCGCTTTGCGGCATGGAACGCTGGAGCTGATACTGCGCAGGTTCAAGCAAAGGCCTGTAAGGAACATGGAGCTCACACTGAGCCAAGCCATCCACCAGCTTTATGTTGACTCAGACACAAGGCTAGCAGCCTCCATGGCTCTCAACTCTCCATTTGCATCAGTGATGAAAGGCATTCTAACTTGCTAGATAGTCGCAGGTGCTTGCAGAGGCAGGACAGCTTGCTATCCCAGTTAGCAGACTTGTTCCTCCTCACCAACCCGCAGTGCTGTCTTCAGCAGAAGATAGCTCCCTTCCAGTTCTCCTGCTTTGGAAGATGCCAACTGCACCAAGAGAGCCAAGGCAGGCTAGGCCGCAAGAGGCAAGAGATTTGTTCTGCCACTTACTGTTGCCCCTCATTATCTCAATTAAGAGAAACCTCTAGAAGCGTGTGGTTTAAAGTGCTGGTGACTGAGCACCCTTTGGATTTAAGGGCAATCATCTTCCTTTCACTGAGGAGAAGCAGCTAAGTCAGTCACTGACTAAAGGCCATAAGCTCCATGCAGGAGCCAAAGCTCAATGGCACTGCTTTGGAGCCAGCTGCTGAGACCCCACTTTTCTGAGGAGACCACCCCTCTGCTGCTAGCCACGAAGAAAACCTTGCCAGCAGCACTGGGCTGTTCAACAGGAGCACTTCTCCAGGGCAGCCTGGACAGGTCTGCAGAACAGCAGAGCTACTGACAGTGCACTTCAGCTCCTCCATCATGCTCTGCAGACATCTCTAGAGCATTGCTATGTCACCCAGAGCACTAGCCAGGGAGGCAACCACCACACTGGGACGTGGCTAGAGCCAACCACTTCAGAACCCTGTAATTCCAGCGCCAAAAGAAGAAGCTGCACAAAGAAACAAGGTGTAGCTCACTGTTGTCTAGACAGCTGATTGTTCCAACTTCCAGAGCAACAAGCCTGGCTTGAAGTTACTTAAAAAGCAAAAATGCCTTCAGCAACCAGAAGTCTGATCCAAATGGTATGAACTATATTAGTATGTAAAGGAGGAACACTGCTCCTGCAGCAAGGCTTCCTGTCCCTGGAAGCGTGAGCTTACTTCTAACTGCAGAGGCCCCTGCTCTGTCCAGTTCAACCTGATATTTAGGTTCACACTTTCATAATTGAGGCTGTTTCCATTCTTCCCTCTTCAAGGCTTGGCTTGTCAGTTGATCTCTGTGTCCCTGTCTGCAAGCTGCACAGCCAGGAAAGCCATCCACAGCTGAGTCATAACAGCATGAAAGCTCCACAGATAAACCTCGTGCCAAGTAGCAGAGCTGGTCTACAAACCAACCACCTTTGCTAACTATTCTAGTTTCTGTGCAGTTATACAACACCTAAGTCACAAGCCAGTAGTTGGACAGGCTGGGCTGCTTGATAACTGACATTCCTGTTTCCCCAGAGATCGTCAACTCATGGAAAACTTCACCAAGGATCCCGAGATTCCCTAGACTGAGTGTGTGGCACATGGTCCCTCTTCATCTAAGAGGTCCTTCAGTCCCAAGTCAAGTCTAAGGGTGTTTCTATAGGAATGACATTAGCCAGATCTACCCTACAGGGTAACAGCATCAGCTGCTAGCACCTACTGAGGTTTAAATCGCTTTTAGGTACCTGGGTCGCACGGCAAATTTCACTGGGGTTAGAAGCAACAACCCCCTCTCAGCCCCATAGTCAGGTGGGCTACTGAGACCTCCTCACAGCTTCACAAGTGGACAAACCACAAGAAATTCACTCAACAGCTAATGCCAGCGAAGTGTTGGCTGAAAGATGCTTAAACTTCGCTGTAATCACTTCAGGAGTTTACGTGTCTGCTCTCCCTGAAAGCTTTACTCTATTCCAAGCCAAACGAGCCACCAGGAGAAAGCAGCTAAAAAAATCCCTGGAGCAAGACAACTGGATGCCAGCTTCACCTTTAGGACCAAACAGCCCCGCAGACGCCACTGAGGTGCCCACGCTAGGCAGGAGGTAGCCAGCCCGTGGCGGTTCTGTCAGTGTTAACAGAAGGGGAGCAGCACAGCAGGCAATCGGCAAACCTGCAGCCTCCCCAGGGGCACTCTCGTTAAGTTTCCAGCCCTACCAGCCTGCTTTCAAGGCAAGTTCCCAGCAGAAGCAAGTTTGCGCTCTGTGGCAGCCAAGTGCAGCAGCCTCGCAGGTGAGAGAAATGAGGAAGCCGCCGGTGCTCACAAGCAGAGCCCTGGGGGCCGGCGCCGCCTTACACCTGGCCCCGTCCGGCTCACCTCTGATCAAGTCGTCCACGATGTACTGGTGTACGGGCGGCGCCTCCTCGTACTCCTCATCCTCCTCGTAGTCGGAAGCCGGCACAGCCTCGGCCTCCCGGACCTCGGGCTCCCGCTGGACAGATCCCCCATGCCGCTCCGGCTCCGTGGAGTTGGGCGAGGAGGCAGCGACAGGCCGGCAGGCTGTGAGGGGGAACATGACGCAGTGGGCGAGAAGGCAAAGGGACGGCCACGGCGCAACACCCCAGTCCCGTCCCGTCCCGTCCCGTCCCATCCCAGCCGCTGCCCGCCTACCGCCCGCTCCCCGCACGCACCTGCCAGAGCGGCCAGCGCGGCCATCAACGCCACAGCGCGCATCGGCGGTGGGGCCACGGGGGGCGACAGAGGCAGCGGAGCGGCGGGCGGAGGCAGCGGCGGGCGGAGGCAGCGGAGCGGCGGGCGGTAGCGGGCAGAGGCTGCGGCGGGCAGAGGCTGCTGCGGCGGGCAGAGGCAGCTCGCGGCGCTCCATGAGGGGCCGCCCGCCGCCGCCGCGCGCTTTATAGGCGGCCCGCGCGCGCCCGGCCGTTGGCGCCGTCAGCGGGGCGGGGCGGCGCGCGCGGCAGGTGAGGGCGGGGCGGGCGCAGTGGCCGCGCCCCGGCGGGCGGCGCTCGGGGTGGGGCTGGGCAGGGCTGCGGCAGCCTCCGCTCCGACCGTTAGCTGGAGCGCGGCCCCCGCTGCCGCCGCTGCGCCGCTCCGCAACGCCCCCCGGCACGGCGGACTCCGCGGCTGCCCTGGGCAGCCTGGGCCGAGCCTTAGTTGACAGCCCTTCCGGGGCAGAAACTGCTCCTCGTGTCCGAGCTAAACCTCCCCAGGCGAGACTTGAGGCTGTTGCCTCTCAGAGAGTCACAGAATCATAGAACCAACCAGGTTGGAAGAGACCTCCAAGCTCATCCAGTCCAACCTAGCACCCAGCCCTAGCCACTCAACCAGACCATGGCACTAAGTGCCTCAGCCAGGCTTGGCTTCAACACCTCCAGGCACAGCAACTCCACCACCTCCCTGGGCAGCCCATTCCAATGCCAATCACTCTCTCTGCCAACAACTTCCTCCTAATATCCAGCCTAGACCTCCCCCAGCACAACTCGAGACTGTGTCCCCTTCTTCTACTGGTGGTTGCCTGGCAGAAGAGCCCAACCCCACCTGGCTACAGCCTCCCTTCAGGTAGCTGTAGACAGCAATGAGGTCACCTCTGAGCCTCCTCTTCTCCAGGCTAAACAACCCCAGCTCCCTCAGCCTCTCCTCATAGGGTTTGTGTTCCAGGCCCCTCACCAACTTTGTCACCCTTCTCTGGACACCTTCCAGCACCTCAACCTCTCTCTTAAATTGAGGGGCCCGGAATTGGACACAGCACTCAAGGTGTGGCCTGACCAGTGCTGAGTACAGGGGAGTCCTGTCATCATAGGGGCCAGCAGGTCCTGTCCTGCTTGGTTTTCCCTTTGGAGCGGCTCTGAAATATTGTGCAGTGCAATGTGGAGTGGGTGAAAACACAAAGCAGGAGGCAGACTGCCCCTGGGTGAGCAGCTGATGCAGCACAACTGCAGGAATCAGATGCACAACGGCAGGGGTTAGAAGGGACCTCTGGACATCATCCAGTCCAACCCTCTGCCAAGGCAGAGTCACCTAGGACAGGCCACACAGGAACACATCCAGGTGGGCTTTGAAACTCCCCAGAGATGGAGACTTCACCACTGCTCAGGGCAGCCTGCTCCAGGGCTCCATCACTCTTACATTAAAGAAGTTCCTCCTCATAGAATCAGTCAGGGTTGGAAGAGACCACAAGGATCATCTAGGTCCAACCGCCCTGCCATGGACAGGGACACCCTACCCTAGATCAAGCTGCACACAACCTCATCCAGCCTGGCCTTAAGCACCTCCAGGGATGGAGCCTCAACCACCTCCCTGGGCAATCCAATCCAGGCTCTCACCACTCTCATGGTGAAGATGTTTAGATAGACCTTCTTATGGTCAAATCTGTGTCCATTACCTCTTGTCCTGTCACTGGAGACCACTGAGAAGAGTCTGGCCCCATTTTGCTGGCACCACCCCATAGATACTCATAAGCATTGATAAGATGCCCCTGCAGCCTCCTCTCCTCCAAGCTGAACAGCCCCAAGTCTCTTATCCTGTCACTTGCTGGGAGCAGAGACCAACCCCCACTCGGCTCCAGCCTCCTTTCAGGGAGCTGTAGAGAGCCAGAAGGTCTCCCCATAGCCCCTCCTCAGACTTGTGCTCCAGACCCTTCAGCAGCTTGGTTGCTCAGCCTGGGGTTGCCAAGGAGAGCCCTGTACACAGACAGACGGACAGAGATTTATGGCGTGGGCACGCCTCTGTGGGCACTCTGCTCTTTGCTCCACAGGGAGGATATGGTTGGGATAGTGCTGGGCAATAAATCCGCTGTGGCACTTGACCCTGGTCCCTGCGCCTTTGCTCGAGCAGTGCATGAGTAATGGCTGAGTAAGCAGAGGGAAGCAGGGTGGGCACGCATCCAGGCAGAGGCAGACGCGCTCCTTGGGCACACTTGGGCTGTCAAGTCCCATAGTGGCCCGTGGTGGAGGGAACCTTACCGTGGCCACCTCTCCTCACACAAGAAGGTGTGAAGTAGGCCTACTTTAGAGGACAAAAACCAGGGCAGGGTGTGTAAGGTGATGGTGTAGGGGAGTAGGGACAAAGGGGTCAGTGTCCCTCCACTCTGGTCCTCAGAAAGGCTCTGCGTGGCATGGCAGGGCAGCAGTGCCACTCACTGAATGTGGGGAAAGGAGGACCTGGGCCACCTTCGAGAGGCTGGAATGCTACTCACAGCTCAGGAAGCTGGTGGAGCCTTTGCTCTAAGTGGCTTGGATCCAGGCTGCTCAGTCATTAAACCTTCTACCTTCTTGCACACACATGCCAAAGGAGGACATGCAGCTCCTGGTGCCATCTTGCTGGGTCACAGCAGTCCCCAGAGCTCTGCAGAAGGAGTTGACACTGGGACGTTAACCTGTAACAGTCGCTCCCTGCTAGCCTTTGTCAGCCCCTCTGTGTGGGGCACAATTAAAGCTAATCATCATTAGCTGATGGCCTAGCTGCTGGGGTTTTATTGCTCATTTCCCCTCCTTCCCCAAGCCCTTTCTCATGGTGTTAGTGGCAGAGAGGACAAATGCCTACAGCCCTGGCACTGACAGTGCTTGGTCCAGCTGCAGCACTGTCAGGCAGCTGCTGAGCAGCAACTGGGATACAGCCAGGCCATCCTTTGGGAATGATCATCATTTGGGGCCTCCACAGGGCCCCTCCTTTCCCCTCAGAGCAGAGTCTCCCTTCCCACAAGACCCCACAAGTCCATTAGCAGACTGTGTGTGTATGGAGGTCAACCAAAGGCAGAGTCCTTGGGGTCTCCCCCGTGGAAACATGAGGTCGGCTGTGTGGGAAGGGCCAAAAGGACATCTGTAAGCTGAGAGTTTTCCTTGCCCCCCACTTGCTGCACCCACTCCCACCTTCCTCACAGCATCCCTCCTGAATGAGGGTGTGGGGTGGTTTTTTCAGCAGCTGTTCAAATGAAGTATTCTTTCTCCCATTTATTTTAACCAGAGAGTCACTGGAAACGTTTCCAATTCCTTTCCTTACGTCAGTTCCAAGCAAGAAACCAAGCAGTGACTGCTTCAGGCCCTGCACCACGCTTGGCACACTGTTAAGCCAGAGGAGAAGCATAGCAGGGGAAAGGTGAAATGACTCGAGTGCAATTGCCCGTGTTACCTGCACTGTTTGGAGACCAAACATAGCATATCCAACCTCTGACTTATCACCTGCCCTCTCTCCTCCAACCTCCAGCTGATGGCTCCCTTCACTGACTTGGCAACAGGAAGGAATTTGGCTTGGCATGCTTTGAGTTGTCAGGCATGTGGCTGACTTCCTCCTGCTGCTCTTGCTTCCCCGGAGAAGGGACAGCCTGGCATCAGCCAGCCTGGCATCAACCAGCACTGCTCCTCAGCGTGCAGAAACACAGCCAGGTGGTGATGGCCACTGGTTGTGTACAGAGAGCTTCAGGTGGGACAGAGAATCATGGAATTGTTTGGACTGGAAAAGATCTCTAAGATCATCAAGTCCAACCATTGATCTACCATCACCACAGCCACTAAACCACTTCCAAAAGTGCCATGTCCACGTGTTTCTGGAAGATCTCTAGGCACATTGACTCCACCACCTCCCTGGGCAAGCTATTCTGTCTCTTCCCAAATAATGACACCCTGGCAAAGCCCTGCTTGGCTGCTTCTCCAAGAGGACACCCTCCAAAGGACATGTCTTTCAGGACACTCAGGGTGGGATGTCTCTGCTGTGTGATGTCAGGGAGAAGGTGCTAAGCTTGGCTGTGGCCTTCTTCCAGGGCTGGAAGGACACCTGGACATTGCCCACAGGCAGAGCTTCTGGAGGATGTCCCCAGGAGCAGTGAACGGAGAAGCCTGGAGGGGGCTGCATGTGGCCGGGCTGGGGCAGACAGGGCTCACATTTGGGAAGGTGGTGGATGCAGAGTGCCACCTACTGAGCCACCGCTCCCGCCAGCACCCAGGCTTTGCTGCAGGACACCCAGGCTGGGGCTGCTGCTTCCAGTGCCCACTCTGCCTGGGCCCTTCTGTCAGTCCCGCTGAGCCCCACTGGTTGCACCTGAGAGATGAGCAGGGAGCTGCTCTCAAGGGCACAGCCAGAGACCTGGTGTCTGCCCTGAGCCAGGCATTGTTTCCCATGGAGCAGTGGGCAGTGGCAGGAGATGGGCTGGTGGCACACTGGTGGAAGCAAACACCTCAGGCTGGCCCTCAGTTGTCATTTTGCTAGCCCTGAAAGCCTTCGGCACAGCCTGGGCTCAGAGAGCACCCAGCACAGATGGAGTCGCTGCCAACATCTTTCCTCTTCGGTCTCTGTCTGTTTGTGGCACTGCAGCCACACTGAAGGGGAAGATTCTCTCTGCCATTCTGCCTGTCTTCTCCCAGGCTCAGCACTAGAAAATGCCCCAGGGACAAAGACTGTGGCTGTTTGCTGCTGTGGAGCAGTGCATCATCCAGCTACCTGCAGCCCTGGGGCCACAAGGCCTCTCTGGCAAGGATGTCCTGAGGCAGCACTTCAGCATCTCTAGTGAACCCCAGTAAACATTGCTGACTCGACCTGGATGCTCTCCTCAGACCCCACCTGCAGTCCTGGGTGCACTTCTGGAGCCCCCAGCACAAGAAGGACATGGAAGTGTTGGAGCCAGTGCAGAGGAGGCCACCAAGATGCTCAGAGGGCTGCAGCAGCTCTGCTATGAGGACAGGCTAAGAGAGTTGGGGCTGTGCAGCCTGGAGAAGAGAAGGTTTCCAGGAGACTTTGGAGTGGCCTTCCAGTGTCTGAAGGGGGCTACAGGAGTGCTGGGGAGGGACTATTGACAAGGTCTTGTAACGACAGGATGAGGAGGAATGGGTTTAAACTGACAGAGGGGAGATTTAAACTGGATTGTTAGGAAGAAGTTCTTTGCAGTGAGGGTGGTGAGACACTGGCACAGGTTGCCCAGGGAGGTTGTGGAGCACAGAATCACCCAATGTGATCTTTGATCATTGTGTGATTCTGTGCTCCACAACCTCCCTGGAGGTGTTCAAGGCCAGGTTGGATGAGGCCTTAAGCAACCTGTTCTAATGGGAGGCGTCCCTGCCTATGGCAGGAGGTTGGAGCTGGATGAACTCTGAGGTCCCTTCCAACCTAAGCCATTCTGTGGTTCCATGATTGTGTGAGCCTGAGGAGCAGGCTGAAGTCAGCCTGCTGGCAGCTGGGAGGAGGTGAGCAGCACACAGCCTGGCCTGTGCCCAGCCACGCTGTGTGGCAGTGCCGCCAGCTGCGGGCCTTGGCAGAGTGTGCCTGGGCAGTGTCTCTTCCAGGGGAGTCTGAGTGCCACCTGTGTCCTCCTTATTCACTCTCTTTACTCTTGATAAACCCCCGGGAGTGCGTGAGGGCACAGGAAGCAGCTCGGGTACCTGCCCAGTCATTTTCTTCCCTGACATCAAGTGTTTATTTAGCCAGGGCGGGCAGAGCTGTTTGAACACAAGGGGTCCTTCCCCATCCGGCCAGCCGAGGACAGATGGCATGGGGCAGTGACTCAGGCTGGCACAGTGTCTCCAGGGCAGCTCTCCAGGTGCTCACCAGGATTTCACCAGAGCCTTCTGCTGTCAGAGCAACCTCTGACGCAAGGCGTGTGTGACTCCGGCGCTGCTGATGCAAACCGAGCTTGCTGCAGTGAAGAGGATGCAGATGCACAGCTGGGGAGCAGGGAAGGAGCAAGACCTGGGTGCTGCCTTTCACAGACTCACAGAACTTTAGAAGTTGGAAGGGACCACCAGAGATCATCGAGTCCAACCTGCTTGCCAAGGCAGCACCACCCAGGGTAGTTCGCACAGGAGCACATCCAGGTGAGTTTTGAAAGTCTCCAGAAAAGGAGACTCCACAACCTCTCTGGGCAGCTTTCTGGAAGCCTGTATGGATTTTGCTAACATGAAACATGCAGGTGCCCAGCTGGTTCTGCAGCCCTGCTCTGAAAGCCCTCAGCAGATCCTCTTTCCCTAGGTGATGACATTCTCCCTGTGCTCTACCACTTCCCCCAAGCCTTAGGAACTGCTTGAGCAAAACCTGTCCAGAAAGGGAATAATTACAAATATCCAAGGGGTGATGTCAACAAGATGGGGCCAGACCTTCCTCAATGGTCCCCAGTGACAGAGCAGGAGGTAACAGCACAAACTTGGTCATCTAAACATGCATGAGGAGGAACTTCTTGCCACATCCAGTTGGCAGTCAGTCACTAGTGGTGTGCCCCAGGGATCAGTGCTGGGCCCAGTCCTGTTCAATATCTTTATTGATGATCTGGACGAGGGGATTGAGTCCAGCATCAGTAAGATTGCAGATGACACCAAGCTAGGAGCAGGTGTTGATCTGTTGGAAGGTAGGAGAGCCCTGCAGAGGGACCTGGACAGGCTGGATGGGTGGGCAGAGGCCAGTGGGATGAGATTTAACAAGGCCAAGTGCAGGGTTCTGCACTTTGGCCACAACAACCCCAAGCAGCACTACAGGCTGGGGACAGAGTGGCTGGAGAGCAATCAGGAGGAAAGGGACCTGGGGGTACTGATAGATAGTAGGCTGAAGATGAGCCAGCAGTGTGCCCAGGTGGCCAAGAGAGTCAGTGGCATCCTGGCCTGCATCAGGAACAGTGTGGCCAGCAGAACAAGGGAGGTTATTCTGCCCTTGTACTCAGCACTGCTCAGGCCACACCTTGAGTACTGTGTCCAGTTCTGGGCCCCTCAATTCAAGAGAGATGTTGAGGTGCTGGAACGTGTCCAGAGAAGGGCAACAAAGCTGGTGAGGGGCCTGGAACACAAACCCTATGAGGAGAGGCTGAGGGAGCTGGGCCTGTTTAGCCTGGAGGAGGCTCAGGGGTGACCTCATTGCTATCTACAACTACCTGAAGGGGCATTGTAGCCAGGTGGGGTTGGTCTCTTCTCCCAGGCAACCAGCAACAGAACAAGGGGACACAGTCTCAAGTTGTGCTGGGGAAAGTCTAGGCTGGATGTTAGGAAGAAGTTCTTCACAGAGAGAGTGATTGGCATTGGAATGGGCTGCCCAGGGAGGTGGTGGAGGCACCGTCCCTCGAGGTCTTCAAGAAAAGCCTGGCTGAGGCACTTAGTGCCATGGTCTAATTGACTGGCTAGGGCTGGGGGATAGGTTGGCCTGGATGATCTTGGAGGTCTCTTCCAACCTGGTTGATTCTATGATTCTATGATTCTGTAAGGGTGATGGAGAATTGGAACAGGCTGCAGAGAGGTGTCGGAGTCTCCATCTCTGGAGACCTTCAAGGCACACCTGGACATGTGCCTGTGCTTGAGGTGATCCTGCTCTGTCAGGGGGGTTGGACTGGATGATCTCCCAGAGGCCACTTCCAACCCCTGCCATCCCTGTGTGTGATTTCTGCACTTGTGCTGTGTAAGCAGCTCACCCAGGGGAAGTCTTCCTGGTGCTTTGTGGTTTCACATGCTCCATGTTGCAGTCCAGAATATTTCAGAGCCTGTCCAAAGACAAAACCAAGCAGGACAGGACCTGCTGGCCCCCATGATGACAAGATCTGGGGTTTTCTCTCATTTATATCGATAGAAACCAAAACTATCCCCCTCAAGAACCTCAGGGTACAACATCGACTCCAGCAACCCCAAGCCTGCCCGCTCCAATGCAACACAGCACGGTGCTGCGAGGTTCAGATGTCACACCTGGTCTCCACAGGCTGTCAGGAGCAGCAGGGGATGCAGAGCCAGGCCTAATACTGTGCTAGATATCCCAGGCCATGGGGTGGCTCCTCTGTGGCCTGCTCGCTGGCATCGATACAGCAGAGCAGGCCACGTTGGGCTCGGTTGTGCTTTGGTGGGGGACAGGCATTGCAAGCCTGCTGTTACGGGATGAGCCTCTAAGGCGGGCTGGGAGGTGGTCTGGAACCTGAGCCCAGGTGCTCCTGGCCACTCCTGGGAGGTGGTTCCCCCAAGTGCAAAAGTTTAGCCCGCTCCCCCTTTCTGTCTGCAACACTGTAAAAGCAGGTTCCTTTTCTTTCTGCTTGCTTTGCCTGAAGAGCAACACCCTCACTGCTCCAGCTTTGCCACCTGGCCAGGTGGACCAGCTACCTCCTGAACCTACCTGCATCTACTGTCATCCATCTGGTTTTGTATCTATTTTTGGTGCCTGTTTCCCTTCCCTTATACCCCTGTAAACTCCCTTACATTAAAACCCTTTTATGTATTGTTAAACTTGTGGGTGTTGCTTTTTAACTTCCAAAAAAATTAGTGCTAGATTGGTTCCTTTGGGTGTTTCACCCTTTTTCACTCTTTCTACCTAATTCCTTTCAAAGGGAGAAGAGGGGAGGCATCCTCTATCTAAATTTTGTTCTGCTGGGTTTTGGGTCTCCAGGAAACTCTAAACTAGGACACCTGCCCAGGGAAGCAGCCCTGCCACATGCTGGCAGGGTTCTGGGAAGCTGCCTGCTGCTCACTTGCTGCCCTGGCCTTCAGCTGCTCTCTTTTCCAACCAGCCTGCACCCAGCAGCTCTTGTGTTGGACCAAACAGGTCTTCCAGCACTCACCCACCCAACTCTGTGCAATGGCTCCATCTACAAGTGCTCAGGGGCAGATCCTGGGCCCCAGCTGTAATTGCAAGGGCCTGAAGCTGGCAGCTGGGTGAAGCAATGTTGGATTTATGCTAGAGCAGGGAGCTGCCCCTCAGCTGACAATCTTCTCTCATGCCACCTCCTCCTATGCTGGAGAGCACTGCAGATTGCTGCCCGCCCTTCCATTTCCCCAGGCAATTGGCAGAAACCTTCCCCAGAGCTGAGGCCAGAGCTCAGGGGCTCCAGTCAGTGCTGTTATCCCAACTCACAGGATATTGCTGAAGCCTTTCACCCTCAGTACTGAGTTTTTCCACCTGCACTGCACATTATTGTCTGTGTTCTGCCTACCACATCGTTGTCAGCTGGGCACAATCATCAGATCATCTTTCTTCTTTGAGGCATCTCCTTACAGAAGAAAAAGACTCAGCTCATTGCTTTCCAAAGGTGTATGCAGCTGTGGATCATGCTGCAGATGCTCCAGAAGTAGTCACCCTAAAAAGAACAGGGGGAAAGAAAAAGGTTTAAATGTGGAGCTGTGCTCTAGGCAGCAAAGCTCCTTGAGCAAAGGCAGCAGCAGGTGACTGCTGTGCAGGAAGTGCTGGTGCTCTCCTGCTCTGTCACAGAGCACTCTCAGCTCTGTGTGTGGTTCTGAGTGCAGCTGAGCAGCTGGTGAGGCAGGTAAACACCCCCAGAGGAACAGAGCGTGGACATCCTGCATGGAAGGGTTTCATCTCAGCAGGAGAGTGCTGTGAGCTCCCTGCTCCATCCCTTGCAGGAAGCAGAGGTCCTCTCCCATCCAGACTCAACACTTTTTTGTCTTGGCATCTCTACAAGGACATCTCCAGTCCAAACTGTGAGAGGGGTGCAGCTCTGTCACTGCACTCCTGTGTCTCCTCCTCACCCTCCCTGCTCAGCTTCCACCACCTGATGTGAGAGCCAAACACAACTGTGCAAAATCAAGACAGGTCCCTGCTCCCACGTCCACTGCAGTCTGGGGGGCACACACTCTCTCCATCTCTTGCTTAGCAGCAGGTAGAGCCACAGCTCCCTCCCTCCACTTTCTCTGATCTTAGATTAACAGGGGCAGGATGAGACAAAGGTTGAACTCAGGCCTGGCAGGCACAAGCTGAGCAGAAACAGTGCACAAGGAATCAGAATTAACCAGGTTGGAAAAGGCCTCCAGGATCATCGAGTCCAACCTATCACTTAACCCTTCTAATTAACTAACACATAGCACTAAGTGCCTCATCCAGCCTCCTTTTAAACACCTCCAGGGATGGTGACTCCACCACCTCCCTGGGCAGCCTATTCCAATGCCAATCATTCTTTCCATGAAGGATTTCTTCCTAATGTCCAGCCTAAACCTGTCCTGGCAGAGCAGGTGTGTCCTCTTGTTCTGTCACTGGGTGCCTGGCAGAAGACCAACCCCACCTGGCTACAATGCCACTTCAGGTAGTTGTAGACAGCAATGAGGTCTGCCCTGAGCCTCCTCTTCTGCAGGCTGCACACCTCCAGCTCCCTCAGCCTCTCCTCACAGGGCTGTGCTCCAGGCCCCTCACCAGCCTTGGTGCCTTTCTCTGTTCAGGCACCTCAACATCTTTCTTGAATTGAGTAGCCCAGAACTGGACACAATACTCAAGGTGTGGCCTGACCAGTGCTGAGTACAGGGGCAGAAGAACCTCCCTAGTCCTGCTGGCCACACTGCTCCTGATGCAGGCCAGGATGCCATTGGCCTTCTTGGCCACCTGAGCACCTCTGGCTCATGTTCAGCCAGCTGTCGACCAGTACCCCCAGGTGCCTCTCTGCCTGGCTGCTCTCCAGCCACTCTGTCCCCAGCCTGTACCACTGCTTGGGGTTGTTGTGATCAAAGTGCAGAACTTGACACTTGGCCTTGTTAAAACTCATGGCATTGGACTGTGCCCATCTGTCCAGCCTGTCCAGGTCCCTCTGCAGAGCTGTCAACATTTGGCCAGCTGTTGGAGGGGACCCTTGAGTGCCAGTCCAGGTCCTGCACAGGTCCATCGCAGCTGGAGCAGAGCAGAGGATCTCTGGCACAAGCAGGACTCAGATTTTCCTCTGCTGGCAACATTCATCCTTCTGATTCACCCCAGCAGCAGGCAGAGAACAGCAGCTGGCACTGCTGCTGAGCTCTTGCCCAGTGCCTTCCCATCCCCAGCAGGTGGGGAATTTTTTTAAGCTATTTGAAGTCATTTTGTGTGTGAAGAAACCATGAATCACAAAGAGACTCTCGGAGCAATGACCAACTGCTTTCCTCTGCCCCTCGCCCAAGCTGGATCTTCCCTGGCACCACATCTGGGCAAGCCTCCCTAAGCACAGCTGCGCTTACGCAGGGCCCTCTGCTTTCTGCTCTCTTCACAGCCACGGGCAAGCAAAGCAGCCCAGGGGAACACTCCACTCCATGGGCATGTTTGTTGTGCTTCCTTGGAAATGCCATTGTTTGCTGGCAGTGCCAGCGCTGTGCCCTCATGACGTCGGCTGCCTTCACCCGTGCCAGGCTGCTCCAAATAAGCACAGAATCTGGCAAAGTGGGGAGGTGCCCCTGGAACAGTCAGTCCTGGCGCTTTGGGCGCTCATTCCAATCAGCTGAGGTGGGAGGAGGGGGACTTCCAGCCACACACACCCACCCAGCACTGAAACCCCTGCAGGCAGCACACCTCCTGTCCCCTCTTCCCTGTGTGCCGCCTGTGCCCGGGCACCGCTGCCCTAGGAGAGAAGGGCTGAGAGCAGGGCATGAGTAAGGCCTGGTTTGCATAAAGGTAGCACACTCATGCTGTGAAGGAGGTTTCTGAGGCATAGGCTCATTTCCTTCTCTTGGTAGTTTTGTCTTCAAGGAGGAAAAAATCTCTTCCCCAAGTCCCTGGACAGATGCCAGAGTGCCATCCTGGCACGCTTGGGGCCACCTGGCTCTGCCTGCACGGAGGCACACTCTGCCCCTCTGAAGCAAAGCTGAGTCTCCACTCTGAGCTAGGCTCAGGTACCCTGCTCACAGATCTGGCCTTGCTTTGCTGACATGAGGTCCCACCCCTTACAAGGCTTTTCAGCATCATCAGTGGCTTCTCTCCTTGTGGCCTTCAGCCAGGAGGTCTCAGCAGGAACAGAGGTCTGTTTTGAGTGGGCAAGGAGGGACCTGGAGGTGGCAAATGCAGGGCTGTGTGTTTCAATCACCATCACCCAATGCTTTCCTCAGGATGTAGAGCTCAGCTCTGTTCCCTTGCCACAGTGAGAGGTAGCTCAGTTGCAGCAGGTGAAGCACACTGGTGCAGGAGCTGAGCTGGACAGCAGATGCTGAAGGGGATCTTGGCAGGGAGGCAAATTTGTGCTCTGACCCCCACAGCCCTTCCCCAGAGTCTCTGTGCCCAGGGTCTCTGTGAGGTTCTTGAGGCTGGTTGGGCTTTGCCTGCAGCTGCCAGGCTCCACGCACCCATCTCGCTGTCCCGTGCTGAACTGTCCCTCCCCTGCCCAGTGATGCCAGGAGCCAGACCTCTGGAGCAGGGAGTGTAAAGGTGGTGTCTCCATGACCGCTGAGCTCTGCTGCTGGGAACGGTGACTCCTCGCTGCACCGCAGGCAAAATGTGCCAGGGAGAGCGAGAAGCAGAGCAGGACTTCATCATCAAAGAGAGGGGAGTCCCAGCTCTCTGACACAGCTCTGCAGCCCGTGCCAGCACAGCCCCAAACTGCACACCCATTTCCCTGCCACCCACGGCGGGCAGAAGTGCGTGGCAGCAAGCAGAGCCCTTGCCAGCCTGCTGTCTGCGGTGGGCTGTGAGCATCAGGGCTGAGGTCACTGCCAAAGCCCTGGGAGGACTCGGTGACTCCTGCGTTCTCAGACCATGAGCCTGAGCAGCTCGCTCTGAAGTTGATGACCTTGCAGGAAGGGTGGCTGTGGGGTGAATAAGATCCATCACATCACCTGGCATCACTGCCAGGCCTCAGCGTGCGAGGGACATGGTTGGCAAAACGCTCTTGGTGACTGCACAGCTCTTGGGCAGCTGATGCTGGCCCTTGGTCTGGAAAGCAAGGAGGGAGCTGTGTCATGGAACAGCCTGGCAGCGATGGTGAATCACTCTGAGGACAGCACAAGGGATGGTGCTGGCCTTCTAGAGACATTTCAGACCAGGACCGGCCAGGCTGTCTCTCCAGCTTCCATTGCTATCCCCAACAGGGCACTACACCAAAAATGCAGGAAGGATTTTTCCCAAACTCCAGATTTTCCATTAGGAAAATGCTGAAAGTCTTCATTTCCCCTTTGCACAGAATCACAGAATGGTAGGGGCTGGAAGGGACCTTGGAAGATCCCAAGGCAGGGTCACCTAGAGAAGGTCACACAGGAACACATCCAGGTGGGCTTGGAGTCCCTCCAGAGATGAAGACTCCACCACCTCCTGGGCAGCCTGTTCCAGTGAAGAAGGGTTCCTGCGTCTCCACCAGTGCTTGGGATGCCTTGGGCTGCCTGCACCAGGATGCCCCTTGGAGGCCATGGCTGAGAACTGACATGGGTTAGCACAAAGGAGAAGCAACTTGGAAGTGATGGCTTGGACTCACCCTGCTGGGATCTCTGGCTGTTGTAAATCCAGGCTGGTATTTGACCCTCCTCATTCAGACACTCCTGTCCTCCTAGTGAGCTTCCCACAGGGGCTGAAGCTTGTTGTGCCTTGCTCTGCTGTCTCAGTGGTGCTCATCCTTGGCATGGGTGGGCAGAGCTCCTGAACGAGTCCCAGTGCTGGGGAGGGCACAGAAGCACTGACTTCATGAAGTACTGAGCTCTCCTGTTTCCTTCTGACTTCAGTGCTGTGCCTTCTGTACACTCAAAAGCCACACTGCCTTTCTCACCCTCATCTAAACCCTCCTCTTCCTCAGTTCTCCATCTCATTATAAATCTTCAGTCTGGTTTCCACCACCACTCAGCAGAGCCCCAAAGGCTGACTCCCTGATTTCTGTGTCCTCAGATGGATAACCACTTCCCACCAGCCTCCAATCCACCCTAGTTTCCCTGGCAGAGGCAGCTGAACTGGCCTCTCTTCCTCACTGCTGTGGTGGCTTCCCCTTAGCCTGAAGGGCATCCACAGCCAGCCTGGTGATCCCAGGCAGGAGGAGCCACAATCACAGGATCCCTGGGGACCACTGACATGGACAAATGGGGGTTCCCAGCTGGGCCTGGTGCCCGGACATGATTGCATCTTATCTCTCAAATTCCTGCTGGGTTGTCCTATCAAGAGGCTGATGCCCTCTGGTGACTGGGTCAGAGGATCAGGCTGGCATCCATCAGGGCAGGGCAGAGAGATTTGACATATTTTTGGATCAGTTGTTTTAATCTCCTAGTTTGCTGGGAAAGCTTTAATCATGCAGGGTGGAATCTATCATGGGAGTGCTGGAGTCATTTAGGTTTGGCACCAGCTTCATGAACACAATGATGGCTGTTTGTGCAAGACCAAGCTTCCACACTGACTGCTGAAACATATTCCTACCTTCCTTCGTTTTTCACTTTTCCTTCTTCTACTTTCCTTCCCTTCCTTCTCTTCATTCCCTTCCCTTTTTTCACTTTCCTTCCTTCCCTTCCCTCGTTTTCCCTTCCCTCCTTCCCCCTTCCCTGCCCTCCTTCTTTCCTCTTCCCTTTCCCTTTCCTTCCCTTCCCTTCCCCCTCTCCCCAGCAGAAGGAGCTACCGCAGAGGGCTGGAGGTGGTGCCAGCAGAAACCATGGGAAGAATGAGGGAGGTTCACGGTCTGAGGACAGGTTCTTTGGGGTGTGTCACCAGGACCCGGCTGCGTGGTTGCTGGATGGGCAGTCTCTGTCCAGCTGGCACAAGCTGTTGAGGTGGCAGGCTGGTATGTGGCCCCAAGCTCTTCAGTTGCTTCATCCTGTGCAGGAGGGAGAAAAACATAGGGGCTGGAAGGGCTGCTATGGGGTGGGAGCAAGCTGAGCAACAGGATAGGTGGAGAAAGCCCAAACCAAGAGTGTCAGCTAAAAGTTCAGACAGGTAGGAAAACCCAAACAAGTCCTGCACAGGCCTGACAGTGGCCAGGTCCTCTTTCACCTGCCTGACCCAGGCAGCTAAAGGCACAATGAAGCTCAAACCATTGCTCCTACTGCAACTGCAAGTGCAGCTGTGGGCAAGTGGCCTCAGGTGCTGCAGCTTCTTGAGCTACTGAGGCTGCTCAGGTGTAGAGGGGCTGAGCCTTGGGACTTTGAAGCCTTTTGGTTGCTGGACCTCTAATCATGGACCTCAAACACCTGAAGTGACCTCCTAGAAGAGGTAAGGTGAGAGGCCAGGGCTGCTTCTGCAAGGGCAGCAGAGGAGCAGAAGGGGCAGCGTGTGGGAGCCACAGCAGGAGCATGGCCAGGCCGTGCCTGCCTCTGGGCTGAGTCTCTCTGGAGTCCAGGAAAAGTTTCTGGAGGATGAGCAGGGACTGGCCAGAGCAGTTCATGGAAGCCTGAGGGGGAAAGGAGGATGTGTCACCATGGATATATCCTAACTGGGTCACAGAAGAATGGAAGGAGGCTCCAAGAACCCATTTTTGCTCCATCTTCCCACTGGGAAAGGCTGGGGCTGGGGCTGCCATTAGCTGTCCCCAGCCAGCTGGCAGAACAGGTTCCTGTGTGACAACTGGATTGCAGAAGGGCAGAGGAAGTGAAAAGCTGAAGAGCTGCTAGAAAGGGCCTCATGACACAGAGGTAACCCACTTAGCCCAGAGCCACCAACCAGCCCCTTCTAACTCCATCCTCAAGGCAGACACAAAGCATGAGGCAGTCCAGGGAAAAGTCTGTACCCACCAGACCCATCTTAAACATTGACTAACCCACACAGGGGGCTGGCCAAGGACTGCTCTGTGGCACTGCCACAAATGAGCACTTCAGTTCTCTCAAGTGGCCACAGGCACAGAGCCTGAATGCTGAGCACAAACCCTACACAGCCACCCAGTGTCTGCAGCAGGTGGGTGAGAGAGCCTGTGGCAAGGTCAACACAGGCTGCTCAGGGACAGAACTCAGGTCAAACAGCAAGAGCCAGCTCGCCTGCAGCCACTGAGGACATCACAGAATCACTCAGGTTGGAAAAGCCCCTCAGCATCACCAAGTCCAGCCAATAGCCCTCCTCTACAGGGTTCACCCCTAAAGCACACCCCCAGGCACCACATCTGAACGACCACTAAAGACATCCAGTGCTAAAAACATGCAACGATGCTTCCTTCTGCCCCTGCACTGTCACATCCGACCTGGAGAGGTTTCATGTCTTAGGTCACTGTCACTTGGTCAAGCTCTCCTGAGAAGTGCTGATGACCAAAGTACTGCTTAGGTCAGCCGAGCAGCCCTGGCTCCTGCTTGCACTTGGTACACCTGCAGGCCTGGGGTGGGCAGCTGCCCCAGTCAGAAGCTGGTGGCCTAACTGCTAGAGAAGGGCTGTGAGATCAGCACCTGCCAGGAGGTCTGCAGGCAATACAGCACAGAAAACAACTCAATCCCAAGGTGCAGCCTTGCAGCCAGAGCTCCCATGCAGCAGCCTGGAGCACTGGGGCTCTCCTGCTGGAGCACCTGTCAAGTGTAGTGTTGGTCTGCTCAGCAGACATCCTTCCTTCTGCTAAGCAGACATCCATCCTGCTCCCCCTCCTCACACCAGCACTTCCCCAGTGAGGAAAGAGGTGCTGTGAGAACTGGCAGCTGCTGTTTCATCACAGCCCAGTCTGCCTGGCCACACCTTTGCTGTGGTTGGTCCTCGTCAGAGGAAAGATAGCAGGGAAAGTAAGTCCAGGCAGGAAGTGGGGATCAAGCCAGAGAGCAGCAGAGCTGTGGTTTCATCATTGCACATGGCTCATCTTTCCCAAAGACAGGGAGTGGTACAGGCCACATGGCCAGGGCAGAGCACTCAGGAGAGCCTTTCCTACCTTGCCTCCCAGTTCTGGGGACCCTCCTTGGCTCCCTTCCAGTCTGCTCTGCAAGATGATGCAGACTTAGATGCCTTTTAGGTGATGACTGAGCAACGCCGAGCAGAAAGGCAAGGAAAATAACCTGAGAGTGAGAGCACCTTGATCTCAAGAGCATCAAAGGCAGGACAGCAGTGTGAGACGAGTCAGCTTACTCCTCTGTGAGGGCCTCTGGCTGACTGAGAGCTTTCAACATATCACTCTCACAGGTCCCACCACTCTTTCTTACAAAGATCCTGATGCACAGCTCAAGAGATCACACACAGCTCTCACACCCCTGAACACTGAGCAGTGCAAGCCAGCAGAGCTCAGATGCCCCCTTGGGTGAAGAAGGGAAATGAGGCCAAGGTCGTGCTTTTCACAGAACCACAGAAACATTCCAGTTGGAAAAACCCCTGAGGATCACCAATTCCAACCCCTATCCCTACTCTACAAGGTGCACCCTAAACCATATCCCCAAGCACCACAGCCAAATGACTTTTAAACACATCCAGGGTCGGTGACTCCACCACCTCCCTGGGCAGCTCATTCCAATGCCTGACCACTCTTGCTGGGAAAAAAACTAAACTTTCCTAATATCCAGTCTAAACTTACTCAGTGGCAGCTTGAGGCCATTCCCTCTTGTTCTATCACTAATTACCTGTGAGAAGGGACCAGCATCAACCTCCCCACAGGGTCCTTTCAGGTAGCTATAGACTGCAAGGAGGTGTCCCCTCAGCCTCCTCTTCCTCAAACTAACAACCCCCAGCTCCCTCAGTCACTCCTCACAAGATTTATTCTCCAGAGCCTTCCCCAGCTTCCCTCCTCTGCGTTCACTCCCTGTGTGATCTGCCTTAAGTGATCCTGCTCTGGCAGGGAAGCTGGACTTGCTCTTCAGAGGTCACACATCTCCTGAAGCATGAGCAGAGGTGGGGTGAACAGGAGTGTGCCATGATGCCAGCCAACAACTCACTGCAGCTAAGGACCATCAGCAGACCTCATTACCAACTCTATGGCTTCTCTCTCTCCCAGGACAGCTGCTGGGGCCCTGCTCAGCCGAGCCACACCAAACATCACTTCCAACAAACCCGGCAGACACTTGGGCTTTGTCTAGAACTTTTATTTACAGGAGCAGAATTGTCTTGAGCATATTCACAAGAATAAATATAAAATTACTCTGAAGAGTAAGCAGCTGATACAAAAATGTATCTCTGTCCCCGGAGCCGCCTCGGCAGGAGCTCTCCTTAGGAAATATTCCTTAATACAAAAATAAAACACTGACAATAAATTGCTTGACCTATACTGATTGGATCACCAAACAACTGAAATCTTTTATGGTACATAAATATTGTTGACAAAAAAAGAACATTTACATAGCTGGGAAGGGAGTCCACCCAGAGGGAACGCAGCAGGAGGCCACTGAGTCTCTTCTACAGGGCACCGACTTCCTTGTACTCGCTGGCGGTCGTTTGTCTCCTCTTGTTCCTGTACCTGAAGCAGAGGAGAGAAAGGTGAGTTCTGCAAAGACAGCTGCTGCAGGGGGCTGCAGGGGGTAAAGGGTGAAGGAAGGAAATAAAAAAGCTGCATGACCTCCTCATGGTCTGAGCTAAACCTCTAGCGGCTGGGCTCTGTCTGCGCTCACTTCCAGCTCTCGGAGAACTTGCACGCAGTCTCCTTCCCTCAGCTCTTCTCTGAAGAGGTCCCTTCTGCATTAAAGGCTTGCTGCTGGCACTGGGACTGCCTGAGAAATGTTGCTGCCTCCTCCTCTGCAATGGGGCCCAGCACCCTAATCAACTGGGCCACCTGCTGAGATGAGGAGCTGTGGAGTCTTGATGCAGCGAAGAGGAATTATGGTGACCACCAGCCAGCTGGCAGCTCTGTCACGCTGAGCTCTCTCTATCTGGTGGTTGTTCCACCCTCCCGGCTCTAGGGAGCTGCTCGCCATAAGTTATGAGCCTGGAGCTGCTCACCATAAGTTATGAGCCTGGAGAATGATTCTTGCTGCTCCACAACCAGAGAGATTACTGCCCTTCATGGTAAAGAGAATCATAGAATCATTGGGGTCCCTTCCAACCTAAACCATTCTAAGATCATCCAGTTCCAACTCCCCACCACAGGCAGAGATATCTCCCACTAGAACAGGTCACTCAAGGCCTCATCCAACCTGGCCTTGAACACCTCCAGGGAAGGAGCAGCCACAACCTCCCTGGGCAAGCTGTGCCAGTGTCTCACCACCCTCACCAGAAAGAACTTCTTCCTAACATCCAGTTTAAATCTCTACTCTGCCAGTTTAAACCCATTGCTCCTCATCCTGTTACTACAAGACCTTGTAAAGAGTCCCTCCCCAGCCTTCCTGTAGGTCCCTTTCAGATACTGGAAGACCACTCCAAGGTCTCCTAGAAGCCTTTGCTCATGGTGATGCTCATGTATCAGTCACCAACCACCACAGACAGGCAAATGAGCAGGCACTCATCCAGCACTCTCCAGCTCCAGATGATGGGGAAGTGGCATTTCCAAAGAAAGGAACTGGAATTCTCCTGTTGTCTGCCTGCTCTCTCCTCTACCTCCACAAACCCTCTAGGGAAGAGGTGAGCTGGCCCCAGCTGAACTGCCCTCCTGAGGCAGGAGAGAACCTGTGATGGTTTGGGTGTTACCCACCCCTCCACACTTAAAATCACCCAGGCTAGACTCAGCGTATCTGGAAATCAAAGAATGAAGCTGTGTGTACAGACAGCTTAGCACAATGTACAAGCAGATAGTTACAGTATCTACAGCTATAGACAGAAACAGACCAGTTAAAAAGTAACACAGAAACACAACAGCCCTCCCAGAAACCAGAGTGCCCAGGAGGGGCTCCCAACCGCCCTTCCACCTTCTTTCCACCCCTCCACCTTATCCCAGACTTTGCCTTATGTTCAAGGTGAGTTTGGACAGTTGGCCAGGGGGATTAGCAGGTTAGAGAGAGAAGTGCATGCAGCCAGAGAGTGCAGCTGTGTTAACTATGTTTGTGCTCTTGTTTTTAATACATCTCAGCAAGCCTATGAGTGAAGCAGACATCACCACTGTTTCCTTTTCACAGCCTATCCTCTAATTCCTCTCACCCAAATATCCCAGCTAGGCTCAAACTAGCACAAGCCACCCTCAGTCTGTTTCACTCAGAGTATTGCTGAGAACTGTCTAATCTAACCCAATATTTACAGTACTGAACACCACAAGTTCAGTTCACACTTCATCTCAGCTATCTTGGACGTAGGTGATTCAAGAGCTCAGAAAGCAGCAAGCAGTTTGCCTCCCGACGGGCGAGCTGGCAAGAGGCGCTCCCAGATGGCATTGGGTTCATGCTCAGGCACTGTAGATTCTCCCACAGACTGTGTCTCATTGGACACCAACAGTACCTAGACCATGAAGCCCCTGACAGCTTGCACTGTACCCTCTTACCTTCTGCAGATGTAGTAGGCGGCGACGCAGAGGGCGCCGAGGAAGAGCAGGACGATGATGACGGTCAGCGCCACGTACTCCTTGCTCAGCGGCTGCCTGACCAGCTCCGAGTGCACGCAGCGCACGCCAGAGAAGCCCACGTCACACCTGAGGGGGGGAGGCACAGAGTGAGGGGCACCACGGGGGGAGCTGTGCTGCTGGCCTGCTGCTCCCTCAGCCACAGGCACCTGCAGCTGATGCAACTCAAGCCCAGGCGGTCCTAGAAACGGCTGCAGATTCATCAGGGAAATGAGGAACGCCCCCAGAAAGGTGCCTGGAGGGTCTCTGTAGGCTGGGTCAAAGGAGGGGCCCTGCTGCTTTGCCTCAGGTCTGGGCTGCTGCAGCTAAAGATGGGCAGGGAAGCACATGGGAATCCCAGAGTGGTTTGAACACAGAAAGGCCTTGAACACCTCCAGGGAGAGGGAACCCACAGTCACCCTGGGCACTCTCACCATCAGTGAATGAGTGTCCCAAGTTTAAGATGGGCTGGCAGCTAATTTCAGCTGTCTCAGTCTCTCACCCAGGTCTCACTGGAGCCATCACATGTGCTTAGCACCTGTTTAAGTGTAGCTGAGGGGTTGGATGAGGTCTTGAGCAACCTGGGCTAGTGGGAGGTGTCCCTGCCCATGGCAGGGGGTTGGAACTGGATGATCTTTAAGGTCTCTTCCACCCCAAACCACTCCAGGATTCCATGCATCTGCTGCTGCTCTCTAAGTTCTCCTGAGCATGTGAGTCCTGTGCTGGGCTGGTGTTGCTGCTAAGCAGTGAGACCAAAGGCCACACAGAGCTGATGTCAAAGGCAGCCCAGAGGGGGCTGCAGGACACCCCATGGCCTCCCATACCTGCAGTAGTGCTCATCCAAGTCCACTATGTAGACACACTGGCCATGGAAGCAGTAGTCCTTCATCTCAGGCTTGCATCTGGTTATCCCCACCTGAGCCACACGGGGACTGTTCTCTCTCTGGACTGCAAGGAGACTTCGTTAGCACCTCACCAGCCTGATTGTCCCTCTCTCCCAGTCAATTCACAAGCCTCCCAAGCACAGCTGACAGGCACACTCCCAAGAGATCCCAAAGCAGCAGGCACTACAGCAGACAAGCCTCTGGAGCAAGGAGAGGACCTTCCCAGCCTGACTTTCCCTCGGGGGAGGTTCCCCAGAAGCTGTTTCTGCTTTTCCAGCAGAGCCCTCAGGTCAGGCAGAGCAATTCTGCTGAAGCAGCAAGGAAAGGTGAGCTAAAAAATGGTTCTTGTTCAACAACACTGAGCCCTTTGCAGGATGTCAGCAACGTTCTCAACAGAGAAATGATTTCCAGGGGCACCTCAGTGAGGCCCTCAGCCCAAGCAAGATGTCAAGCAGATAGTACCAAGAGCTGTGCAGTTCACTTACTCAGTGCTGTTGTGCAGTTTTCCATCTCACCAAGCCCACACAAGGGGATCACTGTTGTGCCCAAGACAGCTTGCAATAGGTAACCTGGAAGAGAAAATAAAGAAGAGTGACTCTAGATGCTCCTCACATGCAGTCAGGCATTTCAGCTGCTGTACTTGCTCAGTTCAGCCACGGGAACAGGCTGCTCAGGGAGGTGGCGGAGTCTCCATCGCTGGAGGTGCTCAAGAAACATGTGGACACAGTTTAGTGTCTGTGGTGGTGTTGGGTTGAAGGTTGGACTCAACGATCTTTAAAGTCTCTTCCAACCAAATTAATTCTATGATTCTCTAAGTTGATACGAGAAGAACAGAAGCTTCTGATCTCAAGAGGGGGGAAAAAGTGTTGTAAGCTGAAAAATACAGATCAGAGAGATCTGCTGCCCAACTGATGCAAGGCAGCCCAAGGAGACATCTCTGAAACATCAGCTTCTAACCAACAGAAACTTGGTGTCTGTGACCACCTCTCACCCACTCTCTGAGTGACCCTGGGCAGAGCAGGCTTGGAGAGATCACCCAGGGGAGGCAGCTCGGATCATCTTGGGCTCATCAGGGGAGTTGTGTGAGCAAAAGGAAGGTGCCCTCGAGTCGCAGCAGTGCAGAGAGGCTCCTAGGACTCAGCAGGTGAGTGCAGCTGGTGACTCAGCACAGCCAGGCTCAGCACCTCGCTGCTGCCTGCAGAGGCCTCATGCTGCTGAAGTGGGCTGGACAGCCAAACTGCTCCTCACCAGCAGAACTTCCTCAACCCTCTGCCTGCAGCCAGCCTGAAAGCCTGGGCAATTCCTGCATTGAGACCCACTTCTGCTGGAGCTCATCAGCTAATAGCTCTTCATCTGGCTGCTGGCCCTGGATTGGTTCCTGCTCCAGTGTCACTTATCTGGGCAGAACCTCAGAAGCAGACAGGTCCACTTCTCTCCTTCCTTCAGCATCCACATTGCAGCAAACTGCAGCTCAGTGGGCTTGATGTGGGCACCAAACACAAGAGGAAGGCTGCAGCAGGCAGATTGAGGAGCAAAGCTGCATGTCCTTGGGGTACAAGGGCCCTGCTCTCACATTTATTGTCACAGAATCACAGAAACATCCAGGTTGGCAAAGCCCCTCAGGATCACCAAGTCCAACCTACAACCCTACTCAACAAAATTCACCTTAAACTACATCCCCAAACACCACATCCAAACGACCCTTACACACTTCCAAAGTGGGCAACTCAACCACCTTCCTGGGCAGCTCATTCCAGTGCCTGATTTTGACATCTCTTGGCTGTGGAGTGCTGCACAGGCCCAGCTTTCAGGTATCCCACTCATTAAATGAGCATTTCCAAGCAGGATCTGTAGACCAACAGAGGTCCTTGCAGCTCCATGGCTAGCCCCATGAGGAGCAGTCAGTATCTGCCTGGGCTGGCCGTGAAGTACTCTTGGCTAACCCTGCTGCTGTGGTCACAAACTAACCTGCTCATGAACTGCTGAGTCACCAGCCCCATTCCACAGAAGTCTGTAATTTGTGTCTTTGGGCTCTTTGCCTCCATTAACTTGTCAGGTCATGCATGGCTAATGCAGGGAGTGTGCCTTCATAATTTCTTGATCACTCCAATTCAACCCCAGTTATTAGAAAGTTTCATTACATGTCAGAGTTAACTTGAGAAGTGATTTATGGACTTCCTGCAGCTTATCTCTTTCTGGGTGATAAGGAAGCTTCCTTTAGACTCTATTGCAGCTTGGTATAAGAGCAGCAGGAACAACCACCTGGGGGGGTGGGGTAGGGGGTGTGTTTGTGCCCATTCAAAACACCATTTCTCACCTCCCTCCCCTCTGTGTTCCTCACAGAGCTCCTAGCCAGGCTTCCACTAAGCTTTGGAAGAAAGGACAAAGAGTAGGCCCAGCCAAGTGAGAGCCACAGTAGCAGCCCCATGAGCCCCATCTTGGCTCTACAGCAGCCCAAGCTGGAGACATCAGTGCCTGCTGGCATGACTCAGCAGGACCTGCCTTGCACTCTGGTGGGGCAGGACCAGCAAGTTTACTTTCAGGGTGGGATTTTTTCCTCTCAAACAGCACTGTGCTCTCTGTGGGTTCCACCAGAAGCAGCTGAACACTTCGGTGAGGCCAGCTGGAGACAGAAAAGTTGAAGTGTTTGAAGGATGAAGCCTCAACAGCCAGACAGTGGCAGCTCAGAACAGCAGGTTCAGAGCTTGGGCCACAGACCTGGTGTCCGAGATGATGCTGGGAAAGGAAGATTGAGTCAGTCTTTCCCAGGGACCAGAGAGACATCACACGAGTGCTCCATGCCCTGCCCCACTATGTGTACACCACAGCACTGCAAGAAGGAATGATGGAATCCTGAGACTGATGAGAGTTAGTGACCTGAAGGTCCCTCTTGTCCCCCACCTACTGCTACTGTCCTCTGAGTGATGTGCTGTGGCACCATTTGTTCTGAGGAACAACGTCAAGAATGACCAGTAGCTAAGGCAAAGTACATTGGAATTCCCTGAGATTCCCACTTCTGTCAGACTTAGCTGAGCTGATGGCTTAAGCCAGCTGCTGATGCCTTTCAGCCCACACATCTGTTTCAGCTTGTAGGTTTCCTTCATCATCACCTGAGCAGTTCATTCTTCATCTAAAGCTCCCAGGTTGGGAGTTAGCAGAACCTGGCTCTTGCACTTGAAAACTTCCAACCTAGGGTTAGCTCTTCTTGCTACAGGTGGCACCACTTTCCAGTTGAGGAAAGGCCAAAACTCAGACACCTGTGAGGGACAGGTTAAAAGCAACCTCCTCCAATACTGACCAAAGTCCTGCCCCATTCCATAGTCTCCTCTGCCTGGCTGCAGCCACAGACTGGAAGGGCTGGAGTTCAGTCCTGGATATTTGCTGACACCCAGCAGGGCTTGCTGCATTTGGGCAAAGTTCTCCTTCCTCTGCACTCTTACTTCTGCCCTTTCCCCCATGCACGTATTCCTCCTCTGACACAACGGGAGGAGGATCCTGCAGGAGGGTAAGGGATGGCCCAGAAGAGTTATCAGGTGGTGGATACCAAAGGCAGGAGCTGGGAGAGGGAGTTGTGTTGTCAAGCCCTTGCTGTTCACTAAGCAAATATCTACAGGTACAAGATAAGAGGCATGAGAGATGGTAGCTACCAGGTGTGCCCAGCAGGGATGGAGCGTGGCACTCACTGCTGCACCACCATCCCAGCACACAGCAGCTGCTGCTGGAACAGGAGTAGTTCATGGAATCCTAGAATGGGTTGGGTTGGAAGAGACCTCCAAGATCATCCAGTTCTAACCCCCTGCCATAGGCAGGGACACCTCCCACTAGCCCAGCTTGCTCACGGCCTCATCCAGCCTGGCCTTGAACACCTCCAGGGAGGAGGCATCAACACCTCCCTGGGCAACCTGTGCCAGTGTCTCCCCAGCCTCAATGTCAAGAATTTCTTCCTAATCTTTAGTCTCAATCTGTCCTCCTTAAGCTTCAGTCCTGCTCTCATCCTTCCATGAAGGATGACAGCAAGGGATGGCTGCCTTCACCTTCTGCAGCCCTCAGAGATGCACTGAAAGAGCTAATTCAGGTGTTCAGCTGCAGGGCAGCTCTAGCTCCCAGTACCAGGATGCACACATGACAGGGGTGACAGACTTGGTTCCCTCTGCAGCACTTATACCCATTTTAAAGGGCATTTGTCAGGTTTCCAATAGGTTAGTCAGCAGTGCTGGCTTTGTCTGAACCAAGAAGTTCATGTAAAGGAGCCCCTGTGGTGCTACTCCATCTCTGGGATGTCTCTACCAACAGTTTGCAGGTGGGCTGCACTTTCAAAGCAATGCCAAGTGCAGAGGTGGCCAGGTGAGATGTGCCTGGAGGATCCCAGCCCATCTGAACTCGAGACAGACCAAGCTGGATTTCCATCACCTGACTTTAGACACCCAGAGCATGTCCGACTGCCTAAGGCCTTCCTTGTGCAGGCTGAGCAGGACACGTGGCAGTTAGCCAGCCTGTCCCATTGGCTTTGTGAGCAGTGCTCCTGCCACCACTTAGCTCTAGTGCATGGCCTTACTCTCCTCCAAAGCTTGGCTATGCAACTCTACCCCTTGCTCACATCAACCACAGCACCTCCAGAGTTCACCTTCTCCTGCAGGCTGAGCACTTTCTTCTGGCAGGGGGAAGAGGTCATTTGAGATCACTTCAGCCACCTCAGCCAGAGCACACCTGCCTGTCCTTGCACTCAGGGTACATCATGTGGCTGCTGCTTGATGTTCTGGGGACGATTACTTGATGCCTAGTTGCCTTATGATGTCCATCAAGGCAGGTGCCCAACACTCCTCTTCCTGAGATGAGACACACAAGATGTACAGGTTGCTCTTCTTGCCCATGTCACAGGAGATGTTATCTGCCCTTTCCTCCTCTCACCCCTCTCCACTCTATGGATGCCTGGCCTGGTGTCTACATGGAGGCACCACATGTGGTGGACCAAAGGGTCTTTACATGCTCCTGAGAAATTGTGTCCATCTCAAATTCTGTACCCATGGCTTCAGAACTGCCAACCCAGAGTCACAGATGCCCTAAGCCAGGCCAGAGCAGCTCTAAGGCAGCCCTGGAAACCCCAGCCTGAGGAGGAAGGCTATTGCTGCAGAACTGCTATAGGCCCACATGGTCACCTCCAGCACTGTGCCAGCACTTACCCTCAAGCAGAGAGAGCACAGATAATGACATGTTCTGTGCACACAGCCACCTCAGCACTGCTTTCACCCCTGTGCAGACCCACACACCACTGAGCCCATTCACACACTGCCCCTGAGCCTGGGCCACTCTGCTTCCCATCACATAGGTGGGGACAGAGGTCCCTACTGCACAGAAAGAGCAGAAATCCACAACTGCCTCCAGCCAGACATACCAGCCACAGACATCTTCCTCAGCTCCACACCCAGCGACCCTGCTGCTCAGCCCACTTGCTGATGGCCAAATGTGACATGAAGCTGCCCAGAGAGTCTGGAGATCTGAAGCCTGCCTTCTCCACTGAGTGGACATTATGCTGACCACAAGGAGACCAGCGCCAAGGTCCCTGCAGTAACTCATGCAAAAGGCAGGGCCTGGGCCTGCCTCCCTCACTACCACATCACCGTGCGGCTGGCACCACGGCTCCTCGGGGACGAGCAACAGCACTCTGCCACCACTGCCTTTCCGCTGTGCAGTCAGCAAGCCCACTACAGCCAGGCCATGAGGCTGACTGTGACTGACTATCACTTGGGTTGCTCAACAGGAACTCCTAAAGCCTGTCTGTAGCTGGCATCACACCAGCCTGCTGCCAGCAGCGCCGAGCTCTGCTTATGCTGCCGCCCTGGGAGGGAAAGGCAGCGGAGTGCTGGTTCCACGCGTGGTGATGCCACCCAGCCATGACTAAGCTGCCCCTCACCAGGAGATTCTGTGCCTGCCCCGGAAATAAATAAATCCACACTCAAATCCAAGAAGACATACCAGTTCCTTCCAGTGCCAAGCAGGGCTGAGTCACAGCCTGCAAGGTGTTTAGCCCGCTCTCCTGGCAAGCAAGATGCTGTGCAGTGGCTGGTCCATAAGCTAGTGGGGAAACACCTGGCCAAGGTGAAAGACAGAAACCCGTGCAGAAGGGAGCTGAGCAGATGAGGGAACATCTGCCTCAAAAGAGGTCTTGGGAGCTGAGCTTCCTCCCCATCTGTGACCCTGAGCCCAGCACCAGGGCAACATGCCTTGGCACCAAAGCAGCGTGAGCGTGCCAGCTCTCATCCTGCCTTGTGTCACACCTCTGCCAGCGCCCCACCGGGGAGTGTGGCAAGGAGCAGCTGTTGCCCCATGGCACTCCCAGGCTCCAGGACTCTCGATGCTCTAAGGGTTCACGTGTTCACCCCGTTGGACTTCCAGGCAGCTTATGTCATTCGCTAGAGTAACACACTCCTGGCGAGGAGGTGGAAAAGCATCAAGCAGAAGGAGGCCACCACCTGTTTTCTCACCATCAGGAAGTCTCTGCTGCCGTGGGGATCCACCTGCTGAGCTCACCCTGAGCACGGCAGGGTGCAGGCGAAGCAGGACCTGGCTGCAAACGAGGTCAAGGTGACAGAGGACAGACTGCACTGCCTCGAGCAGGGCTGGGGAGGAGGGCGATGAACTTCTACCTTCGCTCAGTACCAGGGCACACCTGGGTGCCACACAAACCATGAAACGTCCCCAAACATCAGACCAGAGCCAGACCTGTGAGAGACCAGGGTCAGACCTGTGTGCTCTGCTCCTCACAGCCACCCAGGTGCTCCCATCTCTGCCTATGACTTCATCTCAGAAAAGAACCAGCTCATGTTGACAGAGTGTCAGCCGAGCTCTACCTCTGCCAGCTTGTCCAGCAGCCAGCGCCTGCCCCAGCGCTGAGCCCGGGTGTCCGACCCCTGCCCGGTCCCGCCAGCACCGGGAGGCAGCAGAGGAGTCCCGGGCTAAGCGGAGCACCGCGGCCCCGCCACTCACCGAGGAAGAGCAGCAGGCTGCGGAGCCGCAGACACTCGGCGTCCATCGCCCTGGTGTCCCGAGGAGCAGAGGAGGAGGAGGAGGAGGAAGCACCGGAGGCAGCGGCGGCTGCGGGAGCGGTGTGGTGCCGGCCGCACCGCCCCGGACCTTTATGGGCCGGCGGCAGAGGCGGAGCTGCGGGGTGCTGCCCGGCCCCGGCCTCTCGCTTCCTCCTCCGCCGCCCCCGGCCGGCCGTGCCCTCCCCGCTCCCCTGCACCCCGCGGCGATGAAGGGGCTGCACCCAGGCTCGGCAGTCCCCAGGGAGGGGGATGCCCGCCTGGCCGTGCCCTCCGGCCGCAGGATGCTGCCCGGATACCTCAATCCCTCCCTTCTTTAGCGAGCACCGGCCGCAAACAGTCCGTGTAGCTGTAAAAACTCCTGTCCCCTCCGAGCATCTGCAAAGGCACTGATGCCCAGAACCTCCAAGGGATGCCCATGGCCAACTCCGCCCTCCTGACTTGGCAGAGTTAGAGAATGGCTGAACCTGACGATCTTAATGGTCCTTCCAACCAAAACGACTCCATGGTTTTGATTCTGCATGGCCTCAACTAATGCATGCCAGGTGAGAGGGTCTAAGACTTTGCCAGTGCAGCACGGACCTGGACCACTGAGCTACTGCACTGCCACAAGCAGTGCCTGCAGATGAACCAAGGTTTGGACAACACGTCAGGGCAGGCAGCCAAAATCATAGAATCAACCATGTTGGAAGAGACCTCCAAGATCATCCAGTCCAACCTAGCACCCAGCCCTATCCAGTCAACCAGACCATGGCACTAAGTGCCTCATCCAGGCTTTTCTTGAAGACCCCCAGGGACGGTGCCTCCACCACCTCCCTGGGCAGCCCATTCCAATGCCAATCACTCTCTCTGTGAAGAACTTCTTCCTAACATCCAGCCTATACCTACCCTGGCACAACTTGAGACTGTGTCCCCTTGTTCTCTTGCTGGTTACCTGGGAGAAGAGGCCACCCCCCACCTGGCTACAGCCTCCCTTCAGGTAGTTGTAGACAGCAATAAGATCACCCCTGAGCCTCCTCTTCTCCAGGCTAAACAGGCCCAGCTCCCTCAACCTCTCCTCATAGGGTTTGTGCTCCAGGCCCCTCACCAGCTTCGTTGCCCTTCTCTGGACATGTTCTAGCACCTCAACATCCTTCTTGAATTGAGGGGCCCAGAACTGGACACAGTACTCAAGGTGTGGTCTGACCAGTGCTGAGTACAGGGGCAGAATAACCTCCCTTGACCTACTGGCCACACTGTTCCTGATGCTGCCTCCCATCTGCTGGCACGTCTGAAGTGACACTGGGCACACATGTGCTGTGCCAGGAAGCCTTGGTGCTAGGGGCAGGAACGGTCTATCAAGTTCCAGCACAGGCCACAGGAATGCCACATCTCACCCAGCAGCCAGATCCACTGCCACGCTCCCAAGGTCGGCAGTGCTCCTCCAGCCCTCGGCCTTGTCACAGCCCGGTGGCACGGGCAGTTCTGGCAGCAGCAGATCTTCCAGTGACTGACTTGTGGCTACTTTAAACAGATGTCCTTTCAAGCACCTCGGGGAACATAGAATCATAGAATCAACCAGGTTGGAAGAGACCTCCAAGATCATCCAGTCCAACCAACATGATATATATCAACTCCACATTCAGACTGGAAGCAATAAACTCATTCCAGGAGCTGGAATAGAGCTGGTACTTACAGATCATAGCCCTCCTTTGTGCCCACAGTGCTCTCTTAGCTCTACAGAAGTGTGGAGATGCTGAAATGAAACAAGGCAATGTGTTACTACCAGACCACTGTGTGCCAGCACTGGTTACTCATTACTCAAAGGGTAGGAGAGCTGGCAAGGCAAATGTCACCAAGGGCAGCATGAAAGTGGCCTTCACAAGCTCTTCCTCCACAAACCCGTGGGACACTGAATCTTTTCCTGTGTCCCACTTGCCCCCTTCTAGCCTTGGGTTCCTGGCCTACCCCACCCAATCAGTACACCAGTGTAATATCAGCAGACAGCAGGGTTTGGGTTTGGTTTTTGCTGCCACATGACTGTTTTTGTCGCTGCTTTAAGTTGGGCTGATCCCCCTCATTAAAGATTTTATTGCCTGCTCTTTCAGGGATCACAATGAGTAAAGGAAGGAACTGCCACGATTAGTGAAGCATTTCTGTGTGTGGGCACAGAGATGTCTTAAAAAGCAGCATCACTGCAGAACTTCCACTTAATAATTATTTTACACTGGAATTCCTGCATGAGTTATCCTCTGGAGGACAAGCATCTAATTATAGGCTTGTACCGGTACCCAGATACCAAGTGAGGCTGACACAATGAATTGCTCCCACTGTAATTTCCTCTTTCAGATTGGAATAGATGGAAAACAAGAATCACTGCCACATCTTTGCTTCACCTTTTTGCAATGTTCTCTGTCCCCTGCCATGTGATCCTGCAGCTGGCATCCCCAGCTGGGGCTTTCGCCATCCTCTCCTCCACGTGGAGCCTGCCACGGTGCACACCTTGAGAGCCACATTTTCCAAGAGGCTCTTCCCAGGGAGCAGCACCTTCCTGCGCCCATAGGCTCCCTGTGAGGCAGGCCCAGTGCATCCCAGCCCGGAGTGGCATGCCTCTGCTGCTGGTTGGGCAACCCAGCATCACGGGTGTGCTCCAGCGATGGCCTCGATTTCAGCGGGGGTGAACCGGCACGCCCAAGCTAGGCAGTGGTGGATTTGTGCCACCTGGCAGCAGGCCAGCAAGGAGCCCCCAGAACCCCTGGGCATTCCTGGGATTTCCTTCCTTGCAAAGAGTAACAAGTACACCAGGAGAGATCTTAGCAACTGTGCAGAGGACCTACTTGCTTTTATCACCTCGCAGCCGCTTAATGATTGCCTTTAAAGAAACCCTCTCCTTCTGAAGCAGACAGGCCCAAGCTCAAGGCCTGGCTGTGCTCAGGCCTCTCTCAATGCCACAAGCATCATCTCTCCATTCATCCAGCAGACTCCTACCAATCATTATTTCTAAGGGTATGAACTGAGCTTTGCCTGTTGTTAATGGCTGAACCTGATGATCTTAAAGGTCTCTGTGACTCCACCAGTTGATCCATGGCTGATGACAGAGAGGGGTTTTCTAACCACCACCACCCTTTCTTCAGCTGAAGAGAGTTAAGACCTGATGACAGCTGCAGGTTCATTTCCACACAGGAAATACTGAACCAGCAGGGGCAGAGCACAGCTTGGGATTTGTTCCCACTTTCTTCCTTGGTGGAGGAGCTAAGCCCATGAAGTGGCATTATTTCTTCCTCATGACACCTTCACCAGCCTGCTTTGCCTTGATTCACTGCTGTTTGGTGCAGGCACTTGGTGTTTAGTCCAGGTTCACTGTAGCTCTAGGCAGACAGTAAATCAGCCTTGCTCACTGCACACAGTTAACTGCTCATTTGTGGAGCAGGACCAGAAACTTAGCAGATGATGCTCAACAATGAAGTAGTAGGGGAAGAGGGAGGACTGGATTTTGGTTAAGGGTGAGAGTGGTAGTAACTAGGATGGGACAAAGCTTTGTTTAACAAGTCTTTGCATCTGAAGAATAGAAGAGAATCAACCAGGTTGGGAGAGACCTCCAAGCTCATCCAGTCCAACCTAGCACCCAGCCCTGGCCAATCAGCCAGACCATGGCACTGTCACATCCAGGCGTTGCTTGAACACCTCCAGGGATGGTGACTCTACCACCTCCCTGGGCAGCCCATTCCAATACAAATCACTCTCCCTGGGAAGAACTTCCTCCTTACATCCAGCCTAGACCTCCCCCACTTTGAGATTCATCATAAGCAAGCAGAAAGAAGCAGGTAAACATAAAGGAGCTCAGTCTAAGTAAGGAGGCCCAGCCAGCACCCAGGGGTGGTTAGAAACAACCATCAAGCCTATTCCTGCCTAACCAGGGGGCCCCCATGCCCCCCAGCCTGTGTTCCCTACCCATTCACCCAGTGTGCACCACGGGGACACACCAGGGATGACAGAAGGAGGATCCCTCTGTCCAGTTGAGCACAGCTTAGGGCTTCTGGCTTTCCTGGGGCCGATTACAAAGGGGAGTGGGTAGGGAGAGCAAAGTGGTCACACCTGGGGTGGGAGGAAACTCCAACAGAACTCAGGTGCTCTGGGTTTGGGGGAAAATGGGGCAAGTTCAGTGTAGAGTGGGAAAGGGGCAGATATGGTGGGAAAGGAGAGGTGGTGCTGAAACGAGGGAGATGGAGATGAACAAGAGGAAGATGGGAGAAAAGGAAGGAGATGGAGATGAAAGGAGGAAGATGGGGGAAAGAGGGAGATGGAGAGGAAAGGAGGAAGATGGGGGAAAGAAGGAGATGGAGAGGAAAGGAGGAAGATGGGGGAAAGGAAGATGGAGAGAGAAGGAGGAAGATGGGGAAAGAGTGAGATAGAAAGGAGGATGATGGGAGAAAGGAAGATGGAGAGGGAAGGAGGAAGATGGGAGGAAAGAGGGAGATGAAGAGAAAAGGAGGAAGATGGGAGGAAAGGAAGATGGGAGGAAAGAGGGAGATGAAGAGGAAGGAGGAAGATGGGAGAAAGGAAGATGGAGAGGAAATGATGTAGACGGAAAGAAAATTAGGAAGATGGGGGGAAAATGGGAGATGGAGAAGAAAGGAGGGAGATGGGGAGAAAAGGGGATTAAAGAAATAATACAAATGAAAACTGGACTGTAAAAGAAGACAAAAAAAGGGTATCCTGCTCTGGCAAGGGAGTTGGACTGGATGATCTTTCAAGGTTCCTTCCAGCCCCTAACATCATGTGACTGTAAAACCGTGTGCACTGTTCTGGCCTTGACAGCATTTCTCCTGCTAGCAAGCTCCATGCTGCAGGCATGGATCTGCGTCGCCTTTGCCTTCCAAGCACCAAGACCTGTTTGCAAAAATCACCACCATCTATTTTTTCTTCCTCTTGGAAAGTGTTTCTGAAAGCAGAGGGAAATCATTTCCAGTCTTGCACCGTCACTGTTGCGCAGGGAGCAGCCCAAAAGCTTCCTAAAGAGACCCTTAAGAAACACTCAGCAGAGCAGATGGCTAATTGGAGTGCAGCTCACTGGACAGCACTTTCCTTTGAACCACAGAAGCTTATGAAAATCACAAGCATGGGACTCACAAGCAAGCAGAAATGCCCTAAAAAGGGAATATGTTTATCTGGCATCACAGATGACACAGCCTGGAGGAGATGAAGTAAGGAAAACCTTGAGCCAAACTTACTCCATGTAAAGGTCAGTTTGAAGCCTGCCATGGAGGTGAGGGCTGAATCAGGTCAGATGTCTTTAAACAAGCAGGCTTTCCCATAAACCAGGAGAGTTCCAAAGCTGCCCCAAAGCTGGAAGTGGCCAATGCCTCTTCCTGTAAATGCAGGGTCAGGTCAAAGCGGCTGCACAACACGGATGTTGTGCTGCTTAAAAACCCAAATCTCCCAAATCCACTCATTTCTGAGCCAGACTCTTCAGGCAGCACTCACTAGTGGTTTAAAAACAGAAGGGAAGAACCCTAAATGGCCAATTCCCACCCATCTCAAGGTGTCCCAGGAGATGGACAGCTCTGCCAGTTGGTGTTGCATTGCTCCCTACAGGGCAGTGTTTAAGGCTTCATTCTTCTAGCTTGTGTGACATTTCCATTACTCTCCCCTGGGCAACTCCTGAATGGCTCAACACATGGCACTGGCAGGCAGAGCTTCCTAATGCTGGGTTGGTGTTTTCCCTTTCTAATTACAGCTCAGAGCTGCATGCTGAGGGATTTCTTCGCCTCCCAGGGCCTTGCAGCTTTTTTCATTTAAGGAATCCTTCCACGGCTGCTGCCTTTACCTGCTGCTAAACAAACCTGAGCAAGTGTTTTGTGGGTGCCCCTCTAAAGGCTCTTAGCCAACCGAGTCCCTCCTGCATCACCACACACATTTCTAAGCATCATTCTCCTTGCTCCCAGTTGCTAAGAGTATGAGAAGGATCAAGGTGGAAGAAAAGTGGTTTTCCCCACAAGCTGCAAGCAAGCTGGGAGAGGAACACCAGCCCTTTACCCAGCAGTCCTGAGTGCTGTCCTGTCCATCAGCATCTCTTCTGAGTTCATCAAGTCTTCTCTCCAACAGCATTTCTCCTTCTCCAGGAAGATGAGAGCTAAGCACTGCAAGACAGAGCACATGCAGGTATGAAGACTACACTCTGTGATGGCTCACCAGGTGAACGCATGGGTGCAGCAAGCAGACCCTGACCACTGGATGCTCTATCTGATACCATTTTGTCACAGCCTGTTCCTGGTGGCTGCCACGTGGCCCATCTGCTCCTGGAGCTGTGCCAGTCCCTAAAGTGTGTGTTGAAGCCTACCAAGACAGGAGAGGCAATGCCTTCTGCCTCCCGCCTGCTTCCAGGACCTGGGCAAGCAACTGAGGGGTTGTGCAGACCTTCAGCCTGAAGCTGACCAGTGGCTTCAGTCCCTGTGGCAAGCCCAGGTCCCTGCTGCAGGGGCTGAAGGGATGAAAGCAAGAGAGCAGAGGGAAGGCTGGCTCGTGGGCCGCTTCCAGAGCTCCTGAGCAGCAGCACCCACCTGTGACTCGCCCTGAGCTCCAGGGAATCAGGCCATTCATAGATTCCACATTTTGGCTGCGGCTTAGTGGTGCCCGTCACCTGCAGCCAGCCATGTGCACGGGAGCTGGGGCATCCTGAGCACGAGGAGTGTGTCATTAGGGCCGAGGGAGTAAACAGCAATTCACCTGAAACCAGCTCAGCCAGCTGAAACCAACTCTGGGCGAGAGGTGCGGGTCCACGCTGTATTTGTTTGGCCTGGTAACCAGAGGCAAGCATGGCAGCAGGGGGACTTAGTGGAATTCCCCCATCCAATGGCATTAAGGGACACTCCCATTACTGTTCTGATAATTACTGTTCATCATTACTATTACCGAAGTGACCAAAAAGAAGGCTGTCAGGACCAGGCCTTCATTGTTCTGGCTGTTGTCATGCAGAGGTGATGAGACAACCTGCCCCAGGGAACCCATAAACACGGGTGCCCAGTTCAGCACCACGGTCACACTGCAAACTAGGACACTCTGGTGCTCAGTGAAGCTCCCCTACCACCCAGCCATGACAACAAACCATGGCACTTCCCTGGGGTCACACCAGCTTGGAGCCAGGCTGCTCACACCATGCTCTCTGTCTGCTGAGATGCGGCTAGAAGGGAAAGAAGTTGGCCAGGAAAGACACTTTGGAGTCACATCACTCAGAATCCTAGAATGGCTCAGGTGGGAAGAGACTTCAGAGATAGAATCATAGAATCAACCAGGTTGGAAGAGACCTCCAAGCTCAGCCAGTCCAACCTAGCACCCAGCCCTAGCCAATCAACCAGACCATGGCACTAAGTGCCTCAGCCAGGCTTGGCTTCAACACCTCCAGGGACAGCGACTCCACCACCTCCTTGGGCAGCCCATTCCAATGCCAATCACTCTCTCTGACAACAACTTCCTCCTAACATCCAGACTAGACCTGCCCTGCCACAACTTCACACTGTGTCCCCTAGTTCTGTTGCTGGTTGCCTGGCAGAAGAGCCCAACCCCACCTGGTTACAGCCTCCCTTCAGGTAGTTGTAGAGCAATGAGGTCTGCCCTGAGCCTCCTCTTCTGCAGGCTGCACACCCCCAGCTCCCTCAGCCTCTCCTACTGCAACCCCCCTGCCACAGGCAGGGATGCCTATCAGCTAGACTTGATGGCGCAAGGCTTCATCCAACGTGGCCCTGAACACCTCCAGGGAGGGGGCATCCATAACTCATCAAGATGTTCCCATTCTGTGTTTTCCCTGTCTGGGCCCAGCCTGCTATAAAACTCCCAATTCTTTGATCTCCAGTGAATTGAACACCTCCAGCTCCTGAGAGCCAACCGTGACTCACATGGCATGAGGAAACCTCTGGGCTTTGCTTTGGAAATGACCAAAACTATGTGAAATCATCTTCCAGTCACCTTCTCCTCCCATCCATGCTCTGAACACCACCTCAGGTATCCAAGCCTCCCTAGACACCGTTCCTAGGTCACAGATTGAAGACAAGGATTAGGCAGCTTAGTCACGGGCTGGGTACCAATGGGGAGCCCCAGGGAAAGGCTGGGGGCCCCTGTGGGGCTGAGAGGGGCAGAGACAGGCATGGGTGGGGACCAGCTGCCTGCAACATTGCTTCTTCCTCCCACATTTGCAGGACTGGCTGCTATCAGCCACCAGGAAAGGAGACAGAGCCCATTTTTCTGCTCTCCAACCCATCTCAAAAGTGCAGCCCAGATTCCTCCTGGACTAAAAAAGCATAACAAAACGTGTTCAGACCCCACACATTCTCTTCTCTGCTTCTCCAGCAAGGAGCTGTGGGTTTACCCAACAGCTAAGTGGAGGCAAAGGCTCATTCCCATCTCCCCACCCATGGGAGGGTGTTAGTGGCTTGCTGTGTGCACAGGAGATGGGACCAGGAGAAGGATCTGCAAGTGGCTATCCTTGGGCAGAGGTGCCAGCAGCTGGTTGGCTGTGACACCTCCTCTGCTGGTACAACACATCCACCCCCTTGTCCTCCTTCCTGCAGCTTGGTGTTATTTAAGAGGTGCAGGAGATTTGCTTTATGTAAATCAAGTGGGAGAGGACAAGGCCAGGGCTGGGTTTAATTAGATTGGTGTTGGTTATTAAGAGCAGAGCTAAGCTGGGCCTGGCAGTTCTCGATGGATGCTCCTGCAGCTGGGATCTTCATGCTCTGTGCACGAAGAAAGGATCATGGCTCAATTAGCACATCAACTGTATGCAAAAAGGGTCACTTAGCCAAAGCTGCCACACACAGGCTGGGGCTCTAACTGCACTAAGGACAGTTGCTCTACAGGACTTGCAAAGAAAAGCATCATCCCTGAGAACTGCATCTTTAGAAGAGTCTGAACAGAGGCTGCACATTAGACGCTGAGGATGAGGTTTTTCTGGCCCCCAGCCTGAGATGAGCTTCAAAGCTTGCAGGGAGCAAGGAGGTTGGGGTGCCTCAGGGTTCAGTTGTCACACTCTGTCACAGTCAGGATTTGCTTCTTTGGATAATCCCCAAACTCTTTTATTTAAGAGTCTAAAAAGAATTAGTCAAACCCCCAAAAGGCTCTAATTTCTCAGAGCCTGAGCACTGGAAAGGTTTCTGAGTGCAGTCACCATCCCTGGAGGTGTTTAAGAGGAGGCTGGATGAGGCACTTAGTGCCATGGTTTAATTGATTAGAAGGGTCAGGTAATAGGTTGGACTTGATGATCCCGGAAGACTTTTCCAACCTGCTTGAATCTGTGATTCTGTGCAGCAGAAGCCATCCCTCCACACACAACACTCAGGTTGCAGCTCCACACCCAGATTAATCCACCCTGCCCACAGTGAGGGCACCAGCAGCCTGACAGCAGCCAGCCAGAGACCACTGTGTCAGTGCAGGAGATGGCCTCTCTCAGGAGAAGTGTGGCAGATGTGGGAGCCTGTGCAGAGCATGGCCCTGCTCTTCTCTCTCCATCCTGCCTTCCTGACCCTTCTCCTTGTTTGGTTCTTGACACACTGCCCCTTGTGAGCCAGGAGAGAGGCTTCCAGGCAGGGCTGCTGTACACAGAGCTGATCATCCTCCTTTAAACTGGCAGAGGAGAGATTTAAACTAGATGTTAGGAAGAAGTTCTTTGCAGTGAGGTTGGTGAGACACTGGCACAGGTTCCCCAGGGAGGTTGTGGATGCTCTCTCCCTGGAGGTGTTTAAGGCCTTGAGCAACCTCTTCCAGTGGGAGGTGTCCCTGCCTACGGTGGGGGGTTGGAACTGGCTGAGCTTTGAGGTCCCTTCCAACCTCAACTACGCTGTGGTTCTATGATCCTTCCAAAGCAAGCGCTGCAGAGCGTGCACAGGGCAACTACACTAAAGAGGAGGCCTCTCTGCAAGCCTCTTCCCCCTCTTTCCTAGAGTGCTCTTACACAACTCGCTGCTGCATGGGTTTGACTGCCCTGGGCCAGCCCTGATTGCCACGTCAGGCCCCACCACTGCCCACTGCAGGGGCCGGTGTCGTCTCTTACGCAGGAGCCTGCGGGCAACGGCCTTCGATTGCTGGCCTGGGTTCCATAAACAGGATGTGGACAGCTTGTAAATATCCTGCTGGAAATGCCTCAGCTGCACTCCCAAGCTGACAGCAGCCCAGGCTCAGGCATGCCCATCCCTCTAAACCCCCCATGGCTCACTTTGCACAACTCCTCCTGACCACAACAATGGCCTCCAACTGCATGGCCCAAATGGTTCTGCTTCAGTGCTGCAGCTGGGTCTTGACACGGGCTTCTGCTGACAGAATTAGAGGGAGTGGAGCTGGAGGAGGGCAGACTGAGGCTGGGGATTAGGAAGAAAGTCTTGACAGTGAGGGTGGTGGCACAGGTTGCTCAGGGAGGTTGTGGATGTCCCCATCCCTGGAGGTGTTCATGGCCAGGCTGGATGAGGCCTTGAGCAACCTGGGCTAGTGGAGGTGTCCCTGCCCATGGGAGGGGGGTTGGAACTGGATGATCTCAAAGGCCCCTTCCAACCCAACCTGTTCTATGATTCTAGGAATCTTCAGAGCACTTGCTGGGGCACTGTCAGTGAGGGAAGCCCTCTGTGATTGCTGCCAGCATTTTCCTTCCCAGCAGTCCCCAGCACGTATCAGAAAAAGGTGCTGGACTTGTGAGTCTTGCTCATTCTGCACAGCACTCCAGGGAGACTGAGATAAGCTTTCCTCCATTTCATCACCTTCCCCTTCTGCATCTCCTGTCCCTGCACACCCCCAGTCTCTGGTAAGAAGGACATCAGCCATGCCATGTCACTGGCAAGAAAAAGCCAGAACATGTCTTGCTTCAGTCTGATTCCCAGGATAGCCTCAGTGAGGCTGGTGCCACCAAAAGTTTCTTAGACAGGGCCCCACTGTGGGAAGCTTTCTCCTGCAACGAGGTATGGAATGTAAACATCAGGCCCTGTGATGGGAAGTGTCCTTGGAGTCTTACTGATTCCCAGAGGCCTAGGCTGAGAACAGTGAGCAACCCACGCACAGCTGTCAGGGGGTGGAATCTGCCAGCCCCCCCTGGGTGGTACTCACAGGTTGTTTACCACAGGTAACCTAACTTGGGGCCAATCTGTACTGTCCACTTCAGCCAGCCCCAGGCTGGTTGTGCACACCCCCCCTGGGGGCTATATAAGCTGTTGTATTGCCTTAATAAATGGTCCTGATGCACAGGTGCCTAGAGCTGCTGTCTCGAGTCGTCAGCACCCCGACCTCGCCTCTCGCCTGCCTCCCTACCCCGACACTCCACCTCCTCTTCTCCCCCTGTGCTAGCCCCTTGAGTGAAAGGGAAGCAGGAGAGGCTGCTCCTGATGTGCTCTGAGTCACTGAAAGCAGCCTTTGCCTTGGCTGGAGCCATGCGGGGACACTGGCTGCTCTGCTGCCATTCTGCTGCCACCACCAGTGGGACGTGCAGGACCTGCTGCTCACACCTCTGACCCATCCTCAGCAGCACCTGCACAGACAGCCTGGATAGGGTTAACACTCCAGGGGGGGCGTAACCCTGAACCTGACCCTAGGGGTCTTGGCCCCTCCCCAGGGGTGAGCCACACTCCAGGTGATGGTTAGCCCACTCCCCCCACTTCCTGTCCTATAAAACAGAGCAGCTTCCTGCTCCTCTTCCTCTCTCTTTTCTTCGCTCCCTCTCGACACACACACACACACTGCACACCAGCACACCACGAGGCACAGACACCATCACATTGCTCGGGTTGTATCCATCCCTTTTTGTATTTTGCTGTTTTCCCTTCCTTATCCTTTGTAAACTTCCCTACCTCCAATACCTTTTCTAAGTTATTGTTAAACTTTTCCTTTTCAACTTCCAAATCGAGTGAGATTGATTTATTTGGGTGTGCTTACCTCTCTCTCTCTCTCCCTATCTTTGGGAAAGGAGGAGGAAGAGGGGAGGGCACTCTATAAATTCTATAAATTGTCATTGGGTCTATTAAATTTATTAGAGTCTCTGGGAACTTGCATTTGAACCCAAGACACAGCCCCATCTGAGGAAGGTGTTTGCTGGAAGCAAAATGGCCACCAGCTTCTCCTGCCCTTGACAGCCAGCAGGAGAAGGCAGTGGAGTGCAGTCCTGATGCACTGCTCCCAGGGCAAATCACTGTCTGCTGCACTATGAACCTGGCCGGACTTTAGATTGCTCTGCAGATAAAGCAGGAGAAAACTGTAACTTACACCCACTCCAAGAATATCTACAGCTAGGGAACAAGATAACTCAACGCCCTTGAGGAGATATGAGAGGCATTTAAAGCATAAAAATTGCTCACCTTTCCCTTAGCAGGCAGGCAGATAAAGGCAAATGTCTCTGCTCAACAGAGCCTGAAAGTCTGATGCAAGCCCTCGAAAGCTAAGGAAATTAGAGCTTGGAAGCAATCGTGGTGCAAGAATGTGCAACCTCAATGACAGAGCACTTCCCATGGGCTCCAAAACAAGCAGCTCTGGAGATCTGTAGGAGCTGACAGAGACCACGGGTAAAGTGAAAGTAAGGGAGAAGGGGCTGGTCCCTCTGTGCTGGACACAGCCTGGCTGCTCCGCAGGGACACTGCCCCTGGAGGCGCTGAAAAGAGGCAGAGATGTGGTGCTGAAGGACAAGGGAGGTTATTCTGCCCCTGGACTCAACACTGGTCAGGCCAAACCTCGAGTGCTGTGTCCAGTTCTGGGCTCCTCAATTCAAGAGAGATGTTGAGGTGCTGGAAGGTGTCCAGAGAAGGGCAACAAAGCTGGTAAGGGGCCTGGAGCACAGCCCTGTGAGGAGAGGCTGAGGGAGCTGGGGGTGTGCAGCCTGCAGCAGAGGAGGCTCAGGGCAGAGCTCATTGCTGTCTACAGCTACCTGAAGGGAGGCTGTAGCCAGGTGGAGTTGGGCTCTTCTCCCAGGCACCCAGCAATAGAACAAGGGGACACACTGTGAAGTTGTGGCAGGGGAGGTCTAGGCTGGATGTTAGGAGGAAGTTGTTGTCAGAGAGAGTGATTGGCATTGGAATGGGCTGCCCAGGGAGGTGGTGGAGTGGCTGTGCCTGGAGGTGTTGAAGCCAAGCCTGGCTGAGGCATTAGTGCCATGGTCTGGTTGCTTGGCCAGGGCTGGGTGCTAGGTTGGGCTGGATGAACTTGGAGGTCTCTTCCAACCTGCTTGATTCCATGATTCTATGGTTCAGCACCCAGCACCAGCCTCGGCAGTTAGAGAACGTTTGGACGTGATGACTTTAAAGGGCTGTCCCTACTGGCACAACTCTGATTCCATGATTCCATGGTTTCCAGGTGCTGCCCAGCGTTCAGGCTCTGCTGGGCCAGGCACTGCTCACTGCATGCTAACAGAAGCTGGGAGCAGTGTGCTTTGCTGCTCCTGCCAAAAGTCTCTACAGGTTATCTCAGGAAAGCTCCAGAGATGCAAACCATTCCTCAAGCCACTTTATTAGAATCACTTAAACCTCAAACTCCCCCCAGGTGCGGATAGGCTGCAGGAGGCAAGCAGCAGAAGCAAGCAGAGAAGCCTTCACTGAGTGTGACAGGCCAAAGGAGCCCAACTCCAGCATGGAGAATGCTGCAGGTGAGGCAAATTCTCCATCTATCGATGCAAGGCATCACTCAAGGACTCAGGCTTGGTATGCCACCTCCAGCACTTAGCAGCTACCCTCGTGGTCTGCAACACTTTTACCCCCATGGCATCCCTGGAGCTACTCTGACACTTCTCCTGTGGCATCATCAAGACACACAGAGTGGCCACAATCTGCCAACTGCAGAACCATAGAAGGATTTGTGTTAGAAGGGACCTTCAAGATCATCCAGTTCCAACCCCCTGCCATGGGCAGGGACACCTCCCCCTAGCCCAGGTTGCTCATGGCCCCATCCAACCTGGCCTTGACCACCTCCAGGGAGGTGGCATCCACAACCTCCCTGGGCAATCTGTTCCAGTGTCTCCCCACCCTCACTGCACCTGTCCAAGCTGTGGGCTGCCATTTTGGCCAGGAGTTTGCATAAGTCAGGGAGGAACATGGGAGGCCACAAGGTCTGGACCTGACTTGCTTTGCACTCAGGGTTTCTCCAAGGTCACGGCCTCAGAGCAGCGCGTGTGTGTGTTGCTGCTTGTGCCCTGCGTCACTCCCTGCTCCTCCTGGCAGCAGGCAGGAAGAGCCCTCGGGTGTTTCTTGGCTCCTGCACATGTTTTTCACGCACAGGGGAGCACCTAGCTCATAGAGAACATTTTTTTGCTGCTGTAAACTTGATGGAAAAAGTCGTTAGTGAATGCAGAAAGGAATTCAGGAGATGGCTGAGAAGTGCCTGAGGGAGGAGACCTTTCAGGTGTATTTGCACAGGAGAAGACGTAAATGTGCCATCAGAAATGTCAAGAGGAAAATTAACGAGGCAAGGGGAAAGGGCAAGGGAATTTCCTGCCCTTCAGCTTCTCAGGAGTCCTGCCTGCATCTCACTGGGGTGAAACCAGACAGCCAAGAGGGCACTGTCCTGACAGAGGCAGCTTCTGGACCTGCATTATTCACAACATGGGAGATGCTCAGCATCAACCCTGCCCACATCAGTAAAGCTGTGCTCACTGAAAGCAGCCAAGCTTTGGACCAGAGCATACTCAAGCCTTGCTCATCTAGACAGGGCAGACACAATGCCCTGAAGTACAGCTGCAGCATCTGCCTTCTCAGCCTTCCCAGCAGTTTTTCTCCATCCTCTGCCCACACCTGCAGCCAGGACAAACCCCAGCTTGGCAAGCCTCAGTGCCTGCACTGCAGGAGACTGGAGGCAGGCTAATCTATCTGCCAAAGCCCTCCAAGAGTTGCACCAAGGCCACAAAGACTTGTACCCACCAAATCAACACTTCAGGTGCTAAAGGCTTCCAAAATCACTGACACAGAGAGGGCCACTTAGGCACCTTCCTTGTGTTTCTCTTCCTGACCAGCATCCCTCCAACAAACACCCAGGAGGTTGTGATGGTGTAGCCCTGAAAAGAGGGGGAAAGGCACAAAGCTCTCAGCTACATCCTGCACGTTCTATCTGCCCAACATGGCCTGCAGCTGAAGGTGCCCCTCACTATCCCTGCCTGCCGTGACTCACCCTGCCCAAGGGTGGCTGCTGGGCTGCCTGGTTTACAAGGCAGGGATGCCCCAAAGTGCCCAGGCTCTCCCTGCTGCATAAAGGTGTGACAGCTGCCTGCCAGGCCTGGTTGGTGTCACACAACCATCACCTTCTGAATGAGCATCTATTAAAAGCTTCCTGGAAAAGCACTGCTGTGCCAGACTGCTGCAGGCTCTGCCCCACGGCCAGCACAAGTCAATGAAGCTCAGCTCATCATGGGATTTGCTGTCAGGAGTGGGACACAAACAGCCTCAGCTTTACCTACAGGAATGATGCCAAACAAATCAGCTTTGCCTGAGTTAGTCAGAGGCTCCGGCAAAGCAGGGCCCTGTCCTCCAGTGCCTCAAGCCGTAGTGGTGCTGTCTGTCAGGTGGAGCTATGGAGAGGAGTCCTGCCACACCAGTCATGAGCATGGAAGAGAGAGGAATCACAGAATCAACCAAGTTGGAAGAGATCATCCAGTCCAACCTATCACCCAGCCCTATCCAGTCAACCAGACTCTTGCCTCTCACTATCCAGATCTGCAGAAGAAGAGGCTCAGGGCAGACCTCATTGCTCTCTACAACTACCTGAAGGGAGGTTGTAGCCAGGTGGGGTTGGTCTCTTCTCCCAGCCAACCAGTGACAGAACAAGGGGACACAGCCTCAAGCTGTGCCAGGGCAGATTCAGGCTGGATGTTAGGAGGAAGTTGTTGTCAAAGAGAGTGATTGGCATTGGAATGGGCTGCTCAGGGAGGTGGTGGAGTCCCCATCCCTGGAGGTGTTTAAAAGGAGTCTGGATGAGGCACTTAAGTGCCATGGTTTAGTTAATAAGAAGATGTGAGGTGATAGGTTGGACTGGATGATCTTAGAGGTCTTTTCCAACCTGGTTAATTCTGTGATCTCCAAGATCATCCAGTCCAACCTATCACCCAGCTCTATACAGTCAACCAGACTCTTGCCTCTCAATTTGGAACCTTCATGAGGAAACCTGATGGCCAATACTCACCAGATAAACTCAGCATGCAGTTCCCATTCAATACTAGTGGTGAAGCGACTCAGTGTTAGACATGGAATCAAAACCTCCTGTTTGGATACCTGTGGCCTTTCTAGCAGTTGGAAAACTGAGCCCAATGCTCAGCTCAGTTTCACAGGGGGCTTTATTTCCACAAAAAAACCCAAACCATCCGAAGGAAAACTCTCCCAAAAATGGCTGTGGAAGATATGACTCAACTCCCAAGTTCTGCTCATGTTGAAATGCTCCAGAGAATGTTTTTAACCCAGATTTCTCTGTGACATTTTCTGTCACTGACTGGTTTTGTGTGTAATTCAACCAGAACTTTAATTTGACTCAAAGACATTAACAGTTGGGCCTGACCTCAGCCTCTGTGTTGGGATGTGAACTGTTGCCTCTATGCCTTCCAGTACCTGAAGGGAGCTGACAGGAAGGCTGGGGAGGGACTATTGACAAGGACTTGTAATGACAGGATGAAGAGTGATGGGTTTAAACTGGCAGAGGGGAGATTTGGATGAGATGTTAAGAAAGGGTTCTTGACATTGAGCATGATGAGACACTGGCACAGGTTGCCCAGGGAGGTTGTGGAGCACAGAATCACCCAATGTGATCAAAGATCTGTGCTACACAACCTCCCTGGAGGTGTTCAAGGCCAGGCTGGATGAGGTCTTAAGCAACCTGTTCTAGTGGGAGGTGTCCCTGCTTATGGCAGGGGTTTGGAACTGGATGAGCTTTGAGGTCCCTTTCAATCTAAACCATTCTATGATTCTGTGTGAACTTAACAGCAGGTTGTGGACCATAACTGCTCTTTAAAATCAGCCACACAGAAAACTCCACTACAGAAGCCTCCTGAATGCTGTGCTTGGTTTTGTGTGTCACTTACTGCTTACAGTTTGACTTGTCTTCCTTTATCACTTTGAAGCTCCAGCAGGTCAGATGAGATCTAGACTTTGGTTCTCAGTTTCTATCCTTCCACTAACAAGGTGTCCACCAAATCTGGTAAAGGGCAACTTGTCTGTCTGTCTGTCCAGGCTTTAGGCTTCTGCTGTCCCCCTGAAATATAGAAGCAAAATGTTGTGTGCAAGCAGGAGGAAAGCAGGCAGCTAGATCCTGCATGAGCAGGCCAGAGAGCCACAGGAGATGCTCATGGCTGGCTTCATGCAGCTTGCCATTTTCTGTGCCTCTCGACCACAGCCATCTCCTGTCTCTGCTTCTGACTCCAGCAGCCAGCTGAGAGTGCTCTTCCCACTGGCACAGCATCTGGCACAAGAGCCTGGTGCAACACAGCTCCCAGCAACAGCACAATAAACAACCTCCTCTGCTGCACAAGGCAATGGTGTGGGCTGTGCTGTGACACCTCCCTCAGATTGCCAAGAGCTGCTGCTGCTCTGCCTCCCATTCAGAGCAGCCCGAAGCCTGTGCACAGTGCAAGGCTTTACTGCTGCCATGCTTGCCCTCCTCAGCTCTTAATGAGCACCTGCTTGTGTTGTTGAACCGGGTCTGAGGAGCACGACAGGCTTTGCTGGATTTGTGGGACAGGAGGAACCTCTACAGGCCTGTGCCTCTGCAGAGCAAGGCTAAGCGCAGGGCATGCAGCAGCAGCCGATGCCAGCAGGGCTCTGCCACGTAGAGTCCAGAACTTGTTCAGCCCCAAGAAGCTTCAGCTCCGTGTCAAGAGCTCCTGCAACGAGCAGGGCTGAGGAGAAGCCCACCTCGGGTTATTTTCCTGCACCAGGGAAGGGGCCTTACTGCAAACACACTACCCCCAAACACTGCCTTGCTCACAGGGATGCTCTCAGGACAAATTCACCACGGCCTGCAGGTTGCAGGGCTGCTGGGAACCACTCTGGATGTCAGGAAATCAGTTCCCTTGCCAAGGAAGCCTGCCCTTCGTGGGCTGCTTTTCCAGCCACAGCAGATTTCAGAGAGCAGAAATGAAACAGAACATGCAGAATGGCAGAGCTGGAGCATCATGCTGAGAGACAGGTGAGGCTTTAGGGTTTGTCTCACTTTTTTTGTTGGTTGTTTTTTTTCATTAAGTCCAGAGTCACTGGCAAGTAACTAACTTCTCAGCTAGTTCTGAGGACACAACCCATACTTACACCCATCCCCAAGAATCATAGAATCAGTCAGGTTGGAAGGGACCACAAGGAGCAGCCAGTTCCAACCCCCCTGCCATGCCCAGGGACACCCTGCCCTAGATCAGGCTGCACACAGCCTCAGCCAGCCTGGCCTTAAACACCTCCAGCCATGGGGCCTCAACCACCTTCTTGGGCAACCCATTCCAGCCTCTCACCACTCTCATGCTCAACAACTTCCTCCTCACATCCAGCCTGAATCACCCCACCTCCAGCTTTGCTCCATTCCCCCTAGTCCTGGCACTCCCTGAGAGCCTAAAAAGTCCCTCCCCAGCTTTTTTGTAGGCCCCCTTCAGACACTGAAAGGCCACAATTAGGTAACCTGGGAGCCTCCTCTTCTCCAGGAGGCTTGGTAGCCTTGTGCTGACCATGTGAGCACAAAACACTTCTTTCTGTGCACTAGAAGCTGGGGTGCCATGGTTAAGCGGGAAGGAGCAGAAACCCTGTTATGGTATTATGCATAATACACTCCTGGTTACCAAGGATAAGAGAAAATCTCTGAGGGAAAGCTGTCTCCTACCTGCCTGCCTGCGACCAGAGCTCTGAGAGATCTTCTGCAGCAGCCCCTGGCACTGTCTGTAGTCACTGGCTGGCTATGTGGCTGCTCCTGTGCCCTCTCATCTCGGATAGCTTCATCAGCCCACTGCAGGCGCTGCTGGTATGACCTGTGCTCCTCCTGGGGCAGGTCGGACAGGGCACTGTGTGCTCCGAACACCAGCTCTCAGCAGGCTTCCTGACACCTCCTTCCAGGGCTAAAGGCAGAGTTCCGAGGGGCCAGTCCTTTCCCACAGCCTTGCACCTCACCACTTAAAGCTTGCTGGGGCCAGAGAACTGCAGGCCACCAACACAACTCAGCAGAAGCTGGGTGCTGGATTCAGGGGAGGGATTGGAGTCCCAGCCAAGCACCAGCAACAAAGTGCAGCTCCGTGGTGGCTGCAGGTACCAGCGAGGCAGGCTGAGGGCTGGGTTGCTGGAGGGCAGCTAGGCTGCAGATGCACTGCAGGAAAAGCCAGTGTGGTTCCTCCACAGCCTCACACAGGGCAATGCTCTGGCCCTCAGAAAGGCAGAGCCTAGTCTTTAATGCTTCTCTCTTGGCCCTTCTGAGCTGAGGTCCCAACAATGTTGATGTAGGGCTGCCTAAAAGACACAAACAAGGTGGGTCCTCTTGAAATGACACTGCTGGACACAGGCAGCTGATAGGAAACAGAAGCTTAAAACCCTGTTAATGATGCCACTACTGAAGGAGTTTGAGTCTGATAAATGAGCCAGGGAAGATGATCCTGATCATCTGACAGGCCAGTTCTGCAGGAAATTCAGCCCTGTAAGCAGCAACATGCCATACTGGCCCAGAAGCATCTGTCACTTATCAAGGCAGGGCTCAGCAGGGCTGACTCCTCAAAGCCAGGGTCACTGCATCAAACAGCAGCGTGATTCACTCCTGCAGGGATGCCTCAAGCACAGTCTGGGCCTGATGCCCCCTCAGAACTGCAGTGACAATGCTCTGCTCCTGCATGGGCTCCAGCTGATGCAGAAAGCTGCTGTCTGTGCTGATGCACTCAGACAGTGAGGAACCCATTTCTGGAAGCCTCAAGACCACACAGGAAAAGAAACTAAAATAAAGCAAAGACCTCCTTCTTCTCACCATCTTTGTCTTTCTGTTCTGTTCTGTTCTCATTCTGTCTCAGAGTCTCATTTTGCATGGCACAGACTCCTCTGGTGCTTCACTCTTCTCTTACTACCAGCAAAAGCAAACCTTCACTGCTGCCCCAGAAACCAACAGAAAGCCTTTCACTTTTTAGTCTCATGCTAAATCGTGGCCCTGAAATAAACCTTCCTTGCCAGCTATGTTTAAGCAGACCTTAACACCTGGAGGGCAGTGTGTGTTCTGTAGGCACAGTCCTACTGCCACCAGTCAATGCTTCTGCAGAGCCACTTGGCCACTGGTATGCAAAGGCTGCATTCAGCCAAGTGGTTAAAGCCAAACAAAACCCTGCTTTGGCCAAGTGCAAGTTCAGTTGTCTGGACTTAGGCCTCTGTTACCAAGTGCAGGCACCTCCTGAGCAATTTGTATTCCTGTGGCTCTGCTCTGAGCCAAGCCTCTGTGCTGCCAAAGGCTGGGTCCTCTGGAAGGGAAGGCAACAGCCACAACGAGCAGAAAGGCAGAGACAACTCACTGCAGAGGAGGAGACTCCCTCTAGCACAAAAGCTTGGAGGCTTTGCATCCTTTGGCCTGTCTAGCTCTAAAATGTTCTTTGGGATGGCTGACGAGAGAGAGGAGCTGCACCTGTGCTGTCCTGAGAACATTTCCCCTCAGCCTGCCCCAGGGGTGCAGGGGGTGAAGGCTGAACATCTGTATGTGGATGCACAGACTGCAACTGACTTCTTTAGGGGCAGCTACTGGAAGCTGACAGGACACAGTGAAGAGCAGAAGCTGTCTCTCAGTGGATGCAGCAGAATGGAGAGGAGCAAATAGGCATCTGGAGATGAAGAAAACAAAAGGGCTGAGAGTTGGGCAGTCAGCTGAGTGCCTTGCAGAGCTCCCATGGCACAGAGCAAAGGACTGGTGCCTGCTTCCATCCAGCTCCTCTCCAGCCCTCCTGCCTGTGTCACACTCTGCAGCCTGCTGCAGGGGGACTCCAGCCAGATGTCTGCTGTGATCTTTTATTGATTGCCACCAAATGGAGAGCCTGGAGGGTTCAGTACTGACCAGGGCCCCTGTGTGAGAAGCCTGCAGAGGAGCTGCAGCCCACTGGGGTGCCAGAGGTGCAGTGGCTTTGTCCGAGCCCAGCCCACAGACATGCTGCAGCATTACCATGGTCTCGCAACACACAGTGGGGCTCAACAAATGACATCCATCCTGTTGTGAAAACTCCCTCACAGAACAAAGCAGCTGAGCTTTCCAGCAGGGCACCTCAGTTTAGGAGCCTCTGTCACCTCAGAAAATCACACAGCACCTGTCTTTTTCTCCCAGGTGACAAAGCAAAGCAGATGTGTCTGTGACATGCAGCAGCTGAACTGAGACCTCAGAGCCATCTCCAGTGTCATCAACACTGGCAAACACTCCAAGCACCAGAGAGAAGCCACCATCTTCAGAACCAATTTTCTCCCCTGTTCCTTGAATCCTTTTGCTTCCAGGACTCTTCACAGACAAGATGAATTAAAACCAGCATCAGAGATGTCCCCTGTTTGTCCAGGGTGGAGTAAAATCCTTGTGGTCATTTCTATCTTCCTGAAGTGGTCCATCACACACAGAATATGAGAGCAGCATAAAGGGAATGTTTCCTGAGCAAAGCTACACTGAAGTTTCACAGCAAAATGCCAGCTTCTCTAGCAAGAGCAGTCCTGTGCTGCAACCACAGAGCAGCCAGCTCATGTTCTGCTGAAGTTCTATCAAGCTGATGAGCTGCTCCATGATGTCAGGGAAGAGCAGAGCTCCTTGTCAGGAGTGCACTCAATAATCCATTTGGAGGAAGATGTTCTATTCCTCTGCTTAGGACAACAGGGCCAGAGGTCTCCTGAGATGATTTTCCAGGAGTTGCTTGCTCTCTGTAAGCTTCTGAGAACCAACCATTGCCCTCAGTCCAAAGGGCCTGATGGTTTTGTCCTTTGTGGCAGGAGAAGCCTACAGTTTGTTTAGCACACTGAATCATAGAACCATTTAGGTTGGAGAGGACCTTCGAGATCACTGCTGTGCTGGAAGAAGACTCTATCCACACACACAGGCAGCAGGCACTGAAATCAGAACCCAACTGGCTTCTTGTCAGCACATGAGGTTCAGAGCACAGCTCCACTGGGGGACAGTTGTGATTTTCCTCCAGAGGGGACAAAAAGGAAAAAAAAGAGAGAGAGAAAAGACCAAAGCAGAACACTGTAGGAGGGCTTGAAATGACTGAAAACAGCTGAAACCAAGCAGCCCTCCCCTCAGCAACACTAACAAAGGGGAGCACTGAGAGGGCTGCAGGTATCCTCAGCTGCTGCTCATCTCAGCTTGCAGCCTTTACTGCAAAGGAGGAGTCTGTCCTCAGAGGCAGAGGGAGCCCAGCAGTTTTGCAGGAGATCCTTTTAGGTACTCCTGCTGCCATTGCCTTCATTTCATCCCAGCAGCCAGGCTGGGGTAGCTGCCTGAGGGCGCAGGGTGGCCTCCCAGCAGGACTTCCACTTGTTGCCAGGTGAGCTCCAGGCCAGCTCCTCACAGCGCTGTCTCGCCCACACACACTTTGTAGGGGGATTTCAGTTTCCTGCATCTGGAAGGGACAAGAGCAGGTGATTTAATCACACAAGCACAGAATAGAGGGGGTTGGAAGGGACCTCTGGAAATCATCCAGCCCAACCCCACTGTCAAGGCAAGGTCACCTAGAAAAGGTCACACAGGAACACACTCAGGTGGGTTTGGAATGTCTCCAGAGATGGAGATTCCACCACCTCTCTGGGCAGCCTGCTCCAGGGCTCCAGCACCTTTCAATTACAGAAGTTCCTCCCTGTGCTTAGATGCAACTTCTGATGTTCCAAGTTTGTGTCTGCTACCCCTTGTCCTGTCACTGGGCACCACTGAACAGAGTCTCATGCTCCTGACACCCACACCTGATCAGCATTGATGAGACCCTCCCCAGCTGCTCTTTTCCAGTCTAAACAGCCCCAATTCTTTCAGTCTTCCCTCATCACAGAGCTGTTCCAGTCCCCTCAGCATCTTTGCTGTCCCCCTTTGCTGTCTCCTCTCCAACAAGTCCCTCTCCTTGACCTGGGGAGCCCAGAATTGGATGCAACAGGCCAGATGTGGCCTCACCACTGCAGAGCAGAGGGGAAGGATGAACTCCCTCATCCTGCTGCCCATGTTCCCCTTGATGAACCCCAGATTGTCATTGGCTTTCTGGGTCACAAAGGCACATTGGTGGCTGATGCAAGATCGGCAGATCAGCCCAGAGACAAGAGCACAGCTGCAGTGCCCTCAGCTCCATGCCCACCCTGAGTGGGCTGAGTGAGAAGGGCCCAGCCCAGCAGGTACCTCTTCCTGACGTAGCAGTAGACGATGGCAAGCACCCCGCTGGTGAGGATGCCCACGCCGATGCCCACGGCGATGTAGCGCTCGTAGGAGTTGTGTGCGTAGGAGTTGAGGGTGAGGTGCTCACACCTCTCGCCATTGTAGCCTGCCAGGCACCTGCAAACCCAACACACAGCAAGCCAGAGTTACTCACAGCTCCTCGGGCTTCGTGCCCCAGCAGCACACCTTAGTTTTTGTCCGCTCTAAACGAGCCAGACCAAGTCTAAAGGAGGAGAGTGGTGCTCCATCAGGACCCCTGCACTCCACCAAGACCACCAGCTGGCCCAGTCTGCCCAGCTGCAGGCTGGCTCCACCACGGCAGTGACTGCAGCAAGCATAGCCCAACCATACCCTTGTCCTGGAGGGTGTGGACAAAGTGCACTGTGCTCTGCTGATCCTTAGCTGCTGCCTCTAGAGGCCAAGGCTGCCCAGGATGGATCCTAGGAAGCCTTGAGGACACTCTAGTCCTGACTGCTGTGTAAGCAGATGTGGATTAAGGGAGCTGCAGGTGGTATCTTGGAAGATTCTGCCTCCTTCATTGTGTCCATTGGGAAGATCTGCTGCTTCTATCACTTGCTCCAGCACCAGCTGTGACTTGAGATGCCACCACAGCAAGGGTGCATTTTCCCTCTCCCTTGCCCAGGCACAGCACTTATGAACAGCCCTGAGGGACCACAGCACTCACAGGGGTGCATTTTCTCCTCCCCTTTACCCTGGCACAGCACTTATGGACAGCCTGAGGGACCACAGCACTCACAGGGGTGCATTTTCCCCTCTCCTTTACCCTGGCATAGCACTTATAGACAGCTCTGAGGGACCACAGCACCCAGAGGGGTGCATTTTCCCTCTCCCTTACCCAGGCGCAGCACTCATGAACAGCCCTGAGGGACCACAGCACTCACAGGGGTGCATTTTCCCTCTCCTTATCCAGGCACAGCACTCATGAACAGCCCTGAGGGACCACAGCACTCACAGGGGTGCATTTTACCCTGGCACAGCACTTATGGACAGCCCTGAGGGACCACAGCACTCACCGGGGTGCATTTTCCCTCTCCTTACCCAGGCACAGCACTCATGAACAGCCCTGAGGGACCACAGCACTCACAGGGGTGCATTTTACCCTGGCACAGCACTTATGGACAGCCCTGAGGGACCACAGCACCCACAGGGGTGCATTTTCCCTCTCCTTACCCAGGCACAGCACTCATGAACAGCCCTGAGGGACCAGAGCACTCACAGGGGTGCATTTTCCCTCTCCTTACCCAGGCACAGCACTCATGAACAGCCCTGAGGGACCAGAGCACTCACAGGGGTGCATTTTACCCTGGCACAGCACTTATGGACAGCCCTGAGGGACCACAGCACTCACAGGGGTGCATTTTCCCCTCCCCTTTACCCTGGCACAGCAGTAGTGCCTCACAAACAGCTCTGAGAGACCACAGCACTCAAACCTCTGCCAAACTGGAAGCCTGCAGGTACCTGCCTGACACTGAAAGCTGTGCTCTGCTGAGAGTGTGGCACAGTAGATCAGTGACAGGCAGCAGGCAGAGGGGCAGTGCCAGTGCTGTTATTTCCCTAGGAAGAACTTGTAAGTGCTCTTTACTTGCAGATAGGTCTCCTCAGCTCGCTGTGGAAGGCACAGAGCCCATTGATGCAGTAGCTGTGGTGCTCTTCAAGGCAGGTCTGCATCAGCTTCAAGAGCTTTGGCTGCTCTGTGTAATCTGCTGTGAAAGGGGGAAAAGCCATGTTAGATACAGGCCAAATCAGACCATTGGAGGGTATTTTCACAGCCCAGGTGGAACAGACACTGTCTGCAGAGGAAACTCAGCTGACATGGGACCATGGAGCAGGACAAGCTTCTAAGCCATCCCAGCACAGCTTTAAAGAAAGCACAACCCAGACCTGCTCTTGAGAAGGGTGTAAGAAATGGCTCTGAGAGATTCATCTGAGGTGACAGAAGCACAACCCAATCTGCAATCCAACCAGAAATCCACCTCAGGGATCCCAGGGGTTTAGGACACATGAAGAGGACTGAATTATTCCCACTGTGCTTCCCAGCCTGAATCCAAATGAGGAGTTCATTCCATTTGCCTTCCCCCTGACTATTGCAATTCCAACCCTCCTGCCTGCCAGCTCTGCAGCTCTGTGGGAGTGATAGGCAGTGGGACTGCTCCCATCATCCATTCTCTGAGGTCTGATGTTAGCTGAGGGTCCAGTTATCCTTGCAAGCACCAAGCACTGCCCAGGTGCTCTTCCCACACAAAAGCATCATCCACAACTCTCAACTTCTGACCCTGTGCACAACCAGAGGCACCCAGGTCAGCCAGCAGGCTTCTGCTTGGCAGGCACTGCCATGGCTGCCTTATTCCCAATCACGGTTGCTCAACAGGGGATAAAGGAGAAGGCAAAACAGTCTTTGGGGGTCTCGTATCTGAGTTGCACACTGACAGAAGAGCCCAGGAGCCCACCCTGTGAAGGAGGGCAGCAGAATCTGGAATAAAGCTAGAAGCAGGGGTGAGGCAAGTGAAGAGAAAGCTCCAAAGCTTCACCATGACAGCAGCTCTCTGCTAAACCGCTCTCTCTGCCCAGCTACAGCAGCCACTGGAGGGTTGGGCTGTCCAAGCAATGTCTGTCTTTTCAGGGCACTGTTTCAGTGACAGCTGAAGGTGATTTCCTAACCCAGTGTATGTCAACAGCAGCTTTCAGTTATGACCACGAGAAAAATAGCAGGGTGCAGGAAAGTGACCAGGTCTGCTCAGGGTGACAGCACAATGGCACAGCCAGCAGAAACCTCCCCTTCTGACTAAGTGCTGAATCAAGGCCTGGAGATACCACACTGATGGAGCCACTCTCACAGACATAGACCTCAAGCTGTCAGCTCAGGATCAGCAGCACCAAGCCCCTAAATTCCTGACCAGATTCCGTTTTGAGGTCTCTAATGGCAGGAATCCCCTCTGTGCCCTCAGCTAAGCTGTATGCTTCTTGGTCCTTTATGCAGCTTCATTGCAGAGGTGGTAAGTGATGGTGAAGACCTGCACTTCAGAGCAATGCACAGCTTCAGTTGGACATCCAAGAGGCATGATGCTATTGCTGGTACTCAGATCAAACAGCAATACCATGAAAAGATTCACCTAGGCTCTTCTTTTTGGGTCAAGGAAAATAATGAGTGATGGTTCCTAAATATTGGGTAGATAGACGCTAAATAGAGATTGAAGGTTAACAAATTGATCTGGTCACAAAACAAGACCAGGAGGTTAACATGCTCAGCCAGAAGTAAATACCTGTGTTTGGTCATTTGCTTTCAATCTAGACCTCTTGCCCAAATCTTCTGGGTGCTCTTTGGCTTTTCATTCCAAGACATTCCACAAGGGCTACAAGAATTGGGGCTGTTCAGACTGCAGAAAAGAAGGCTCCAGGGAGACCTTAGAGCAGCCTTCCAGTACCTGAAAGGGGCCACAAGAAAGCCAGGAAGGGACTTTTTACAAGGGCTTGCAGTGATAGGATGAAGGGTGATGGCTTTGAGCTGGAGGAGGGCAGATTTAGACTGGATATTAGGAATAAATTCTTTACAGTGAGGGTGGTGAGACACTGGAACAGTCTGCCCAGGGAGGTTGTGGATGCTCCCTCCCTGGATGTGTTCAAAGCCAGGATGGATGAGTCTAGTGAAAGGTGTCCCTGCCCATGGCAGGGGGTTGGAACTGGATGATCTTAAAGGTCCCTTCCAACTCCAACTATCCTATGATTCCTATGATTCTAAGAGTGGCCTCTAAATCCTGACAGAGTATTCAGGCTTCCAGCTTATCAAGAGGCTTGGAGAGAGATAACAAGTCTGCTTCAGAAAGAACATGCTGGGTTACTACACTTGCTTGGGAGAAGGTGGCAAAGCCATGTCTTGCTTTAAATCAAGTATCTCTGGGCTGAGGAAGGGGCAGGCACACTCACAGCCCTGAAGCACGCAGCCTGTATGGCAAGGAACTGGCACTGGCTGGGCACCAGCTCCACTGTCGAGCTCTGCCTCTGGGAATGCTGCCCACAAGCTCCAGGGACAAGCTTGATGGCTGAAAGCACATCAGCACATGAGCAGGCCTTGGAGGGCCAGATTTAAGGAAGAGAAGAACTGAAGAAAGGACTCTTTTCAGGAAGAAAAGACAGCTTTTGGAAGAAGAGATGATGCTGTTTTCTGCAGAGGAGGACTGTACAACTGAGAACAAAGCAGATGGCAGAGGCAGCTGCAGGGCTAAGCATGCCAAGCAGAGCCAGGATGCAGGAAAGCTGCAGAAGTCCATTTTCTCCTCAGCCTGAGGTACCTGTGAACCAGCTAGTGAAGCTCTGCAGGGCAGAGGCTCAGCAAAGAGCCACCACTACATCCACACTTCCCTGGTGCCTCTCCTCAAACACCAAACACCTGGATCCCAGCTTCTCTGAACCTAACTTTGCAGCACAGCAGGGGCTGGACATGCCACTGCACATAACCACTCACCAAGCTCCTTCAATGCACATTTCCTGCTGCCCAAAGCACTGCTTTTCTAGGCAGGCCCCAAAAAGATGTCTCCTAGACAGCTTTAATCTTTCACTTGACAGATGGGGGAAAAAGGAAATAAATGAGGAAGGTGCAAGCGTGGACAGCAGAGGCATGCAAGCCCCAGCCACCTCTCCTCAAGCCTGCGCTGGCTAAGATGAACACAGCAGGACACTTCCTCCTGCACTGCACCACAGCCGAGAGGTGGCAGCCTCCCATTTGTCAAGGGCTGGGAGAAGGCGCAGGAAACCTCTCCCCTGAGTGCCCTGGAAGTCAGCACTGTCATCAGAGACAAAGGTCAGCCGGGAGCAGGAACCTGCCTAGAAAGCATCTCACTAGACAGACACCTCTGTGCTGCCGACAAGTGAACACTTCAGTCCTCCCTCCTTCCTCCCTCCTCAGGAGCTGATCCCGGGCTGCAGGACCAGCTGTGAAAGGTACCCACAGAAATCCCAACTGCTGGTTACTTTGGCACTGCAGGAGTACAAATCACCTCTGAAGGAATGATGATACCAAAAACAAAACAAAAGACCTTCTAACCCATGCCAGAGCATTATGCTCAGTCATCTCACATCATCCACCTAGGTACTGCTCCAGCTGTTGAATAAACACATCCATGTGCCCTTTCATGCCACGTGAGGCAAGCAAAGCATGCTGAGTAAGCACTTGGCAGCTGCCTGCCCCGAGTCACTCACACGGATACACCTGGCAAGACCCAACACGAACTCCAAACTGCAGGTATTTGGGAGCCTGGGCATGCCAAAACTGACAGCCCTGCCACCCAGGGCAGGACAGCTCAGCCCTCAAGTATGGTGTGTCGAGGAGGAACAGCAGAGTCAGAAAGGGGAGGCAAAGGGTCAGCCCCAGGGTCAGGGCTTCCCGTAGAGGCTGCAGGGAAGCAGCAGCTCATGGCAGCGAAGGGATCTCATTTTACTCCCCAGTGAAGCCAAGCCCTGCTCTACTCCTAGCTGCCTCTCTTGTTACACAGACTCCCCTTCAGCCCAGCCAGCCTCAGAAGTTCTTCATCCTTGCTGTTCCAGCTCCCAGGCAGGTATCCTCTCCATCCCCTTTTCCCCTCTGGCTGATCACTGAGCCCGACGTTTCCCAGCCCCAGCGCTGGTGATGAGTAACAGAAAATAAGGAAATGGGAGGCAAATGGACTGAGGAGAAATTAATGGTTTTCCAACAGGCCTCCTTCTCCTGAGGACTCACAAACCCCTGAGAAGCTGCCAGCTCCTCCAGTGATGCTGACCCAGGAATTCCTTTTCTCAGGCTCCCTGGGTATGAACCTTACTATAAACCTAATTCATGCAGTAACAGGGACCACAGAAAATCTTCAGAGGCACAGGCAGGATTTCTGGTGACTAAGCATTTCTTGGCCACTTTCTTTCTGGAGATGCTGGTTTTTAACTTCCCAGTGGCTTTGTAAAAGTTCTACTCACCCAGACTTCTAACTGCCCATGGGTGCCTGAATTGCTTGTCAATCTGCTCCTGCCTTTGAGGGCAGCACACTGCTGGCATCCAGCTGACCTGCACAGCCACAACGAGCAGAAAGGTCCAAGGGACAGTCACAGACAGGGCTGTGCCCTGGCAAGAGGCCTCTTGTTTGTTAAAATATGGTCCTTAACTCCTGCTTTCTACAAACTCTACAAACAGGGTAACTAAATCCACTAACCCAGGCCAGAGTGCTGCTCTGGTAAACCACTCTGCAGCCAAAAATCAGCTTCTTCTCCACTTCAGATCCAGATGTGTGTGTATATTATGTGTGCTTTACACACAGAGACATCAAACCCACACGTGGATGAATCTCTACCACTGCATCCCTATTGACAAATTAAACACAAGATAAAAGAATACCCTGTCTCGTTGTGAGGAAAATAAAGCCCAACAAAGAGCTGTTAAGCCACCCTGTGCTGACTTACAACTACAGCAGATGCTCTGCATGCATATTTTTGTCCTTTTTAAAGTACAAAGATGCTAATGAGTATCACAGTTCAAACCCTTCCCTCCTTTACTGACCTGCCAAAACCTCAGCTCCAGATCTCACAGCTCTCCAAAAGCAATGACATCACTACCACCTCAAGTAAGATCAAGAGTGCAGCTTGCAGGATAAACACCATGCTCTGGTCTAGCAGGTAAACAGCTCGAGTTCACATGTCAGTCAGGAAAGAAGACAGAAAAGAGAGCCAGCACTCTGATGAGGGCTGGGGAAGCTCTGATAGCCGAGAGCAAAACTGCAAGAAAGAAAGAAACTGCTGAGTAGCAGCAGCGAGAGACATCACTGCAAGTTATGCTGGCTGTGCTCTCACTTGTGTGCAGAAAGATTCACGCTGCAGAGAGCTGCAAACCAAGAGCTGGCTCAAAGGCACAGACAACGGCCAGCAGCCCAGGGGAGCTGTCCCAGCTAGCCTTAAAATAGCTGCTTCAAATGGTAACTGGCTTCGGACCCTCCAGCTGAGGAGGATCTGTCTCAGCTCCATGCTGAGCCTACCCAGGTGAGCAGGACCTCTGACTTCAGAGAGGTTTTTAAGGCTCCACGAAACAAATCAAAACACAGCAAGAATTCAGCAGTGTCTGAGTGACAGAAGCATTACAGCACCTAGCAGCCTAACAGATTTTGTTGGAGGCTTTTGGTTTGGGGTTTGGTTTGGGGTTCTTTTGCTTGTTTGTTGGTTTGTTAAGTGAGAGGTTAAGAGAAAGGCACAGAAGAAAGAGGAAATACCTTCAGCGTGGTTTTTGGTCCAATTACTCCGTAAGTCTGTGCTGAGGGATGGACCAGTAGCAGCTGCCTCTTCGCTCAGTGCCCCCATTGCTGTGCAAAGCAAACAGATGCTTACTGCAAGGGAAGAACTCAGCATCTCCACTCCAGCTGCACTCCACCCAGAGAAGATGGACCTGCTCCACACAGCTCTGATGCCATGCAGCAACACAACTCATTTCAGTCTTGCCTCCAAACTTCCTTGTACCACACAATTAGGCTTGTGGGGAAACAAAACTGTCGTTTGCAAATCTCCAAACTATCTCTCCAGTCTCTTCCCTCCTCTATTATCTCACAGGGTTTACAACACAGCTGCTACAGCGTTACACCTATTTACCAGCCTAAGTAGCTTCTTTTCAAAGCAGCTAAATTACAGCCTATCAGTTAAAATCTCAGCCAGGCTGAAAAGTGCTGAAGTAATTCTGCCTCTGCACCGCTTCCCACCCTTACTGCTGCTTTTGGGAAGAGCCAGCTCTCCTCCAACACAGCCTCCTACCTCAGGGACACCCAGCAGGCTGCTCCAAACCTACCTTTCAGCAGGATGTAGATTAGCATTCCAAATGCCATGGCAAGCAGCTGCTTTAGCACCTTCTCGGCTCTCCTCTCCAGGTGGCTGGCTTGCTCGGCTTATCGCTGCTCCCAGTGTTTCCTCTCGCACTTATACGCCAGGAAGCGTCATCTGCTCCTCTCGCCAATCACAAAGAGGTGCATCTGGCAGCAACCTCACCCCTAGGGCAACCACACATTTATTTAGGAAACTGCTATTATCTTGCAATGGGATCGGGTTTTCTTTTGAAACCCTGGTTTCCTATTACCTGTGGGCATCGTTGTGCGTGAGGAGGTAGAGTTTAGAGAGGAGAGAGCTGGTATCTGCCAGAGCAGGGCAGCTCAGCAGAAGGTGAGCAAAGGTGTGGTGAGAAGGGGGAGCTTTCCTGCCACTAGCACGTGCCTCTTGCCTTGCTTCCACAGGAGGACAGTCAGCCTTTGAGGTGCTGCTCTGGAGGGCAGGGTCCCTGCTTTTCCTCTCTTCCTTCCTCGGTCCTCCTTGTGCCTCCGCTCGCTGCCATCCAGCAGCGGCACGGCGAGAACAGCTACGCAGAGATGAGAAGCGATCAGACACAGAGATAACGGATGGTGTTCTCCATCAGCGACTGCCAGCGAGAGGCCTTTGATCCCAGGCTCTGGCAAGCACATTCAGCCCTGCCACCAGCCCCGCACGGCGCCTGGCTGCGGCTCCACACGGCTGTGCAGAGCGCTGGCAAAACACACAGTGGAGATCAGCTAAGCTCTGGACTCCTGTGCTAGGTGAGCCCTTCATTGCTCCTGCCACAGCAGCCCATCTCTACCTTCTCAAAGCAGATAAACATCATGAGAACAATCGCAGGTCTTACACAAAGCGTTTGTAAGCCACACCTGTGGTACACATCTCACTCTAAGCCTCTCTCCGCAGCCCCAAACCCTGCCCAGCTTCCTCAGTCACAGGCAGCTGGGAAGGAGAGGGACTGGTCTCTCTGGAGGGTCCTTGGGTAGGCCAGACACAGCAGAGCAGATAGGCCCAGCTGAGTGGAGCACACACCCCCAGGTCAGCACCCAGCTCTCACCAGGGGAGAGCAACACTCCTCAGCAGCTCCCTCCTCCTCATCTGCCAGCTCCAAGCAACACAGGCATGTCTACAGAACAGAAACCTTTCTATTTGCAGCAGTGAAGGGAGGCTGTAGCCAGGTGGGGTTGGTCTCTTCTGCCAGGCAACCAGCAACAAAAGAAGGGGACACAGTCTCAAGTTGTGCTGGGGGAGGTCTAGGCTGCATGTTAGGAGGAAGTTCTTCACAGAGAGAGTGATTGGCATTGGAATGGACTGCTCAGGGAGGTGGTGGAGTCACCGTCCCTGGAGGTGTTCAAGAAAAGCCTGGCTGAGGCACTTAGTGCCATGGTCTGGTTGACTGGATAGGGCTGGGGGATAGGTTGGACTGGCTGAGCTTGGGGGTCTCTTCCAACCTGCTTGATTCTATGATTCTAAACTCTTCTGAGAAGCGCTCCGGTAGCTCTGGTGGGCTCAAGGCTTCCCTCTCCCCCCTGCCCTCTGCCCCGAGGTCTGCAGGATGGCACCGAACCACCTCACTCAGCAAGGGGCAAACACAAGCTGGCAATGCACAGCGTAATTATGCCCTCTTCAGGGACTGCATTCCAGGAGGCTCTTCCCTCCTGTGGCTGCCGGGAGCAGCTTCTGCTCTGCCAGGAGTGTTTGTGCTGCCCAGACAGCCCCCGAGCGGGGCTGAGCCCCCCACAGCGTGGCCTAATGCAAGGCCCTGGGTGCGGCAGGGTCTGCCTCTGTCCGACACAGCTGGGCCTGGCACACCAAATGTACTCTGGGTGTTGGTTAATCATAGAAACATAGAATGGTTTGGGTTGGAAAAGCCCCCCAAGATCATCCAGTCCAACCACCAACCCAACACCACAGCCACCAAACCACATCCCCAGGTACCATGGCCACACGTTTCTTGAACCCTCCAGGGATGGGGACTCCCTGGGCAGCCTCTTCTAATCCCTGACCACTCTTGCAGCAAAGAAATGTTTCCTCATCTCCAACCTAAGCCTCCCTGGCACAATTTCAGGCCATTTCCTCCCCTTGTGCCCCCCGAGACTACGGAGAAGAGGCCAACCCCACCATGACAGGGGCAGACTCACTCAAGCCATGTTAGCAGAAGTCACTCCACAAACTGTTACTCCATGTAAGCAAAACACCACAAACTGTTACTCCACCCAAAAAAATGCAGAGATGAAGGTAGTTAAATCAAAGAAATTTAACTGGACTCTAGCACAGCAGCAGCAGACCTACATTTGCTCCACCTCAGCACATTGATCAAAACCAAGCAACTGCTCCCAGAACCATGCTCAAGCTTGCCACCAAGATGAACAGCACAGCGACCAAGTCTTATCACAGCATCAACCAGGTTGGAAGAGACCTCCAAGCTCAGCCAGGCCAACTTAGCACCCAGCCCTGGCCAATCAACCAGACCATGGCACTAAGTGCCTCAGCCAGGCTTGGCTTCAACACCTCCAGGGACAGCAACTCCACCACCTCCCTGGGCAGCCCATTCCAATGCCAATCACTCTCTCTGCCAACAACTTCCTCCTAACATCCAGCCTAGACCTCCCCTGGCACAACTTGAGACTGTGTCCCCTTGTTCTGTCTAGTTCCATCCTAGCCAGCAATGGGCTGACAGCCTAAATATCGTCTCACAGGCACCTTGATCCTCCTGACCTTTACACCTTCAACAGCTAAGTGAGTGTCTGTACCACTCAGTAACGACTCAGCCAGGCCTTGAAACAAGCTCTCAGGAAGTCCACCAGAAGAACAATCAACACATCAGTGACAGCCCATCTCGTTTCTTTTATTACAGCAAGCACATTCTTTGTTTAACAGCAGTAGTATTTAGCCACAACTCAGTTTTTCTTCTCCTTTCAGTCTGCTGGCAAACCCCTAAGGCTCTTGACAGAAAGAAGAGACAAACCCACAGAGTCCAGACTGGCTCCCACTGACACCAAAGTCCATAACGCACACACTCAGTTCAGCTGGCACCTTGGCAGTACCTTCAGCTGGAAGACTGCATGAGGTTATTCCAGATCCAACCTAGATCCTAAGGCTCTTGATGGAAAGAAGAGACAAACCCACAAAGAGTCCAGACTGGCTCCCACTGACACCAAAGTCCATAATGCACACACTCAGTTCAGCTGGCACCTTGGCAGTACCTTCAGCTGGAAGACTGCATGAGGTTATTCCAGATCCAACCTAGAACTAATACTTTTTTGGGGATAGAAACATCTTACTCTCCTACAAAGTCCTCTCTAAGCAGCAAAATATGGTAGCCAAGGATTCACAGGGCTACACCATGCACCCTGGACTCCAACACACCTCTTCATGCAGTTTCAGAAAAGAAGAGAGTAATTAAGAAGAGAACAATTAAATGGCTTAAAATTCCAACACAAAGGTTTCACCAGGATAAACGTTTGCTTTTCTCTCCTCTCTCTCCCCATCCCCCCAAACTATACACCATGTACACACAGAGTACTTTTAAACACATTCTCTCCAGCTGATGCCCATCCAGCCCACCCAGCTCTTCAGGTTTCTTTAAGGGGTATTGCACACCAAGATGTTTTGTCAAACAAACCCAGACACAGAAAGAAGTCTGCCCTCAATGCTAGCCACATCTCTGGTGTGTGTTTCTGTCCAGCTGATGCCCACCCAGCTCTTCAGGTCTCTTTAAGGGGTATTGCACACCAAGATGCTTTGTCAAACAAACCCAGACACAGAAAGAGCAGAAGTCTGCCCTCAATGCTAGCCACATCTCTGGTGTGTGTTCAAGGTCAGGATGTCACCAGCGTTCAGGTTCACTCGACTGCTTTCACACAGGTACTGAACCTCTGCATCCAGGTCAACACTGCTGCCTTGCAGTCAGAACAGAAATTGCAGTCCTGCACTCCTTCTGGATCCAAGATTTCTGTTGCTGTCTCCAAGGGCTTAGAGAAAAAAAAAAAAGGCATTTTCAAGACTCCAAACTACATCCAGAGCACTTCATGACCTCAGAGCCCAAACCATATTTTTTTTAAGCATATTTAGCATGGTCAAACTTGTAATTTTTATACTCTTTGATGAAAACTGAGGGTCCCAAGTGCTTGAAAGCCCTGGGTAATTGCAAGCCCTCCCCAGACAGACAGGAACATTTGTAATTCATGCTGCCTTTCACACACACACACACTCCCCACCAAGGTACCTGCATGACTTTCCCATTGAGCTTTGCTCACAGAAGTCCGTAGGAGGTTACACAAAGTTATCTATCAGCTTGTAAACCATCAGGTTCAGTGTACTTCAGATGGAAAAATAAATACAATGTAGAAATAAATAATCTTTGTAGTAAAAAATAAATGTTTTGTGTATCAATAAATAGAACAGCTTCGGATTCCTCTTCCAAGGCAGCCCAGAGGCTTTAGTAAATGAGCTTTTTTGCAACTAGGAGAGTGTTCTTCAGAAGCATGGCCACGGTCATAGGTCCCACCCCTCCTGGCACTGGGGTGATAAAGCCAGCCTTCTTCTTCACTTCTAAGAGAAAAGAGAAAAAGGCATTGATTCAGAACATTTCCAAAGCCATTGTGTCCCTTCAGTTGCCCACAGATGCCCAGCTGGCAAGGAGCACAGCCCAAGTACTGCAGGATACAGCAGAAGTTACACAGTATCACAGTATCACCAAGGTTGGAAGAGACCTCACAGATCATCAAGTCCAACCCTTCACCACAGAGCTCAAGGCTACACCATGGCACCAAGTGCCACGTTCAACCTTGCCTTGAACTGCCCCAGGGACGGTGACTCCACCACCTCCCCAGGCAGCCCATTCCAGTAGCCAATACAAGTTCAGGCAGAGTCCTCCTACAGCCGTGGTGGGCATAGAACACAGCCAGGACCAGGGCTGCAGGGCAGCTCTCTTCATCTGAGCATGAGCACCCAGGGGCTAGTCTGGTGCCACAACCTGCTCCTGCTGATCTACCTGCAGCAGGCTGCCCTGTGCTGAAGGGAGCAGCAGGCACTCAAGCAGCCCATGCCCAGGCAGACAGAAAGTGAATGCTGCTCCACTTCTTCGGTAAGGGGCAGTTTGTGACCTGGCTGTCCTGCTGGCTCAGGAACATCTGGCTGACACAAGGGTACAGCATCAACTTGCATCACATCCATCTATCAACAGGGATACTGCACCTTCAACAGCCAGAAGAACCATGGAAGCTGGGGATCTCCTGCAGGGGACAAAGGTGAGCTTCCCATCACACATTCCTGAGAAGCAGCACGCAAAGCACAACAGCAGCAGAGCAGCACCAGCAGTTAAGTCACTTGCTTAGCTTTCCCCCACGCTGGCCTGCTCCTTCTAACAAGGACATTCCATGACTACAATAGGGAAATTAAACCACAGAGGGTGAAAGTTCAGTTTCCTGGTCGGTTTGGTTTTCTGCTCCACAGTATGGACAAGGCACAGAAATAGGAGTTGTTTTCAAGGGGAGAAAAGGGATTCTTGGAGCAAAATTCCCACTGCAACTTCAGTCATTAACATTCAGCTCCTCCAAAAGCCAATTTTTGTTTGGTTTTTATTTTTTTGGTTTGCTGTCTTTCTGAAAACCTGGAAATAGCTCCAAGCACCTCACTCTGCCCCAAGTAAGTTCACACTTTGAGTGCTTGCATTAAGAGGTAAAGACTCTGAAGCATTGTTTGACACCTGCCAAACTCTCCTCTGTGCACAAGGAATCCATCTGATGGAGCAATAAAATCTTCATTCTGAAAACCTGGAAATAGCTCCAAGCATCTCACTCTACCCCAAGTAAGTGTACACTTTGAGTGCTTGCATTAAGAGGTAAAGATTTGTGTTTCTGAAGCACTGTTTGACACCTGCCAAGCTCTCCTCTGTGCACAAGGAATTCATCTGATGGAGCAATAAAATCTTCATTCTGAAAACATGGAAATAGCTCCAAGCACCTCACTCTGCCCCAAGTAAGTTCACTCTTTGAGTGCTTGCATTAAGAGGTAAAGATTCTGAAGCATTGACACCTGTCAAGCTCTCCTCTGTGCACAAGGAATTCATCTGATGGAGTAATAAAATCTTCATTCTGAAAACCTGGAAATAGCTCCAAGCACCTCACTCTACCCCAAGTAAGTTCACACTTTGAGTGCTTGCATTAAGAGGTAAAGACTCTGAAGCATTGTTTGACACCTGTCAAGCTCTCCTCTGTGCACAAGGAATTCATCTGATGGAGTAATAAAATCTTCATTCTGAAAACCTGGAAATAGCTCCAAGCACCTCACTCTACCCCAAGTAAGTTCACACTTTGAGTGCTTGCATGAAGAGGTAAAGACTCTGAAGCATTGTTTGACACCTGCCAAGCTCTCCTCTGTGCACAAGGGATTCATCTAATGGAGCAATAAAATCTTCACTCCATAACCTTCTCTGCTGCACCAAATGCAATCCTTTGGTACTGCAGGTTACTTGCAAAGGAAGGAGCTGCAACGGCTGGGAACTCATTGCATGACAAGGGGTAATGAGCAGCTATTTGCTAACAATGCTTAGGCCAAGTGGCATCTTACTAACCTGATTACTACAGAGGTTTTCTTCCCCAGTGCCACCGGGAGAGGCTTTTTATTTGTTTGTTTGGGGCTTGGGGTTTTTTTTTTGCTTGCTTAGAAATAATTTCATGCAAACTCACAGCCAATGCTCTTTTAAAAGCAGGCAGAGAGAGAGAGAGAGGAGAAAACTGAGCAAGCAGAACTCTTGACACACGAAATATATTTGCAGTGAGGTCACTACAGAGAAGCAACACCTGGCTGTGGGAAAAGATGAGTGGATGGGGAACTGGGCCCCTTCTTTTGGAGCAAACAAGCCAACTTGCTTCACTGTGGAGAATGTAGGGGCCCACCAAAAATAGTACAGGAGCACTGAGCAGCTGGATAGCAGGGTATGGGGACAGAATATTTGATAGACTTCAAGGACTGAAAATTAAATAACATCTCCTCCCCCAGCCCCAGCTTCTCCCTGCTGTTTGAACCTCAAGGCAGGGACCTAAAAAGGGCTTTAGCAGAAGTTAATGCAGAACATCACCGGGTAGGGTGTCCTTGCCCATGGCAGGGGGGTTGGAACTAGATGATCCTTGTGGTCCCTTCTAACCCTGACTGATTCTATGATCTCACTTTGCTGAAGAACAGCAGGTCCTGCATCTGGAGCTGGCAACCTCAGTCACAAACCCAGGCTGGGTGCAGAGTGGGTTGAGAGCAGCCCTGAAAAAAGAGACTTGGGGGTGTTGGTTGCTGAGAAGCTCCCCAGGAGCCAGCAGTGCCCTCATGCAGCCCAGCAGGCAGCTGTGTGCTGGGCTGCAGCCAGAGGAGTGTGGGCAGCAAGGCAAGAGAGGGGATTCTGCCCCTTGGCTCTGCTCTGTTGAGATCTCATCTCCAATCCTGCCTCCAGTTCTGGTGTCCCCAGCATCAGAAGGACACAGAGCTGCTGGAGTGAGAACAAAGATGATCCAAGGGCTGAAGCACCTCTGCTGTGAAGACAGGCTGAAGAAGCCGGGGGTATTCAGCCTGGAGAAGATTCCAGAGGGACCCTAGAGCTGCCTTCCAATAGCTGAAGGGATCCCGCTGAAAGGCTGCAGAGAGACTTCTCCTGAGGGTGTCCAGAGACAGGGCAAGGGGGAATGGTTTGAAGCTGAGGAAAAGCAGGATTAGAGCGGATCTTAGGAGTAAGTTCTTCAGTCTGAGGGTGGTGACATTCTGGAACAGGCAACAGGCTGCCAGGGAGGCTGTGGTTGCCTCCTCCCTGGGAGTGTTCCAGGCCAGGTTGGACGAGGCCTTGAGCAGCTGAGTCTAGTTGAGAGGCATCCCTGCCCATAGCAGGGGAGTTGGAGTAGATGATGTTTGAGGTCCCTTCCAACCTGAGCCATTCTACCATGCTAATTACAGCTGGCACATTTGCAGCTGCCTGGTACCCCCAGACTCACTGCTGCAGAATTTGGAGAGGGAACCCAACAGCAGTGTGGGATTTCCAGCTGCACTCTAAGCAATGAATGGAGGTGTCAGGTTCCAGTTAACGTTCTCAAGCACACACACTGTGTCTCTGCACCAGTGAGGCTGGCTGGAGCTGCCTGCCACTGAGGTGGGAGCTTATGGCTAATGCAGTTCCTGCCAGTTCCCAGATTCATGTGATAGTTACTGAGATGCAGCCACATCTGGAACTTGTCCAGAGAAGGGTGACAAAGCTGGTGAAAGGCCTGGAACACAAACTCTATGAGGAGAGGCTGAGGGAGCTGAGGGTGTGCAGCCTGCAGAAGAGGAGGCTCAGGGCAGACCTCATTGCTGTCTGCAACTATCTGAAGGGAGATTGTAGCCTGGTGGGGGGTGGCCTCTTCTGCCAGGCAAGCAGCAATAGAACAAGGGGACACAGTCTCAAGTTATGCCAGGGAAAGTCTAGGCTGGATGTTAGGAGGAAGTTGTTGGCAGAGAGTGATTGGCATTGGAATGGGCTGCCCAGGGAGGTGGTGGAGTTGCTGTCCCTGGAGGTGTTGAAGCCAAGCCTGGCTGAGGCACTTAGTGCCATGGTCTGGTTGACTGGCCAGGGCTGGGTGCTAGGTTGGTCTGGATGAGCTTGGAGGTCTCTTCTAACCTGGTTGATTCTATGATCTGAGGGAGCACAGGAATATGCTGGGCACTTGGAATGTCACTAAGCTTGTTTCCATGGTGATGCTACAGACCTCTTTCTGTGCTGTTATTCAAACTACTCCAATCTTACAAAGAGCTACAGTGCACAAGTGGACCAAGCCCTCCCTAATGAGTATCACACACAGCATTCATTGCCTCTGGTGTCAGGAACAATCCTCAGCATAAACAGCAGGCAGCTTTCACAGCTTGCTGGGTAATTTCTCTAGCCCTGCTCTGTCATTATGGAAATACCTGTGGGACAGTGTGGCAGCAGATTTGTTTGGTATCTGTTAGCATAAAACCACCTGGGGAGCTCCTGCACACAAGCTGACCCACGTCTCTGAATGCACAGCAGGTGCCTATGGTGGGGACAGTACCTATGGTGTCTCAGTTCTAATTCCCAGAGACTCAAATATGTTTGATAGAACCAAACAACAATTTATAAGTGCCCTTTCCTCTTCTCCCTCCTTTCACGAAAGAAAGGAATTAGATGTAGAAAGAGGAAAAGGTAAGCACAGTCAAATAAATCATCTCACTGTGACTTGGAAGTTAAACAGAAGAAAAGTTTAACAATAAATTAAAAGGTATCTGAGGTGGGGAAGTTACAAAGGTATAGGGAAGGGAAAACAAATACCAAATGTGTGAATAAAAGCAGATTTTTGGATGGTAAGGGCTTTGTCTGCCTCGTGGGTGATGGCCACGTGGTAAGAACCAGGGACAGGATGGGGATGCTGGTAAGCAGAGAGAGAGAGAACAGGCAGTCCCCCTGCTTTTATAGGCCTTTAGACAAGAAGGGGGAGTGGGCTAACCATGAATCACCTGGTGGTGTTCAGACCCACCCCTGGGGAGGGGTCAAGACCACCTAGGGTCAGGTTCAAGGTCGCTCCCCCTGGAGGGTTAACCTTGTACACCAGGTGACAGGGTTCTGCCTCTAGGAGTAAATATTGATCTGAGGAATGCCACTGCCCATGAGGAATGGCAGCCAGTAAAGGGGCAAAAAACCCTTGCTCCTCAAACATGTAAATAGATGGTTTTTTTTTCTGCTGAAGTGCAGCAGGCACCTCACTGCAACCAATCTCATGCTGACAAAGGGGTGCTGGTATAAGGGTGGCTACCAGAAGGATGGAGACTTCGTTTTTCCAAGGAGTCCCATGGAAAAGACAAGGGGTGATGGAGACAAGTTGCTGCTTGAGAGCTTCCCATTGAACTCCAGAAACAAATGTTTCCCTATGAGAACAGTTAGACACTGGAATCACCTCCCAAGGGAAGCAGTGGAGTCCCCTCCACTGGGCAGTTTCCAACTTCAGCTTGCCAGGCTGCTGGGCCAGCTCACTGCAACCTTGGTTGGACCAGATGAGCCTTGGAGTTGTTAAAGGTTGGACCAGATGAGCCTTGGGGTCTCTTCCACCCTGGCATTCTGTCACTCTGTGTGCTGCACTGTGGTTTCCTTCTGGAGCCTTTGTTTCTGCTGCTCAGCAGGGTAACTTTGTCAGCTCTAAGTGCTCTCTCTGGGTGCATGCTGCTCTCCCAGGAGCTTCTCTGCCAACTGGAAAATGCTGGGATGCAAATCAGCTGCCTATGGGGGAGGAGCTGCTATTTTGCAGCTTCTGTAAAACCCTAAAATCTTCCTTTGATTCTTCAGAAGAAATGAAATGTAGATTGTTTCCTTGAAAAACAGGATCCACTGCTTTGGAAGCAGCCCTTCATTCCTGGGCTCCTTTAAAGCTAAGGACATCAGACACCAAGCGGGGTTAATCACACAAACCAGAGGGCAAGTCTCAACCTGAAGGCAGTTCTGGGTCTGGTGCATCTGCACTAAGTGATGCAGAGCAGTTCCTGCCTAAGCACTGTTTCCACACAGCTTTGTTGCTCCCTGTAAAGCTCCTCTGGATTGCTGCAGCCCTGCAGAAGTGTCAATCACGTGCCCAGCAGTCCCAGCAGGCAGCCCTGTTCTGCCCTGCACGTTCTGGGTTTCTTCTGACTGTGCAACCAGCAAGTGCCTGCCCCACTTCTCACATCTCCTTGCTGTCGATGTTAGCCCTGCATCTCCTACTGCAGCCATCTGAAACAGCAACCCAAAGGAAAACCAAAGGAGTTATGGCCCAGCACTGTAATTCCAGCAGTGCAAACATCTGTGCTACTCCAGCACCTCCAGAAGCCAAGCAAGAAAGGCATCCTGGGCAGGAAAATCCAGTGCAAAAGGATGCTCAACAGCTTCTTTGCCTTCAGCTAAGCACAGGCAGGTGGATGGGATGGCCTCTGTGCCATCTGTTAAGGGACCCTTTTCTGGGAAGCCCTCCCTGCTTCTGGTGGTACCATTTTTCAGAGGCTCTTACACTGCTTTGGCTGTGCAAAACAGAACAACTCTTCTTTACAAACCCTCCCACTGGACCCACATCCCTTGGGCCTTTCCTGAAAGAGTTCTTCTCTATACAGGCTCCCAACAAAGACTCTGAGCCCAGCATTGCTGTGTGCCTGTCCAAGGGGGTGGGAGGACTCATCAGCATGCAGAGGCAGCACTTAAAGCAAATCCCCCTGGGGTCCTGCATGCTGGGGTGTTGTGGGCATTCCCACTTGCAGTTTCAAAGGTTAGCTGCTGCACTGCTCTGTTGCTACCCTGCTCTACCAGCCACTCCTGGAAGAGCTGCTCCACCCAAAAGAGCTGTTCCAGCTCAATGCTCTATGTGAGTTGCTGCTTTATTTCATGTTCCTGGTCTCTGCAGCCCTCCTCCCCACTTAGTGCTGCTGCTGTGGCAACAAAAACCCTATAAACCAGGGCCAAGAACACCCACACCTGCATTGCCCTGCTCACAGAACCACCTCCCCCTTCTTGAGACTGAAACTTGCTGCCCCAAAGGAACTAAAATGGTCCTGGCCAAAACCAAGAGCTGCCACCACTTCTCCTGCCTGCCTCTTCACCTTCAGAAGCTGCAAAGCACCTTCCTGCCTGGACCATAGATTTTGGGCAGTTTTTAACAGAAAGAGAGGTGCACTGAAAGTGCTGGCCTGGTTGTGTGTGGGGAGGTGGACAGGCAGAGGGAGATGCCCCAGCAATACCAGGCTAGGCACCTCAGTGCCTCAGAGTGACCTCCAGGTTTGCCCGTTTGTCCTTTACTACCTCAGACCTGCAGAGTGAACTATTCACAACTGAGCAGTCCTGTTGCTCCTCATCTACTGGAGTTTAAAGGACAGCCCAAGTGTGCTCCTTGGCTTGAGAGCATGTCCACACAAGCACTCAGCCCTCAGCCCACTGATGCAAGTGGTCAAGGACAAGGTCCCTGGCTGTGGGTGACTGGATGCAAGTCAGCTGCCTGCAGCAGAAGTGGATGGGACTCAAAGAAACAGAGATTTTAGCAGAGATTTCCAAGCTCATTTTTGAGCAGCTACCAAATTCTCTTGGCCTGTGGTAGGATTTTTTTTTCCCTCCAGGCATTTCTCACATGGAATTTAATAATGAACAAGGTTAAACCCCAAGAAATTGCAACAGCATCCTTTTGTGGTTAAAGAGACAAAAAGAAGCTTCAGTGTCTAACCTAACCCCTAGAGATCAGAGGATGGAATCCAAGTATTGCTAGGATCTGGCAAATGAATCAAAACAACTTCCACCCATTTAATAAACTTAACTTCCACTAGAGGTTTTTTCATTCATGTGACCAGGTGAAGAAAGCCACTTCCATCTCCTCACAGGCTCACAGGATGTCAGGGGTTGGAAGGGACCCAAGGAGATCATCGAGGCCAACCCCCCTGCCACAGCAGGACAATACCATCTGACACAGAGCACAGAGGAACACATCCAGACAGGCCCTGAAAGGCTCCAGAGAAGGAGATCCCATGATCTCCCTGGGGAGCCTGTTCCAGTGCTCTGTGACCCTTACAGGAAAGAAGTTCCCCCTTGTGTTGAGGCAGAACCTCTTTTGCTGCAGCTTACACCCACTGCTGCTTGTCCTATCCCAGGGAGCAGTGAGCAGAGCCTGTCCCCCCCTCCTGGCCAGCTCTCAGATAAACATTTATCGAATCCTCTCTAAGTCTTCTTTTCTCCAGACTAAGCAGCCCCAGGTCCCTCAGCCTCACCTCATCAGCCATGCCCTCCAGTCCACTCATCATCCTCATAGCCCTCTGCTGGACTCTCTCCAGTAGATCCCTGTCCCTCTTCAACTGGGGAGTCCAAAACTGAAGGCAGTACTCAAGACAGGGTCTCACCAGGGCAGAGCAGAGAGGGAGGAGAACCTCTCTTGCATTGCTGGACACACTCTAATACACCCCAGGACCCCACTGGCATTCTTGGCCACAAGGGCAATCTCCTCCTTGTAAACCAAATGCAACCTCTGCTTGGCCTGTCAAATTTCCCCTCCCTCCACAGCCACTTAAAGAAGTGGATGATGAAAGAGCAGGCATTGGTGGGCTACAGGATGTTTAATGAGTGCTGCAAAAGTCATTCTCAGGCTGATATTGAAACTGGGACTTCTTGAGCAAGCTGGGCTACTGTGCTGGTTTGAGGCTAATTGGAATAGTTTACTGAGAGAAATTCAATCCTTAGCTGTGAGGAGAAAGAAAGAAAACCCAACAGTAGCCTATATCACTCATTCTCCTGCTGAGAAATGCAACTAGCCAAAATATAGATAAGACACTCACTCCTCACACACTGCTCAGTTAGCTCTAGCTTCTGTTCCTTCTTTCTGGCAGAAGGGCAAGGACACCTCCCACTAGAACAGATCACTCCAGGCCTCATCCAACCTGGCCTTGAACACCTCCAGGGAAGGAGCATTTACAACCTCCTTGGGCAACCTGTGCCAGTGTCTCCCCACCCTCACTGCCAAGAATTTCTTCCTCATCTCTAGTCTCAATCTCCCCTCTTCCAGCACAAAGCCATTGCCTCACATGCCATCAGTACAAGCTCTTGTCAAAAACCCCTTCCTGGATTTCTTGTAGGCCCCTTTCAGGTCCTGGAAGGCTGCACACTGTCACTGAAGAAGTCCCAGTTTCAGTATCAGCCTGAGAATGACTTTGGCAGCATTCATTAAACCTCCTTTTCTCCTCTAACCTCCTTGTCATCTTTTTTTGACATCTCACCTCAGATCTCTCCAGATTTAGCAGGTGAGATAAAGGGGGGCTGTTGATCTGGTTACTTCTGAAGGGAGGGAAAGAGGGGGGAGGGGGTTGGGTCAGAGCCTCCTGGCAATCTGATTGCTTTGGGAGGGGTATTGTGTTTCAGTATTACTTTTAACCTGTATATAACTGTATATATTGTGTATATATATGCTTGCAAATCGTGCTAAGCTGTAAATGTAGCTTCACTCCTTAACTTCCAGCTGGCTGAGACTAATCTGAGTGATTTCATGGTGTGAGGGATTGGGTAATTCCCAAACTATCACAGCTAGTAGGAGGTGTCACTGCCCATGGCAGGGGGTTGGTGCCCAGGTGGTCAAGAGAGCCAATGGCATCCTGGCCTGTATCAGGAACAGGGCGGCCAGTAGGACAAGGGAGGTTCTTCTGCCCCTGTACTCAGCACTGCTCAGGTCACACCTTGAGTGCTGTGTCCAGTTCTGGGCTCCTCAATGCAAGAGAGATGTTGAGGTGCTGGAAGGTGTCCAGAGAAAGGCAACAAAGCTGGTGAGGGGCCTGGAGCACAGCCCTGTGAGGAGAGGCTGAGGGAGCTGGGGGTGTGCAGCCTGCAGAAGAGGAGGCTCAGGGCAGACCTCATTGCTGTCTACAGCTACCTAAAGGGAGGCTGTAGCCAGGTGGGGGTTGGTCTATTCTGCCAGGCAAGCAGCAACAGAAGAAGGGGACAGAGTCTCAAGTTGTGGCAGGGGAGGTCTAGGCTGGATGTTAGGAGGAAGTTGTTGTCAGAGAGAGTGATTGGCATTGGAATGGGCTGCCCAAGGAGGTGGTGGAGTTGCTGTCCCTGGAGGTGTTGAAGCCAAGCCTGGATGAGGCACTTAGTGCCATGGTCTGGCTGAGTGGATAGGGCTGGAGGATAGGTTGGCCTGGATGAGCTTGGAGGTCTCTTCCAACCTGGTTGATTCTATGATCTTGAAGGTCCTTTGCTAAACCATTCTGTGAATCTACGAAATTCAGCCAAGCCATCAGACAGAGGACAAGGCTGAAATGATTTGCTACCTAACCCATTCCCTCCCTCCTCCCATTCCCTCACTGCCACATCTAGCAGCTGCCAGGGGTGATGCACTGCAGGGCTGTGCACCCCAGGATGGGGTTTGGTGATGGTAAGAGATTTACTGAAACTTTCACCGATACCAACGACCCAACAACAACTTCCCTTTGGCAATGCACACTGAAATGCTCCTTGCAACTGCAGTGGCATAATCCCAGTTGAAGTTCCTCCCTCTTTTTTTTTTTTTTTTTTGGATCTTCCCTCCCCCCAGGTAAAATCCTGAGCACAGCCCACAGCAGACATGACGAGACAGATACAGGGCATTGCTGAAACTCTGAGTCACGGCCCTGCCGCTGCATCTACACCTAGGTGAGATGGCAAGAGAAACAAACAGGAGGCTACAGTTGCACCTTTCTCAGAGCCAGAGCTTTGCTGCTCCCACACCTGCTGAACAAACCAGAAAGCCTGAATGTTCTCTGTACTTAGAATCATAGAATCAACCAGCTTGGAAGAGACCTCCAAGCTCAGCCAGGCCAACCTAGCACCCAGCCCTGGCCAATCAACCAGACCATGGCACTAAGTGCCTCAGCCAGGCTTGGCTTCAACACCTCCAGGCACAGCCACTCCACCACCTCCCTGGGCAGCCCATTCCAATGCCAATCACTCTCTCTGACAACAACTTCCTCCTAACATCCAGCCTATACTTCCCCCAGCACAATTTGAGACTGTGTCCCCTTGTTCTCTTGCTGCTTGCCTGGCAGAAGAGCCCAACCCCACCTGGCTACAGTCTCCCTTCAGGTAGTTGTAGACAGCAATGAGCTCTGCCCTGAGCCTCCTCTTCTGCAGGCTGCACATCCCCAGCTCCCTCAGCCTCTCCTCTCAGGGCTGTGCTCCAGGCCCCTCACCAGCTTTGTTGCCCTTCTCTGGACACCTTCCAGCACCTCAACATCTCTCTTGAATTGAGCTCTGAAAGCAAAAAAATAAAACAGGGATTCCAGTACCTGAAAGAAGCTACAGGAGAGCTGAGGAGGGACTTTTGACAAGGCCTTGGACCGACAGGATGGGAGGCAACGGACTTGAGCTCAAAGAGGGGAAATTGAGACTGGAGATGAGGAAGAAATTCTTGACAGCAAGGGTGGGGAGACACTGGCACAGGTTGCCCAGGGAGGCTGTGGATGCCCCCTCCCTGGAGGCGTTCAAGGCCAGGTTGGATGAGGCCTTGGGCGAGCTGGGCTAGTGGGAGGTGTCCCTGCCCGTGGCAGAGGGTTGGAACTGGATGATGTTGCAGGTCCTTTCCAACCCAACCCATCCCATGAATCTCTGACCCTTTCACTTGTGGAGCCACAAGCAGCAGAAGAAAGCCATCCAAACATTCCAAGGCATGCTCTGCAAGTGCTTTCCTGCTGGAGCTCTGTGGAACACACACAGGTAGATGCCAGGACAATCACTTAGCTGCACTCGTGCAGGTAATTTCTTCTGCTCTACCAGAGAGGCATCAGGTATGATGAGTAAAAGAAGCAGGAACTGAGGCAGTGATGTAATTTACAAACACATACAGCTGGCTAGAAACATGTGGAATTTAATTAAGCTTTGAGACATTCTGCCAGCCAAGAAAGAGGGAAAAAAAAACAAACCAACCCAAAACCTGTGGGTGATTTTCATACTTATCAAAATAAGGAACTGTTGAGAACCATTAATAATGTGGGTAAATGCTGTCTAAGCTTCCCACACTCAACTCTGCCAATAAGCTTTAATTTTCAGCTGCAACAATCCTGCTATTCCAGTCTGGAGCTCCTCCAGAGCAGAGATATTTAATCAAGTCACGCTGTGAACTCGTTCTGCAACGCATCAAGCATAAAAAGATCAATATGGAACACCAATTTTTATCTGTTAGGCTTGCCTGGGCCAAGATCAACAGCTGAAGATGAACCCACACTAAACTTTAGCACGAGGGGCACTTCTGAAGCAGGAGGTGACGTTTTCACACGTGGTAAAGAGTGAAGGAGGCTTGAGAAGCTGTGGTGTAATGGCATTTGCTGTGAACAGTGTGCTTGTGAAAGAGCAGAAAGTGTTTTTATTGCTTATTCTTGAAAGCTTCACAGACTCTCAGAGCATTACAGAGCAAACATCTTCTGCCACCACACTGCCACAAGGGCTCCTCTGCGGGTCTGTGTCACTGCAAGTGACACTTTCTCTCTTCAACAGCTCACCACTTCTGGAGAGCAGGTAGACAAACACAGAGTTTGTTTTTCCTATTTAAGTGAATAAACCAGAAAATACCACTGCAAAAGCGCTGTTCCACCTGAGCCCCTGGCTCCTGCAAGGGTTTGGCATGAAGGAATCTCACAACCTCCACCAGCTTTCCCCAGCAGGCTCGCAGAGCCTTTCACTGACCTTCAAAGTCCACGTCCCCAACTAATTTGGTCTTCCCTGTAAGAGGATCATGGATGTGGTTGATGCCTACGTCAATCACAGCTGCACCTTCTTTGACCATATCAGTTGTAATCAGCTTTGGGATACCTGGAATCATCAAGAGACATTTGATTAACGTAGCCAAGAGGTCTTAGGTCAGCACTTTCAGACTATGCACATGAAAGAAGACAACTCTTTCCCTTGAGGATTTCTTGATACACCACACACAGCAAACAATTACCCCTCACTTCCACACAGGTTGGGTGTTGAGAAGGAAAAGGCCTATTTGTCCACTTGACTGAGTATTTCCAGCTAAGCCTGTGCTCACAAACACAGCCAGCATGACCTCAGTGAAGCAAGTGCCTGCTGGTTTGTGGCAGTTTCAGAGCACTGTCCTGGTGACAGACTCTGATCTCTCCCACATCTTAACTTGAATCCTGTCCTGCTGCTTCAGCAAACTGGGAGACTTCCCTGCTTGACCTGAGGGCCTGGCCTCAATGCTACATCCCTTCAGCACCTCTCAGTGCGCTACATCTGTGCAGTGTCCCGGGCTAGGATTTTGCTGCTATGAAGAAACTCCAGCTAAACAAAACTCCACCTAAATCAGAGTGCTTCCACAAGCTGCATTCTGGGTGAGCAGACATCTGGAAGTCCATGCCTGGACAGCTGCAACAAGCCAAGTGTCTCCTGGAATGCTAAGTCAAAGCAGCATCCGAGACCAAAGTCACTACTAACAACACTAGATCCTGACAGATCCCATCACACCTTGACTGCCACAGCTGTGATCTCTTCTCCTTGTTCACTTCAAATGACCTCCTCAATGTCTTTCCTGCTGTGCAACCTCCGAGTGATGGAAAATCCCAACTTCAGGATTACAATTTGCCTTGCTTCTTGAGCAATTCTGTGAGAAACAGAGGTCCCCAAAGACAGAATCTAAGCTTCCCTGTCCCCACCAAAGCAGCTTTCTATCAGGTGGAGAGATGAATAAAAAGGGAGAAGAAAGCAAATGCACAGGGTTTGAGCCTGTAGCTTCACTGAAGGCAAGCACTGGTCCACCAAGGGCTTTGGCTCCATCTGAAGTGCTGGATGACAGCCAGGCAGTCACTGCCATACAGGCAATACAAGAACCTTCCTGGCTCTGCTTTTCTCACTCCCCCATAGGACACAAGCTTGAAACTCTGCTTCTACTGTTGAGCAAGCCAAGACCTCAACTTCTTTCCTGTGCCATCTGATAACATCTGGCTGCGTCTCCTCCAACGTTGCGCAAGCAGCTGCGGGCTGGCTGCTCCCCGGGTCCCGGCTCAGCCCAGCGGGGGGAGCTGATCCGAGGCCGGCAGGGCTGGGAGCGCCTTAACGGAAGCTGCACAGTTACACCCTTTGTGAAAAGGTTTGATAATAGGCCAAATACTTAAGAGCAACAAATAAACTAACCCCCAAACCAAATGAGCAGATCTGTTTACTTAAGCCTGCTTTACATAGCAAGCAGGAAGAGATAAGCCTGAGAGCAGCTGTTCCTCAAATGCACTGGCTGGAGGACAGGGGAGAGAGAACCTTGCCCTGGTCATTTTTGTAGAGCACGATGAATCAGGTTTGCAAGGAGAGGAAAGAAAGCCCTGCTTAATCCTGGCGTGGGGACAAGGACTGGAAAACAGCCAACTGCCAGCATTGCTAAGCAGCCACTGCCAGAGTAAGAGAAGCTGACAAGCCAGCAAGCCCTACTCAAGAGGATCACAAATCACATCCTGAGTTGTCCCAGGAGAATTTCATCTGGCATTTGGCAACCCAGTTGCTTCTCTTTATCCCCTCCCCAAACCTAGCAGGCAGATGAGTCTTCTCCCTCAAGGCAGACAGCAGAAGCAGCAGGCTGACTAGGCTAAGACTGCCCACTGCCTCCACTGCCCTGGAAGCACTGGAGTGGGCTATGTGAGCACCACAGGTGAAGCTGCACTTACTCTTCTACTACAGGCCTGGGATGATGGCAAGAAGAAGAGAACCCATGAGATGTCTGCATAGACAGGGACAGCAGGCAAAGGTAGGAAGGCAGCTGTGCTCAGGAGGAAACATCATGCTTTGGCCAGAAATCCCAAAGCTGTGTGGTAGTGAAGGAGCTGAGAAAGCTCCACCTGGAAGCAGAGACACACAGTAAAATATTTTAGGGAGGGGTAGGCTGGACAAGAGCAGCATTGTTGGAACTTGTGATGCAAGAAGCTGGAAGGGAATGGGAGGGAAGGAATAAATAGCATGGATAGCTATGATGAAAGGAAACAGGGAAACTGGGGTCGCAAGGCTGGGGGCAAATAAGAGACAACCAGTAAAGGTGAGTATTGTTAGCTCAAGAGAAGAACCAGAAGCAGCAGAGCTGAAGTGTTATGAAAGCCATGAGTGCAAGTGGATAGAAAAGCCCTCAGAATGCAGAGGGCTCTTCCAGAAGCACTACCTGGGCAGGGATAGTGAGAAGAGGAATCCTGCTCTTGCACCCAGCCACATGCAGAAAGCTGTTTTCCATCTAGCAGCTGGTTTTGCCTGGCAGGGTAGAAGTTACCTTTTTTTGCAAGAGCCACTGAGCAGGTTCCACATTCCCAGCAAGGTGTGATCCCAAAGGCACAAGGTTCCCTGTGCTCAAGTAGCAGGAGGCACTTTGGAGGGATTCCACCTTCCTACAGCAGCCACCAGGGTCTATCTCCTGGTGTGTAATGAGAGCTGCATTGTGCTCCTGCTACACAGGACACCGAGACCCAGGCAAAGAACAAAGGTGGGTGGATTGCTACGGAAACGTTTGACCAGGAGCACAGCTGCTGACAAACTGATCAGCATAAGAAGTGAGGATTAAAGTGGAAGTGGTGACTTTGGATGCAGTTACTCCTTCAGTTCCAGGCAGCACACAGGTTATTATCTTCCACTCACTGTGTGTGAGTTCTGCTCAGGCCCACAGCTGAGTCACCATCTGTGGGACAACTGAGCTGGTTCTTGTTCCTGACCTGGCATGAAAAAGAGATAGTGCTGAGAAGCCCTGAAGCAAAGGGCATCTCACCTCAACAGGAAGTGATGAGCTTCAGACAGGCACCTATCTGTCTCCATCTAGACAATAAGTAAGCAAGAATTTGGTCTTGAGGATGATGAAGTGGAAGGAAGGGAGGAGAAAAGAGGAAAGACACATTCCTAAATGGTATGGGAGAAGGAGGACACCCTGAGCTGTGAAGGGACACAGAACTTAGCCAAGGTCCTTAGTGAGCTGGATTGCTTAGTTTGGGTATTTTAACCAAATCTCTCTTTATAATAACCATAAACAAACCCCAGAGGCTGCTCAGCAGCAGAGTTCTGCCTGTTCCTTTGTCCTAGCCCAGTTGCACCGCAAGTGTTTCACCCTACTTTGCTTTAAGAACGTGGACACTGATCTTCCTGACCCCTTCCTCCAGGCCTTTCCCTCTCTCTTCCTCTTCACAGGGTCATGGTAACAGAAGCAAAATGCAATTCAGCCATTAATCACAACTGTTCCCAAGGCACAGAAGGGAATGATGCCACTGTTTCACAAAGGCAGCCTGCAGCTGGTGGAAAGAAACCCTCCTGTCCGAACGCCAGTGACTCACGGGAACCTTTGCATTTACATAATGAGAGCTGTGTAAACTATGCACAGGCTGCTTCCCAACCTGGAGTTCACTCTCAAGTCTCCCTAAGGGAAAGGTGTCACATGTGAGGAGAAACACTTTATGAGTCTGCAAATGTGAAGGGCAAGAACAAAGCAGCCAAATCCCTCACCCTCCTTACAGCCAGAAACCCTGCTGGCTGTGACACCCTGGCAAGCAGCAGCACCAGCTGCCAGAAAGGTCTGGCAGTGCCACCAGCACCAAAGGCTGCATTTTGGGTGTCAAACGTTGGGGCTGGAGGAGTGACAACAACCAGCATTACCTGCAGCCACTATGACAATGTCAGCCAGCTGCGTGTGGATCTTGAGCTGCTCTCTCGGGGTGTATCTGTGAGTGATGGTCACTGTAGCATCGCCTGGAAGGAAGAGATTGGCAAGAAGCTGTCATCTAAAAGGCCTGCAGAGTGCTGACTGCCAGTGCAAACGACTCTGGTACACTGTCAGCAGCACAGATGCTCACCAGGTATGTCTGGGGGTGCAGCACAGGCAGAACACTCACATCACTTGCTGGCCACACACAGGGAGAAAGCATTGATGCTTAACAACTGTCACAGGATCATTTCACTCAGAATCAGAGACTCACAGAACTGTTTTGGTTGGAAAAGAACTTTAAGATCATTAAACCCACCCATCAGCCCATCACCACCACGGCCACTAAAAACCATGTCCCCAAGTGCTGTGGCCACACCTTTCTTGAACACCTCCGGGGATGGGGACTCCTTGGGAAGCCTGTTCCAATCCCTGACCACTCTTGCAGCAAAGAAATTTTCTCATCTCCAACCTAAGCCTCCCCTGGCACAATTTCAGGCCATGGCCTCTCCTTCTATCAGCTGACACTAGAGAGAAAAGACCAACCCCTGCTCCACTACAAACTTGCTCCTTTACCAGCTTTGTTATATGCAGCAAAGCCAGCATGGACTTTCTTACTGATATTCCCTCTCAAGAATCGATCTGGCTGATAACCTGGCCAGCAAGAGGAGATGACAGCTGAGGCTCTGCTCTTTGTAGACCCTGACTGCTTAGGGATGAACCTAGTAGCTAGGACAACAAGGACACTCCTGGGCCAAGTGTGATTGCCTGGAAACCCTGCTGAGCAGTAGCTACATGCAAAGGTTCCCTCTCTGGACTGAAGCACTAACAGATCTCATCAAGGAGAGGCAGATATTTTGCACATCCTAAGCATCCAAACATCCTAAGGCATCATTTTATGTAGCTCAAGCACAGCAACAGGAATGAAAAAGACTGGACAGAAAGATGCTGAGATTTCTGCAGGTGTCTTAACCCTTCTTGTATCTCCTGATAAAACAGAAACAGTTGAACCCTTGCTTCACACCAGGCCAGGATGTGTTTGTAATCACAAACAGGAGCACAATCCCCAAAGATCTGGGGCCTGCTCCTGTGGGTATCCACATTTCTTGGCAAGAAGCTGCAAATAAACCCTTCTAAGACATGAAGAACCTCCTGCTATTTGATAGGGAACAACTTGTCATAAGGATAGGGACTCAGGTCTCCAGGTGTCACACTGCATCCAATAGCAAGGCGATGACTGCCCAAGAAGCTAATCAAAGGAGGCTCCTCCCAACACTTTCTCCATTTGGCCTGCAGAGTATTCAGCTTTTGCATCCCCTCACCTACACCTTCCACTCACTGCAGGCTCCTAAGCCACATTAATTAGAAGTGTTTGCCATCTCAGATGTTACCATCACCTCTGTCTCCTCTGGAATGGGTCATGCCTCTCTCTCATGTGGCCTCTTCCATCTCATCTTCACCCTGCTGTGTTCTCCCTTCTCTGCTCTCTCCCCCTTCTCTTTCAGTCCCTAAGGTGCACATCACCTCCTCAAAGCAGCAGATCAAGACATTTCCAGACAGTGAGAACAGAAAGGTACAGATGTGCACCAGCAATTCCATGGAATAACAGGGACTACCAGAAGCTAGAAGTCTCTCACCAACTTTCTGCAGCTTCCTGTGAATTTAACGTGTATTGAGAGCTCAGAGAGCTAATTGTCTTCAAAAACACCTCCACAGCAATCCTTTATGTGGCAGCAACATCTCAGCGAGGGGATAGAGCCTCCTGAACACCAAGGTTCCTTCAGCTCTCCTCCTCAAATATCTTTGGGACCATAAAACAACAACTCAGGCAGACAGAACAACTGAAGCAGGACCCAATGAGGTCTTGCTTATTGTTACTCCTCATGCTGCCCACCTAAAGCAGCTTGTCTCCAGCTGCTGGCTGCTTTGCACTCAGGCCTTGCACACGTTCTGCAGTCAGCAGCGCACAGCCTCTGTAGATGATGGGAATTTTCCTTCTCTGGGGGCCTCATTTTCCAACCATATTCAGAGGCTCACAGGATGTTAGGGGTTGGAAGGGACCCAAGGAGATCATCGAGGCCAACCCCCCTGCCACAGCAGGACAATACCATCTGACACAGAGCACAGAGGAACACATCCAGACAGGCCTTGAAAGGCTCCAGAGAAGGAGACTCCACAACCTCCCCGGGGAGCCTGTTCCAGTGCTCTGTGACCCTCACAGTCAAGAAGTTCCTCCTTGTGTTGAGGCAGAACCTCTTGTGCTGCAATTTACACCCATTGCTCCTTGTCCTATCACAGGGAGCAGTGAGCAGAGCCTGTCCCCCCCCTCCTGGCAGCCTTCAGATACTTATAAACATTTATCAAATCCCCTCTCAGTCTTCTCTTCTCCAGACTAAGCAGCCCCAGGTCCCTCAGCCTCTCCTCATCAGCCATGCCCTCCTGTCCCCTAATCATCCTCATAGCCCTTTGCTGGACCCTCCCCAGCAGATCCCTGTCCCTCAAACTGGGGAGCCCAAAACTGAGCCCAGTATTCAAGATGAGGTCTCACCAGGGCAGAGTAGAGGGGGAGGAAAACCTCCCTCGATCTGCTCTACACAGTCCTCCTAATACACCCCAGGATCCCATTGGCCCTCTTGGCCACAAGGGCACATTGCTGTGCCATGGTTCTTGTTTGCTCACCAATCCCTTTTTCCCCTGTAGCAGAACCAGGCCTGCTCTTCCCTGCTCTTGGCTAACAGCCTGGCCATCACACTCCAGCTTCTGAGGATTATCCTCCATGCAGAAAAGCCAAATAATGGACTTAGCACTAGATCCTGGAAGGAAAGGCTGGAATAAAACAAAGGAGCTTCCCAATTTAAATGAAAGAAGGGTGTCTGGCCCAAAATCATATTCATAACTTCCAAAAATATATACAGACTTACTTCTGTTGGAAAAGACCTTCAAGATTCCTAGATTCATAGAATGGGTTGGGTTGGAAGGGACCTTGAAGATCATTCAGTTCCAAACCCCTGCCATGGGCAGGGACACTTCCCACTAGCCCAGGTTGCTGAAGGCTTCTTCCGACCTGGCCTTGAACACCTCCAAGGAGAGGGCATCCACAGCCTCCCTAGACAATCTGTGCCAGTGCTTCCCCAGCCTCACTGTCAAGAATTTCTTCCTCATCTCCAGTCTGAATCTCCCCTCTTCCATCTCCAATCCATTGCCCCTCATCCTCTCACTCCCAGCCCTCACCAGAAGTCCCTCTCCATCTCTCCTGTCACCCCTATCTGCCTGTCCTGAGGCTGGTGCTTGCCCTGTATTCAGCAGAGTAAAACCCATAAAATCCCCAGTTACAAATAGTGACACCTTCTGAGAAACCAAATCAGGGCTACTTGCCCCTCGAGATCTTAGTGAGGAATGAGTCTGCAGTCAGCTCCTGCAACCAAGTAACTGCTTTCACTACCAAAGAGGAAAGGAAAGAAAAAGAAGAAAACCAACCAAAACCCAACCAAAACAGGCCCCTACCTTCCACAGAGAAGTCCAGAAGCTTACAGACACCTCAGGAAGGGCAGGGCTTCCATTTATTTATGACCAGGTGAGGCCAAAAGAGAAAATAAACAACTATTTTTACACTGCTACTTCTGCTGAAAGAAGAGGAATAGATGGAAGAGTTAAGATTCTGCATGCTGGTGCTGAGCCAAGTCGCTAGCTCATAAACCAGAGATGGTCTCTGGGCCTGCCCACACAACCTCAGCTGGGTTTTAAGAGTTTGGGCAGGGCTGGACCTGAGCAGATGTTGCCATCTGCAGGACACTGCAGCTTCTACATTCAAATCACCCCAGAAGCAGACCCCAGCTTTTCAGTTTTGTTGAGAAGATGTTACAAAACCCAACCTAAAAGTTACACCAAACCCTAAAGTCACTCCAGACACACAACCATGGGATTGTTGTGCTTAGAAACGACCTTCAAGAGGGTGGAGGAACACTGGAGCAGGTTGCCCACTGAGGTAGTTGAGGCCCCATCCCTGGAGATATTCAAGGTCAGGCTCAACGAGACTCTGAGCAACCTGATCTCATGGAGGATGTCCCTGCTGACTGCAGGGGGGTTGGACTGAATGACCTTCGGAGGTCCCTTCCAGCCCAAACCATTCTAGGATTGTATGATCATGGAGATCCTCTAACTCCAGCAAGGCTGGTGCTGTACCATGCCCCTCAGCAGCACAGAAACATCCAGGTTGGAAAAGCACCTCAGGATCACCAAGTCCAATCTAGAATCCTACTCTACAAGATTCACTTTAAACCACAGCCCCAAGCACCACATCCAAACGACTCTTAAATACATCCAGGGTTGGTGACTCCACCACCTCTCTGGGCAGCTCATTCCAGTCCCTGGCCACTCTCTCTGTGAAAAACTTCTTCCCAGTGTGCAGTCTAAACCTACCCAGTCTCAGCTTGAGGCCATTCCCCTTCCCTCTGCCTCCAACCACCTGTGAGAAGAGCCCAGCAGCAGCCTCTCCACAATGTACCTTCAAGTAGCTGTAGACAGCAATGAGGTCTCCCCTCAGCCTCCTCTTCCACAAACTAACCATCGCCAGCTCCCTCAGCCACTCCTCATAAGCTTTATTCTCTAGGTCCTTCTCCAGCTTTGTTGCCCTCCTCTGGACCCACTCCAGCACCTTCACATCTCTGCCTCGCTGAAACATCCCTAGGGATGGGGATTCAACACCTCCCTGGGGAGCCTGTTTCAGTGTTTCAGTTCAAGTGACCAAGCAGCACATTAACTTCCTTCACTCTCCCACCTTGCACCACTTCTCAACAGCAATTATTCAAACCCAGTCCCACTGCTGATAAATCCCTGTCCTGACTGATAGCCTGAGAAGATCTCTTTCAGCACCTCACTGTAGGTCTTGAACAATAAAAAAGCTTCCACTCCATTTGTGCTAACAGGTTAAAATTGCTGTAAATTGAAGAAGAAAGCCTGCCTGGTTTTTACTTGCTGTGTGCTTTTCCAGGCCAGAACACACTTCAGCTAGAAACAACTCCCTCACTTGGCCACCTCATTTTCTACCCTGACAGATGCTTCTGTTCCTAGCATGCAAATATGACCCTGCTAAGAAAACAAGTGCAAAGGACTGTTGTGTTACAGCTGTGATTTGGGTTTATGGCCACCTTTCCCATCTTTCTCTTAGCTCCACATCCCTGATCTCATCACAATTTAGCTTTATGAATTTTCTTTCACTGTCTGTCTCAGCTTTACCTCATCTGCTTTCACTCTCTTCTTCAATCGCCTTCTGTAGAGCAGCAGAGCAGAAAGCCAGCTGCAGAACACCACCTGAACTTCAGGGACAGCCTGGTCTGCCAGTCAGGAATGAAAACCAACCCAGACAACCTCAGCCACCAGTGTTTATCACCAACTACCTGGCAAATGCCTACTTAACACTAATTCAGTGTGAAAGAATACAGCTGTTCCTTTGTTCTCGAATTGCCAGCTGCTTTATGCTGTAGGCTGCCACTTGGTGCTGGGAAAACAAGAAAACTACCTCAAAAATAAATGCATTTCTTCAGAGTAAGATACCTCCAAGGACTTCACTCTTTCACCATCTGGATTCCAGCATGAGGACAGCTGAATGCTTTTCTGTCCCTGCAGTGAATGCCCAGCACACAACACAGAGAAGCCTATGAGGAGAGGCTGAGGGAGCTGGGGGTGTGCAGCCTGCAGAAGAGGAGGCTCAGGGCAGACCTCATTGATATCTGCAACTACCTGAAGGGAGGCTGTAGCCAGGTGGGGTTGGTCTCTTCTGCCAGGCAACCAGCAACAGAACAAGGGGACACAGTCTCAAGTTGTGGCAGGGGAGGTCTAGGCTGGATGTTAGGAGGAAGTTGTTGTCAGAGAGAGTGATTGGCATTGGAATGGGCTGCCCAGGGAGGTGGTGGAGTCACTGTTCCTGGAGATGTTCAAGAAAAGCCTGGCTGAGGCACTTAGTGCCATGGTCTGGTTGACTGGATAGGGCTGGGTGCTAGGTTGGGCTGGGTGATCTTGGAAGTCTCTTCCAACCTGGTTGATTCTATGATTAGTGCCATGGCTGCCAGTGAGGTGTAACACGTCAGTAAACAGAAGGTAGGCTGATGACTGAGAAGCACAACAAAGCTCCTCCACAGGCCAAGGAACTGGCAGACCAGCCCCTCAAAACAAGTCAAATCAGAACTACAAACCCAAGATGCAAGTGAACAAAACAGCCAAGGTGCCACCTCTCACCAAAGGTGACAGCCAAAACACTCAGGCAACTACCACAGGGTTTGTAACAAGTTGCTCCAAGAACTACAGGTCACCATCACCTCATCTCCAACTGAGAAACTTGCAAGCAGCTTGCAACATCCCTCTCTGTGTGGCCCAAAGCCTGTTTCAAACGCAGGCTCTGCTCTCAGTAATGAACCTGACCAAAGGTCTGCCAGGACAGGGCAGAAATGATGCTCATTTGCCTGGGAATGGAGATGAAACCAGAACCATGTGCTGCTGCTAATTACAATTCAAACACTGAGAGAAGTTGCAAATAGCCACTTTCCCACAGAGGGTGAATGGAAAACCCAACTCTATGATTAGTAAGAAGCTTTTAGTGTTTTATTATACTAATAACAGATTTCACTCTGCTCCTATTAAATAAATATGCCTGTGATGAAACATTCCTGTTTACCTCATTTGCACACACCACCAGGGCAGCTTCTAGCAGCTGCAAGAGGCTCAGTGTTCTATGGAAATCACATTTGGTTTTCTCTCTGCAGCACAATTACAGCAGCACACGAATGCCTTTCTAAGTAGAACGACTTAAAAGTATTTCCATTCCAGCCTCTAATTTCCAGGGGGATATAAAGTGCAGGAAAATCACACAGAATCACAGAATGTCAGGGGCTGGAAGGGAACTTCAGAGATCATCCAGTCCAATCCCCCTGCCAGAGCAAGATCACCTAGACCAGATCACACAGGAATGCATCCAGGCAGGCCTTGAGTATCTCCAGAGAGAGAGACTTCACAACCACCCTGGGCAGCTTGTTCCAGTGTTCTGTCACCCTCAGAGGGAAAAAATCCTCCTTGTATTTACATGAAACTTCCTCAGCTTCCACCATTGCCTTTTGTCCTGTCATTGGGCAGCACCCAGCAGAGTCTGGCTTCATCCCTTTATAAACATGAGTGAGGACAGTCCTCAGGCTTCTCCTCTCCAAGCTACACAGCTCCCTCAGGCTCTCCTACTAAGGAAGATGTTCCACTGCCTTCAGCATCTTTGTGGCTCCGTGCTGGACTCTCTCAAGCAGTTCCCTAAGGTCCTTCTGGAACTGAGGGGCCCAGAACTGGACACAATATTCCAGATGTGGCCTCACCAAGGCAGAGTAAAGGGGGAAGAGAACCTCTCTTGACCTACTAGCCACAGCCCTTCTAATCCACCCCAGGATGGCATTTACCTTTTTGGCCACCAGAGCACATTGCTGGCTCACACTCAAGCTCCCATCCACTAGGACCTGCAGGTCCTTTTCCTCTTCACTGCTCTCCAGTAGGTCAGTCCCCAACCTATACTGCTACATCCCTCAAGCCAGCACGTAAAGGCACAGAGCTCACACCAAAAAGGCCCTTTGTGGGTCACTGGGATGTAGTGACAATCATCACCTAGCCAGCACAACACAGGAGCCGTGTCACACAGATTTCTTACATCTCTGTGTACCCAGAAGCGTGCACACATCTATCACAAGCCTGAAATCAATACTACACAAGCAGGAGGAGAAGGCAAACAGCTCTGCTACTCTGCAAAAACTTCACACCAATCTCTGGAGCTCTTTAAGGCCACAGTAGCAGCCTGCCCTTAGCCTTCAGGGCTAACCAGCTTCATCTGTTTCAAAGGGAGGACAAAACGATGCCGTAACACCAGAGAAAGTCTAGTCCAAAGACTGAGAATCCATCAGACAATGTATTAACACATTTATCCCCTTGCTCTGTTTGCAAAGACTGTACAAGAAATGAAAGCTTTCTCTCTTGTATCTGAACCTTCTGGTCAGCTTTAATGATTGCAGACATTGAAACCAGAGTCATGTACTTACCTCCAGGCCTTTCATGCTCTCCATCAGTGTGTAAAAGCATCGAAATAGGCATCCCAACATTCTTAGATCTTCCAGCTACAACAACATTCTTCCCAAATGTTTGTATTCCTTGTGGGAAAAACAAAAAGAAAAGAGAAGTAACACAAAGAAGTTGCATCTCACTGTGCTGTTGTACCTAACCCCTCCTCTCAGTCACCACGATACAAGGATCTGCTGTCATGGACTGCTGATATCAACATGACTGCAAAATCCACAAGGCTGAACTCGAGGGATTAATCCAACAAACAACTTTCAGCTTTGAGAAACACAACTGGCAGCTCCTTCAGGTTCTCTGAATCATCACCCTTTGGAGGGACTTCATTGCCACAAAGGGCAGTGGAGCTCTTAGACCTCTCAGTAAGAACACACGCACTATACAGTGACCACTGCCAAATGCCTCTGCAGCCTTTACCCTTCCTGGTACTGAATGAAATGCTCCCAATTTTGTTGTTTCTTCCCTTTCCCCACAGTAATTCAAATCTCCTGTTTGCTAAATAATCAGCAATCTCACAGGAAGCTGCCTGCAAGGCCATAAAGGGCAGAAGTTGCCAAAGTGTTTCTCCAAATGTTCTACACAGACTGCTGTCTACACTTAATTATAGCTATGCTGCTGGCAAAAAGATCTCATCTGTTTGGCACCTCCTTGTTACTTAGATTAATCCTCTAAATGTTTGTTCTTCAATCAGCCCAATACATTTAAGTAACCCACAGCTTTTAACTCACACCTGACTTGATCATTCATTCTCTGAGATAAAAGGTGCTCCATAACATTACAGACGTGCTTCTGTTGGAAAAGACCTTCAAGATTCCTAGATTCATAGAATGGGTTGGAGGGGACCTTGAAGGTCATCCAGTTCCAAACCCTTGCCACGGGCAGGGACGCTTCCCACTAGTCCAGGTTGCTGAAGGCTTCTTCCGACCTGGCCCTGAACACCTCCAAGGAGAGGGCATCCACAACCTCCCTAGACAATCTGTGCCAGTGCTTCCCCAGCCTCACTGTCAAGAATTTCTTCCTCATCTCCAGTCTGAATCTCCCTTCTTCCATCTCCAATCCATTGCCCCTCATCCTCTCACTCCCAGCCCTCATCAGAAGTCCCTCTCCAGCTCTCCTGTCACCCCTATCTGCCTGTCCTGAGGCTGGCGCTTGCCCTGTGCCTCAACAGCACAGCCCTGTGTGCGTTTGGGTGTGGCTGGGGCTCTCACCAGTCCTCTGGATGATCTCCCAGACAGCAGCAGCAGTGGCAGGGATGATGGAGGGCTGGTCCAGGCACAGCCGGCCGATGTTCATGATGTGGAAGCCATCCACGTCCTTGCTGGGCGCGATGGCGTTGCAGACCGCGCGCTCGTCGATGTGACCTGCGGAGCACAGCCTGGTCAGGCAGCTCCTCACACCCAGACACACGAGCTGAGGCTAGCCAGGGGAGCTGTTAGTGTTCATTAGGAACAGCCTGCACCCAGCCTGCACAGCAGCATTCACGACTTCCCCTTCCAAAGCCACCTGCTGCAGAGGAAATGATGCCCTTTGGGAGCTGTGCTGAGACATGGAAGGTTCTTCTTCCCCTCTACTCTGCCCTAGTGAGACCACACCTGCAATACTGTGTCCAGTTTCAGGCTTCCAAGGTTCAAGAAAGACAGGTGCCTGCTGGAAGAATCCAGCAGAGAGCCACGAGGATGGCTGGGGAGCTTGAGCATCTCCCCTACAAAGAGAGGCTGAGAGCCGTGGGGCTGTTTAGTCCGGAGAAGAGAAGACTGAGAGGAGATCTCATCAATGTCTATCAACATCTGAGGGGTGGGTGTCAAGTGGAGGGGAGCAATCTTTTTGGTGCTCAGCAGCAGGATGACAAGGAACAAACTGAACAGAGAAGACTTCAACATGAGGAGAAACTTCTTTACAGTGAAGGTGACAGAGCCCTGGAGCAGGCTGCCCAGAAAGGTTGTGGAGTTTCCTTTTCTGGAGACTTTCAAAACCTGCTTGGATGCATTCCTGTGTGGACTACCCTGGGTGACCCTGCTTTGCCAGGGGGATTGGACTCGATAATCTCTGGAGGTCCCTTCCAACCTCTGAGTGCTTCTGTGACACAGTCAGTCCCAGCCTTTCACAGCAGAGGGACACTGGGCCTGTACTCATCTGCCTCTTTGCTGCTTACAGCTGAGGAAATGGAGAGTTTTTCATGCTCTATCTCTAATGTTTCACAGCCATCTTCCAGGCAACGAAAAGAAGACAGAGGGAACTCTCCATCAGAACAGCATCACAGCAGAAGTCAGGCACTACAGACATGCACAGAAGGGAAGTTCTCCTCAGGCAAAGATAACAATCCTCAAAGTTAAGCTGCTCCAGCTCACAAAAGTGCAAGAGAACAAAGCTATTTGCCGCTTCTATTTTTACCCCAGTGTTGATCCAAAGCCACACCTGTATGGGGTTGACTGCAAAAAAAACACAACCCCCCACACAACAACTGCAGCTCTGGAATAAGCAACCTCCACTGATGAGCCTTTTACAATATCCAGGCTTTATCTTCCTCCATTGCAACACAAATCAAAAGACTTTTGGAAAACAAACAGGACAGAATAAACTGTTGCAGTTGGAAGGGACCCACAAAGATCATCTAGTCCAAGTACAAGGACTGACTTAGCTTTCTGCCCTTCTGTTTCTGAAGTTCCTTAGGGAGAAATAAAGTGACTCAGTAACTGGAGGTGTATCTGACATCTCCTGTGGAGACAACTTCCTGAGCATCTTCACTTTGCAGTACCTTGCACAGTTAACAATGTAGCCCTGAACAAAACCTCTGCTAGTGATTAAATTACTCCAAGGTTTTTCTAAGTGAAGTCCTCAGCTGGCAAGTTTTAGAGGCTGGAGGAAGGCTACCTAGTCTTCAGGTACTTATTGTGACAGATGGACTGCAGCTTCAGAGGGATCCTCAGTATTTAGAGCTTAAATATTTAATATCTAGCATCAGACATTGGAACTGACTCAGCTGGAATGATCTCCAACTAAATTTCAAGACATAAGTGGCCAGACTCCACTTGGTGTGCAAGAGCTCCTTACTTGGTGTGCAAGATGCCAGGCTCCTCACTTGGGTTACACCTCCACCTTGTGGCCAACTTCTTTCAACAAGTGGCTGATTGCAGTTTGCTTTTGGCTAAAATGAAGTTTAATATACCCTTAAACACCACTTTGCCAGCTACTGCCCAGTGAGATTTGACAACAAACTAGGAGAAGAGAAATAAACTCCAAGAACACAGCAGATGCTTTTAGGACCTTAGTGCAAAGCTCACCTGGAAGATTAAGGACAGCACAGAAAACATGAGCAAGGATTTAAGGCAAAGCCTGGAACCACTGTGAGAAAGGCTACAGCAAAGCCTGGAATCACTGTGAGAAAGGCTATCTGCTAGACAGTGCAACTTAGTATGATGAAGGGGATGGAAGCAGGGTAAAGCTCCTGGAGATCAAGACAAAACAGTGCAATCTGTTAGAAAGCCTATCAAAGCCACAACAGACCCCACAATTTCAGACTGTTTTCTTTACATTGACAGTAACATTGAGTGGAACAAAAGGTACCTGGGAGAGGTAGCTGAACTAATAAACCACTAACTGTTGAATCCTTGTTGAGTTTGACTGTCATATCCAAGAGCTCTTCCTGAGAAACGTCCTTAGGCCTCAGTATGATCTCACTAGAAATGCCTGCAAAAAAGCCAGGAGACACATATTAGGATCTGGAAATTTACCTACAGACAGCTCAGTTGGTTTGGCCCAAACTCTGCCTGATGCTTTACAACTGCCTTAAATAAGCATGGAGGACTTGCTCACAATTCTGCTTCTCTGCCTGGTCTTTGATGCTCTTGTTTCTAGATGCCATGTACAAAACACACAGTAAAAAAGAACCTATAGTTTGGCATAGGAGCTCCAAAGTTAAACAACAGTTGAGGACTACGGAAAACAAATCCTCTAACTGTCCTGTAGCCTCTAAATGCTCTATCTGCCTTGCTGTCCTGCAGCCCAGACAGCAACCGTGTGCTGGGCTGCAGCAAGAGCAGCGTGGCCAGCAGGGCAAAGGAGGGGATTCTGCTCCTTTACTCTGCTCTCCTCAGACCCCACCTGGAGTCCTGTGTGCAGTTCTGGAGCCCCAAACATAAGAGAGACATGGAACTGTTGGAGTCAGTCCAGAGCAGGGCCACAAAGATGCTCAGAGGACTGCAGCAGCTCTGCTATGAGGACAGGCTGCAGCAGCTGGGGCTCTGCAGCCTGGAGAAGGCTTTGAGGAGACCTTGGAGTGGCCTTCCAGTATCTGAAGGGGCCCTACAGGAAGGCTGGGGAGAGACTATTGACAAGGTCTTGTAATGACAGGACAAGGAGTAATGGGTTTAAACTGGCAGAGAGCAAATTCAAACAAGGTGTTAGGAAAGGGTTCTTTCCAGTGAGGGTGGCAAGACACTGGCACAGGTTGCCCAGGAGGCTGTGGCTATTCCCTCCCTGGAGGTGTTCAAGGCCAGGCTGGATGAGGCCTTGAGTGACCTGTTCTAGTAGGAGGTGTCCCTGCCTATGGCAGGGGATTGGAACTGGATGATCCCTCAGATCCCTTCCAATCTAAACCACTCTATGATTCTGTAACTCTTCTCCACACTGACAGCAGCCACACTGAAAGTTACTCTTCATGGAATCATAGAAGTTGGAAGAGACCTTTAACATCACCGAGTCCAACAGTATCACAGTATCACCAAGGTTGGAAGAGACCTCACAGATCATCAAGTCCAACCCTTTACCACAGTGCCCAAGGCTAGACCATGGCACCAAGTGCCACCTTCCACCTAAGACCACCACAGAGCACCCTTGGCTTCAGAAGATGGAGTGGTCCCAGGGAGCAAAGCACTTGAGCAAATCATTACTTGAGTTGGCCTTATCAAAGAGCCATTTCTGAGCAGACACATACCTACAGCTGCAGCTGCTTTAATCTTGTTTCTGACATAGATGTGACTAGCTGGGTTGTCTCCTACTAGTATGACAGTGAGGTGAGGTCTCCTGTTCCCAAGGGATATCCAGGATTCCACATCCCTTCGAACTTCTTTCAGAACTTGGTTAGCAAGCTTTGTCCCTGAGATAATGGTTGCTTCATCACTAGAAAGACAAAAGGATAGGTCACGTTTAGGTCAAAAATGTCACAAACTCAGCCAGAGTTTCTCAGTGTGAGATTTGCCATCTTAAATATTTGCAAGTGCTTTGATTGGTTAACTTCCTGGTACTCCAAACCTCAGCATCAGAATTCTTCTTCTTATTATTATTATCATCTTTCTATTTATAACAAATAACTTTATCATAGTAATACCAACTATTTTTATTACATATATAACGAAGTGTGGCCAGCAGGGCAGGGGAGGTCATCCTCCCCCTCTACGCTGCTCTGCTGAGACCCCATCTGGAGTACTGCATCCAGTTCTGGAGCCCCTAGGACAAGAAGAATGTGGAGATGCTGGAATGTGTCCAGAGCAGGGCCATGAGGATGCTCAGAGGGCTGCAGCAGCTCTGCTGTGAGCACAGACTGAAAGAGTTGAGGCTGTGCAGTGTGCAGAAGAGGAGGCTCCCAGGTGACCTTCTTGCGGCCTTCCAGGATCTGAAAGGGGTCTACAAAAATGATGGGGAGGGACTTTCTGGGCTATCAGGGACTGCCAGGACTAGGGGGGGTGGAGCAAAGCTGGAGGTGGGGAGATTCAGAGTGGAAATGAGGAGGAAGCTGTTCAGCATGACAGTGGTGAGAGGCTGGAATGGGTTGCCCAGGGAGGTGGTTGAGTCCCCATCCCTGGAGGTGTTTAAGGCCAGGCTGAAGCTGTGGGCAGCCTGCTCTAGGGTAGGGTGCCCATCGCCATGGCAGGGAGGTTGGACCAAGATGATCCTTGTGGTCCCTTCCAACCCTGACTGGTTCTATCATTCTGTATTTATAGCTATATATAATTATAGATATTAATACAGAGAATATATTATTATTAAATGCAACACAATAATAATTCTATTATTAATAATAAATTGATGATGATGATTGCCACTACAAGAACCACCACTTAGACTGATTTTAGCATTTCTTGGATGTTTCCTAGCAAGAGTTTTCAACAGAATCACAGAGGTTAGAAAAAACCCTTGGAGATCACCAGGTCCAACCACTAACCCTACTCACCTTCACACAGAGCAAACAATGTCATCTTCCATGGCTCAGCACCCACATTTTACCAAGGATAACACAACTGTTACCTTCCTTAGAGCACACAGATGATTTTGTGCCTCTCTGACACGGTTAGGTGTCCCTCCCCAGTAAGCAGCTATTCGTGCACTACCATTCTGCTGCTCTGCTTCATTAAACAGAAGAAATGACACACGAATACTTCAGGTCCACACTTAACCATGCACACTCCGGTCCCACAAAGTGAAACCCCAACAGGTGGCACATCTAGAAACGTCCTACAATGAATTCTGCCAGTGGGGATGATGATCTAGTGTCCAGCTGCTCCTCATTACAGCGAGCCAACACACTGCTCTCCCCAAGAATTAACTTAATGAATTAAATGTAATCACCACAATTAATCACTTTATTATCACAGTATCACAGTATTATCAGGGTTGGCAGAGACCTCACAGATCATCAAGTCCAACCCTTTACCACAGAGCTCAAGGCTAGACCATAGCACCAAGTGCCACGTCCAATCCTGCCTTGAACAGCTCCAGGGACAGCGACTCCACCACCTCCCCGGGCAGCTCATTCCAGTGTCCAATGACTCTCTCAGTGAAGAACTTTCTCCTCACCTCCAGCCTAAACTTCCCCTGGTGCAACTGTTTGACTACTTTGATTTTTGGTGCTTGGGCTTTGCTTGGCATAAATTGAAGCCCACTGTGGTATTTTTCCTCTCTTTTCTAAGAAGACAGCAGTGTTTATTATTTCTCTGGGTCGTTTGGCTTCTAGTGGGGTTTCATCTCTAGAGTTTTAAGACTAGGGCACAAACTCAGCAGGTCACAGCAATGGGCATTACCTGTTGTGCAACACAAGTTGGAGGGGGGGGGGAGGTAGCTCCACAGACAAACCTTCTTGGGAAGAAGGCAGACAGACAGACAGACAGAAAAAGGCCCAGTAGACTAAAAACTGTTTGATGAGGTACTAAGAGAACAAAAGCAAGACATCTCTCGTTGCCTGACTACTCTAAACACCCCAGACTGAAGCCTTTCAACTCTGACCTGCTGGCACCATCAGGCAGCCCTTCCACAGAGAGCAGCGTTCTTTGGCAGAGGTTGAAATCAGAGGATTGCAGGAATGGTTGGGGCTGGAAGGGGCCTGTAAAGGTTTTCCAGTCCAAGCCAATGAGCAGAGGCCTGGCAGAGCTGCCATATGAGAGAGATGGCTTTGCTCGGCCTTCAGAGGAGGAGGCTCAGCAGAGGCCCCAGCACCATGGGCCAGCACACACAGGGTGGCTACCAGGAGGGTGGAGAATCCCTTTTCCCAAGGAGGCTGAGGGAAAAGCCAAGAGATGATGGATCGAGTTACTGCTGGGGAGAGTCCCACTGGCCTCCGGACGCAGGTCTGTCCCCGTCAGAGCCGGGCAGACATCTGTAACCATTCCGTGCAAAGCCAGCGGCAGGCTCCGTAAGGCGCCAGGATCAAGGCCACCGCATCCCAGTAGCTCAGAGAGCCTGGATGGCTGGGGGTAGGGTAAGGATCCCCCCCAGGATCCCGCCGGTCGCCCCTGGGGCCGAAGCAGGAAGGGTGACAGCGCCGGCGGCCCCAGCCCCGCGCACCATCCGAATCCCCCCGGGATCGGCACCGCCAGCGCCGCAGCCCTCCGCTCCCCCCCGCCCGGCCCCGCCGTCCCCGGGCAGGGCCGCGCCTCTTGCTGGGGGCGAGGGTCGCGGCAGCGGCCGCCCCACTCTGCCCTAGGCCCCCCTCAGCTCGGGGCCGCCCATGGCGAGCGCCTCAGGGCGGCTGCCAGCCGCTCCGGCACCGCTTCCCGCCGCACCGCCGCGACGAGGTGGCGGCGGGCGCGGGATGGAGCCATCCCGAGCGTACCTGGCGGCGCTGCGAGGGGAGCTGCTGGTGCTGTAGGCGGCCCGCGGCAGAGGACGAGAAAGGCTCCGCCACCTCCTCAGCGGTGCCAGGGCCGGGCGCAGCACGGAGCGGGAGGAGGAGAAGGCGGCCGCCGCCACCGCCGCCATGTCGGGCCCGACGGACGGAAGCGGCGCCGCCACCCAGCGCCCAGGGGAGGAGCAAGTAGCGGGCCCGGGGCCGCCGCCCTGCGGGGCTGGGCGCGGGAGGAGCCGGGGCCGGGCGGAGCGGCGAGGGCAGCGCCCACCGAGAACGCTCAAGCGGTAAGGGCTCAGCGCCCGAGGCTGCGCTTGTGGTGCCCGGGGGCCGGCAGCTGGACACTGGCACCGCTGGGGGCAAAGAGGCTCCGGCCCCTGAGCTTGCAAGCCGGCAGGGCCCAGCGGCCGCTTTGTGTGTCTTAAACACATGCACATGCTTTGGCTTGCCCGCAACGGGCACATGCGGATTATTTCTTGGAGCTAATCACCACATTTACGTATTTAGTACAGCACAGCTCCGGGTTAGGCTCTGAAGAGTCTCTGATAGCCATTGAGGGGTTTCTGGTGGCCTCTCAAGGCTCTCTGGTAGCCCCTGAGGCGTCGCCGGTAGCGTCCGAGGGGTCTAACGTAGTGTCCTTCGGTTGAACTCCGGCGCTGAGTTTGCAGAGCTTGCTGGAACTTCGGTTTCCAGCCTTCACGGTGTCTCAGGATGGCCTAATCCGGGCCGGTTTGCTCCCTTATCAGAGAAGCAAGGCTCCTCCTGGTCTGCTGTGCGTGGTGAGAGCATCCTGCCCTTGAGGATTCCGTTTGCACGGTTGCTCTTTGCTGCAAAGGCTTCGTTTCCACCGGGACGTTTTTTTTTCCTTTATCGATGGCCTGAGGCAGGTGGACCCTGCAGGTTTGTGTGCTGGGGTGTGACTTTTTGCCCTAACCCGTGGCACCTTTTTTCCCTGCCCATGCCACCTCCGAGGCGTTGAGGAGGAAGTTGTTGAGCAGGAGAGTGGTGAGAGGCTGCAATGGGTTGCCCAGGGAGGTGGTTGAGGCCCCATGGCTGGAGGTGTTTAAGACCAGGCTGGATGAGGCTGTGTGCAGCCTGCTCTAGGGTAGGGTGTCCCTGGCCATGGCAGGGGAGTTGGAACTGAATGATCCTTGTGGTCCCTTCCAACCCTGGCTGATTCTATGATTCTATGACCTCTGCAGATGCTGGTGTAACAGATGATTTGCATTTGCACCATTTGGGTCTTTTAAGAAGAAACACTGTTGCCCCTGGGAAGTTTGTACTTTCAGGACACTCATTTGCTGGCCTTCTTTTGCTTTCTGACAGTCCTACTCCCATCTACAGCCTCTCTTCTTGAAGGACACCAGTACTGGGGACGAACAATCATAGACTCATAGAATCATGACCTCTAAGATCATCGAACCCAACTGGCAACCCAGGACCTCGGGTCCTTGGAAAGAGAGGGTCGGCCGTTAAACCGTGGCCCAAAATGCCACATTCACACATTTCTTGAACACCTTCGGGATGAAGACGTTGACCTTTCTCGAGGTGCTATGATCTGGCATCCGCAGCACCAGCTGCGGACTCAGGCCGGATGTAACCCGGGCGAGTGTTCGCCTGCCCTGGCCAGCCATGCCATGCGGAAAGCGACCACCAGAGAGCGCGCATCCCACACCTTAGCCTCGCTCATCGCTCCTGCCGCCCGGTGCGGATGCGCTGCCTGGGAAGCCGCAGCTGGTTGGGAACGTGGTCAGCGCTAGGCTGGAGGAGGACAGGCTGAGACTGCGGATTAGAGAGAAATTCTTGGCGGTGAGGATAGGGAGACACTGGAACAGGTTGCCCAGGGAGGTTCTGTGGCATTGGCAGCACCTGCTGCGGACTCAGGCCGAATGTAACCCGTGCAAGTGTTCGCCTGCCGTGGCCAGCCATGCCATGCGGAAAGCGCCCACCAGGGGGCGCGCATCCCACGCCTTCGCCTCGCTCATCGCTCCTGCCGCCCGGTGCGGATGCGCTGCCTGGGAAGCCGCAGCTGGTTGGGAACGTGGTCAGCGCTAGGCTGGAGGAGTGCAGGCTGAGACTGCGGATTAGAGAGAAATTCTTGGTGGTGAGGATAGGGAGACACTAGTTCATGTAGTTCCAACCCCCCTGCCGTGGGCAGGGACACCCTACCCTAGATCAGGTTGCCCAGGGAGGTTGCGGATGCCCCCTCCCTGGAGGTGCTCAAGGCACCCTCTCTAAGCTTGTGGCACTTTCTTTACTGAAAATGTGTGTGTGTTGTCCCAACTCTGCCTGAAAATGATGTGGACCCCACATTGCCTCATCCATCTGCCCAGTTTCACCATCCTTTGTGAGGAGCTGGGGACGTGGCAGCAGTAACTTGCCACTGGTGCAAAGTTCTTGTCTCTTGATACTTGGGTTTGGTGTTTTTCTGGCACAAAGTTTTTGTCCAACAGAGCCGAAATCCTCTACCTTTCCACCACTAACTTTTTGTTCTTGTTTTTTTATTCCTTCAGGCCAGGACAGATGGTTCCTACCCAAAGTTTGCTTCTGGAGACTGAAGAGGTGTTTCCTTCTGAGCCAAGGGTGGAATGCTGGCATTCATGGCTGAGGTGAGAGGTGATTAAACATTGTGAGCAGGGCTGGAAAGGGCTGGAAATCACCTGGGAAAAAGCTGCAGGTAACTTGGTGGGCCAGACTTGGGGAAAAACAGAGACAGATTTCTGTTAGGTTACTCTGAGCACTCTTATTTTTGGGATGCAACTTTCTGTACCGAGGGGAGTTGGTAAATTGATCTCCATGGCCTAAGGAATGAGAGTGTGTCACTGTTGGAGAGTCTGTGTGCTGCCAGCAGACTGGGATCAGCTGGAGAGTTGTAGAAAGAATGCTGCCGTGGGTCTGTGAAAATGTGTATTTGATCCCAGCTCTTGTCTCTTGGAGAGAAGGACATGGGAGAAAACGTCCAGAGAATTATCTGAAAATGGTCTAGTTTGATTTAAGTGGAGAAAGAAAAAGGATCCATGTACATGGTAGTAACAGTCTAGTTGGATGTCCTTGTGCTGAGCAACAGCAGTGTTCCTGGAAAGCAGAAAGGGCCAGAAGTTAGAAGAGTCTAAGGGCAGCAATTTCCTGTTTCTCCATGAAAATGTTCTGCTTCCACAGTCTGCAGCTGTGGAGAGCAAAGCACTTTGCTCACCACCCACCTAAATGTCATGGAATCAGAGAATTGTTTTGGTTGGAAGAGACCTTTAAGGTCATCAAGTCCACAAGACCTCTGTTCATCAGGTTCTTTACAGCATGGCACAAAGCCCCTTAAGTTAATATCACTCAAAGCTGGGACTTTACTGGGAACCTCTCTTTCTGGCTCCACTTTTTACACTAAGAAAAGTAACTGCAGGGGTTAAACCTAGTTTTAAGTTGCAACCCTAGCTGCAATTTGATGGTCCATGGGAATTTATGTGAAGCTCTTTAGGGTCCTGTCAAGCTTTACTTTCATTGTCTGGAGAGTTTCAAAAGCCTAATGATAAAACATCCTAAATCCCTTGAGGGCTTAAAGTAAAAAGAGGGTTTTGATGTTTCTTGTTTTACTATGGTTTCTTGTTGGGCAATCTATGTCCATGCTAAAACGGGTTGGGAGGCAAAAATCCAGAGTTGCACAAGATATTTCCATTGCTGTTTCAGTAGATTAAGTGCATCTGAAGGAAAACAGATGACATAGAGCAGGAGGGAAGAATTGCAGCAGTCTGCACTGAGCCACAGTTTAGCAAAGTAACATCTAAACCAGACATCTCTTGTGCAGGAGGTAACTTAACTCTCTGGGCTCTTGTCAGTCTTTTAGTCCCAGTCTTTGGAGTGAACCAGGCAGTGAAAGTGAAAATTCTGCCTTGGAGATCTGGGATTTTCCCAGTGCCTGCTGCTCTGGTCAAGGGAGGCTGGAATCCATGTGTTCCCAAGACAGACATGCTGCAGCTGGTGATGCTTTCTGACAGACAACACATAGTCACAGAGATATTCAGGTTGGAAAAGCCCCTCAGGTTCACCAAGTCCAACCAATATCCCTACTCTACAAGGTGCACCCTAAACCATATCCCCAAGCACCACATCCAAATGACTTTCAAACACATCCAGGGTTGGTGACTCCACCACCTCCCTGTGCAGCTCATTCCAATGCTTGACCACACTCTGTGAAAAAAATCTTCCTAATGTCCAGTCTAAACCCACCCAATTGCAGCTTGAGGCCATTCTTTCCAGTTCTATCACTAATTACCTGTGAGAAGGGACCAGCAGCTGCCTCTCCACAATGTAGAATCATTGAATCAGTCAGAGTTGGAAGGGACCACAAGGATCATCTAGTTCCAACCTCCCTGCCATGGGCAGGGACACCCTACCCTAGATCAGGCTGCCCACAGCCTCATCCAGCCTGGCCTTAAACACCTCCAGGGATGGGGCCTCAGTGTCATTTCAGGTAAACAGCAATGAGGTCTCCCCTCAGCCTCCTCTTTTTCAAACTAACCATCCCCAGCTCCTTCAATCACTCCTCCTAAGATTAATCTCCAGGCCCTTTCCCAGCTTCCTTGCCCTCCTCTGCACTCACTCCAGCACCTCAACATCCCTCTTGTATTGAGGTGCCCCAAACTGAGCACAATACTCGAGATGTGAACACAATACTTGAGGTTTCCTCCATCACTTGATGGAGGAAAACCATTAGGTGTGCAGATGCACCCAAGTCTGCTGAGCGGTGACCAGCACGGACACAACTCTCTCAGGGTTGTGGAGATGGAGCAGTAATTTCAGGTCACCTGTAAATGGCAGGAGAAGATGGTGAGAGGGAAAAGGAAGAAGATGTTTCATGCTGTCTGTCCATGGCTGTGTTTTGGCACTGCAAGGTCAAGGATGGGCGTTGCATACCCACAGCGATTCCTAAGGCAGGTTTTCATCTGCCTTCTGTCCTGCTTCATCAAAAAGCAGAATCCTTTGTTGTTGCAGTGTAGTAAGGTGCCACCTATCCATGTGCCTCTTTTCCACAAGAGAAATAAGGAGGTGTGATGGTATGGGAGTTACCTGTCCCCAGCCCCCATTCTTATGAAATCACCCAGACTAGACTCAGCCAGCTGGAAGTTAAGGAATGAAGCTTTATATTCACAGCTTAACACAAGATACAAGCATGTATTTACAGCTGGGTGCAGAAATAGACAAGTTAAAAAGTAGTACAGAAACAAAATACCCCTCCCAGAAATCAGAGTCCCCAGGAGGGGGTCCCAACCACCCTTCCCTCTTCTTTCCACCCCTCTACCTTATCTCAGAGTTTGCCTTACATGCAAGGTGAGTTTGGAGGATTGGCCAGGGGGCTTAGAAGCAGAATTAGTTGGGTTATTCAGGGACAAAAAAAGCTCAGGCACTGACTGTGACAGACACACATGCTGAATGTCTTATCTATGTGTTCTTATTTGTTAGACATCTCAGCAAGCCTATGAGTGAAGTAGACATCACCACTGTTTCCTTTTCATAGCCTATCATCTAAGTTTTCTCATTAAAATATTCCATTTAGCCTCAAACTAGCACAGGAGGGTAAGGGATAAACCATCCAGCTTCTGACAGTGGTAGACTGCAGAATGAGAGGGGTTGGAAGGGACTTCTGGAGATCAAAGAGTGAAGTGCATGCCGCTTGATGGGACTGAAGCTCCATCGAGCCCAGGTTTCTGTCTAAAAACTGACTTCTATGAGAGGGCTGAAGAACAGGCTGGGCCTTGGCAGGACTTTCCCAGAAATGCTCTGTACTGCCAATGATTTGTGCCTTCTGGACAACTTGAGCTAGGCAGCATCTGGGGGTTTTCTGCCTTCTGTATGCACATTATGCATAGGAGACCCCTGTGACCTCCTTAAATTTGCAACAGCCTTTGCTTAGCTCCAAGTTCACAGGCTCACAGGGTGTTAGGGGTTGGAAGGGACCAAGGAGATCATCGAGTCCAACCCCCCTGCCACAGCAGGACAATACTAACACAGAGCACAGAGGATCACATCCACACAGGCCTTGAAGGTCTCAAGAGGAGACCTCACAACCTCTCTGGGGAGCCTGTGCCTGTGCTCTGTGACACTTACAGGAAAGAAGTTCCCCTTGTTTTAAGGCAGAACCTCTTTTGCTGCAACTTACACCCATTGCTCCTTGTCCTATCCCAGGGAGCAATGAGCAGAGCCTGTCCCCCCCTCCTGAACAGCTCTCAGATATTTATAAACATTTATCAAATCCCTTCTAAGTCTTCTCTTTTTCATACTATACAGCCCCAGGTCCCTCAGCCTCTCCTCATCAGCCATGCCCCCCAGTCCTCTCATCCATATAGCCCTCCACTGGACCCTCTCCAGCAGATCCTTGTCCCTCTTCAACTGGGGAGCCCAAAACTGAACACAGCATTCAAGATGGGGTCTCACCAGGGCTTGCCCTGTGTTCCAGCCTGGCTGCTGCAGTCCCCAGGCAGTAACACAGCAGGGGTGAGCTGCGGGTCACTTGGCGCAGTGGCTGTTGAGGGCACACCTCTTTGTGAAGCGCTGCTTTAAATGGGATGCCCTTCCTTCTCTGCTCTCCTGAGAGTGCCACAGTGCTGTCTCAGCACAGCTTTGAGCATCACTCCACCCTAAAGTGCTGCATTTTGGACCTCTCTTTGCACGGATCAAGCCACTCTGCAACAGACAAGTGGGATAAGATAGGGAGCTGACCTTATTAAGGTTTTAGCTAAGCCCTCTTCTGGTTATGTTCTGGTTGTGTTCAGATACGAATCTGCTGGAGTTTTCCACAAGGCAAATGTATTTTTATTGCAGTCTTATTTCATTGCATGATCATTTCATGAGAAACCCACCTATTGATTTTCCAAAGCAGCATATGGGAAACTTCTCTTTCCCTCTGGATTCTGACAGTATGTCATACGAGCAGACATAAAATATCTCACCTCTTCAGAACACTTTACTGTTCTGTTACAGCTTGTGTATAAACACCAAATATTTCAACGTGAACTCATCTGGAAAGGAACAAACCACCCAGCCCCAATAGGATTTTGTTAGAAGCTAAAACCATCTCAGCAGGAAACTTCACAATTTCTCAAAGTGCCCTAAATGTTGACTAGAGAGAGACTTGAAGAGCAAAGCTCCCTGTAATTCCATTGTGCTCACAGGTCCTAGGGCTGCCACAGTAACTGCTAAGGGAGTTGCAGTGGTGGAAAAAAGAATGTTCTGAGCCTAGGGCTCCTTCAGGCACACGAGGCAGCAGGTTGAGTGTGGCAGCACCATGCTGCTCTTGCTTCAACCATCTCATTTCAACTTACACCATCACCCAGGAAAGCTGGGCCAGATGATCCTTGGGATCATTTCCAGCCTGGTGTTCTGGGATTCCTTCACTCCCATCTCAGCCTAAGCAGGCACTCCAGTGCCAAGGGGCAGGCATCAGTCATTGCAACGTGGTCCCACTCCAACCTCTGTGGTCAGGCTGTCTGCAAGCACTGGCACAAGGGTCTCCACAATGCCCCCATCTTCTTTTGGGATATTAATGCTGTTTGTAAAAACTCATTGGCAAATACTATTTGGAGAGAAGGAGTTTATGCAGAGGTTCTCAGTCAGATGGTGAGAGCTGCAGAGAGGTGTCTGGCAAGGTCCGTGTTGCGTTATCAAACTGCTTCAACCACTCTATCCTAGTCAATAAATACATAGGAATGGGCAGAAATAAATATGAGGGGAAGGGAGGGAAGGGTCTCAAGGGAAGTGATCATAGAACAGCTGGTCCATAAACTCATTCAGAACTGGAGAGCTGGGCTGTTTGCTTCTTCCAGCATCCATCTTCACCAGTAGCTTCATTTGGAGATGTTTCCTCCTCAGAGCTGCTTAGGTGAACTGCAACAGGCATTAAGCAAGTCACAAAGCCAATCAGGAGATCTTTCCTTCTTCCATGCCCCACGCACCGAGTACCACAGGAGATGTGTCTTCTGGAGAGTTGCCTGGTGGTGGTAGTGGCACAACCAGGCAGCCTGCCCTCCAGAGACCAGTGGCAGTTACTCCTGGGACACCCAGGCTGATTTCACACCCAGCCAGGAGCTACCTTGGCCTCCAGAAGGGCTGGAGTTAGGGTTGGTCCCCGCTGGTTTTGCTTGAGGATCCTGGTGAGGATGAGCTTGACCCAGGGTGCGGAGGGGTCCAGGCAGAGCATCTGTCCATGCTTCGTCGTGGCTCTGCAGGGTGACAGAGGGGGTGAGACCAGGACTGCAGTGAGCCCGCGGCCAGGATGATGGCTGGGGACTGGGTGAGGGCTACAGCCGCAGTGAGGACCGAGATCAGAGTGAAAATCAAGGCGGGATGAGGACCGTCCCGGGTGAGGACTGGGACTGGAATGAGGACCAGGTTCGGTTGAGGACTGAGGCTAGGATGGGGCCGGGGTGAGGACTGAGGACCGGGACAGAGATGAGGACTGGGGATCGGACGAGGAGCGGGGCTGGCATGAAGAGCGGCCGGGCACTTACATGACCTCGGGCACGGAGCAGTGCGGCCCCTCGGCGAGCAGCTCGATGCGGGCCAGCCGCCGCGGCGGGACGACCTCGCTCACGACTCGCAGGCAGCGGCAGCGCAGCTCCCCGGCCAGCGGCACCCCTGGCAGCGGGAGGAGCAGCCTGAGCCCCGGCTCGGGACCTCCGCCGCACCCCCCGCACCCCCCGGGACCCTCCCGCAGGCTCTTACCGCGGCAGGCGGCGGCGGCGGCCAGCAGCAGCGCGGCCAGGAGGCGAAGGCGCGGGCCCATGGCGGTGCCGGCTGCGGAGGGGCTGCGGCAAGCGGCTGGGCAGCCACGGTGTCCGCGGGGCTTTTATCCTGCTCCGGCAGCCGCCGGGCAGGAGAAACGTGATTCAGCCACCGTCACGGACCGTGCCTCCTCCTGCGCATCCTCGGGCGGCCGCTGCCTGCCCGCTCCCCTGCCTGTCACCTGCCAGCTTGGCACGGCTCGGCACGGCTCGGCACGGATGCATGAAGGGGCTGCGGCGCCCGTTCCGTGCCCCGCCGGTCCCCTTGCCACTGCTTCTGGCTGTCCCTATGGGCTCCGCTTGCTGGGAGCCCAGCAGTGCCGGTGCCAGCTGTTGAGCTCCGGCAGGGACAGACTCTGGCTTAGGCACCAGAATTTGGAGGTTAAGGACAGGGACTTGCTAGAGAGGAGACACAAAGGGTTGCAGAAGTGCTGAGGGGACTGGAACAGCTCTCTGATGGGGAAAGACTGAAAGGATTTGGGCTCTTTTAGGCTGGAAAAGTGCAGCTTGAGGGGATCTCATCAGTGCTGATCAATACTTCAAGTGTGGGTGTCAGGAGGGTGGAACCAGGCTTTGTTCAGTGGTGCCCAGTGACAGGACAAGGGGTAGCAGGCACAAACTTGAACATCAGAAGTCCCATCTGAGCACAGGGAGGAACTTCTGTAATTGAAAGATTCTGGAGCCTTGAAGCAGGCTGCTCAGAGAGGTGGTGGAGTCTCCATCTGTGGAGACATTCCAAACCCACCTGGATGTGTTCTTGTGGTCTTCTCTAAATGACCCTACCTTGGCAGTGGGGTTGGATTGGATGATTTCTAGAGGTCCCTTCCAACTCCTACTGTTCTGTGTGACTCTGTGTGTTAAATTTATCCCAGCCCAAGTTTTGAGTGGGTTTTGTTTGCTTGGTTTGGTTTTGCTTTGTTTTGTTTTTAATTCCTAAGCCTAAAAGATGCAGGCAGAAACAGAGACATAAAATCCTTTGCGTAAAGGAGAAGTTCCCATTCCAGTTGGTTTCTGTGCCACAGATCCAAGCACTGTGGATTTAGCTGTTAGCCAAAAAGCAGAGAGCCCTGACTGCTGTGAGAGCAGGCAGTGGTAGGAGCCCTCTCCAGCCTGCTGGAAAGTGGTCAAGGATTAAAGTCTTCCAGAGGATCTGGGACTGTGTCTGAGCAGCAGGTGCAGTCCAGAGGTGCCACAGCCATCCCACTTCTTCCTTTCAGTCCTTGGAGATCATGCATTGCTTTATTTCACTCCTCCTGCTTTGCTCTGGGCTGCTCTTGGGCTTTCTGTGCCAGCAAAGACCTATCAGCATTTCCCCCTTAACATCTTTTCAAAGATGTGGTAATTGTATGACTTTTTTTTATCCCCCCTTGGTCTGGGCAGCAAAAGAACCAATTTGATATTAGGCAATGGACACCTCATTTCCTTTGGCTTGGGCAGGTGGAGCTGACAGCAGAGACTGATTTATTAGTGTGGTGTCTGCAAGCTTGTAAATCAACTCCCTGCTTAGTTGCAAAATATCCCCAGGAAGAGGGAAGCTGAGAAGAGTTTTGTGTTCACAATTTGTCTGTCAGGCGTTTCCCTGCCCAGCAACCATTTTCTCTGCCTTCCTGTTCAAATACCTAATTCCTGCCTATTTGTAGTTGCTTTTGCCTTGCTGGTGAGGTTTCTGAGGGAACTACAGCTTCTAGCTCAACAGGTAAGCATCAAATGCTAACCTGGATGCTAATCCTTGCTCCACACCGCCCAGACACACCTACAACCCTGCAAGTTACTGTGAAAATTCCATTGAAGGTGCCATGGAAAAAGGATATTTTCTAGCTGAGAAGCCCAAAAATAATCAGAGCAGAGCCTGAAGTGATGTGCTGGGTGTGCCAGGTGCAAAAGGACTGTGAAGACAAAATCTGCCTTCAAACACACGGCCTCAAGATGTGCCAGGGGAGGTTCAGGTTGGGCATGAGGAAAAATTTCTTCCCAGCAAAAGTTGGAACAGGCTGGCCAGGGAGGTGGTGGTGCCCCCATCCCTGGAGGCATTGAAAAGAGGTGTGGATGTAGTGCTGAGGGATATGGTTTAGTGGCAGTGGCTTAGCAGCAGTGGTGGGATTGTGAGCTCCGTGTGAGTGGATGGATTTGGTAATCTCAAAGGTCTCTTCCATCCTCCACAGTTCTATGGTGCTGCGATTCGATGATTAGAGTCTCTGTGGACTGGTTCCTGGCATTTCTCTCCCTGTATTTCATGTTCCCAACAGCCACAGTGTGAGCTGTCATCCCCTGCCTGGTGGCAGTTGATAGGATGGGGAGTTCTGTGCTGGCTTTTGTTTATTTGTGAAAACCTTTCCCACACCACCAGTTTGTGTTTCTTTCTGTGGTGTGTTCTGTGCGAACAGGTTTGCTGCTGCGGCTCCGAGCGCCAGCGGCTTGGATTTCAGGGCAAGGACTTCACTTGTTGCATCAAGTCCTCCTCACACTGACGTCAGTGGCAGCTTAGCTGAAGTTGCTTTTCACCCCTGGCTTCTGCTGTCACTCTAAGTAGACCAGGTAGAGAAGAACAGTTGGGGCTGACCTGCATTTTACTCCTTTTTTTGAGCAATTCATAGAAGCACAGAACCGTAGATAGGTTTAGGTTGGAAGGGACCTCAAAGCTCATCCAATTCCAACCATCTGCCATAGGCAGGGACACCTCCCACTAGAACAGGTTGCTTAAGGCCTCATCCAACCTGGCCTGGGACACCTCCAGGGTGGTTGTGGAGCACAGAATCACCCAATGTGATCAAAGATCAAAGATCACATTGGGTGATTCTGTGCTCCACAACCTCCCTGAGCAACCTGTGCCAGTGTCTCACCACCCTCACTGCAAAGAACTTCTTCCTAACATCCAGTGTCAATCTCCTCTCTGCCACTTTAAACCCCTTACTCCTCATCCTGTCATTACAAGACCTTGTCAATAGGCCCTCCTCAGCCCTCCTGTAGCCCCCTTCAGATACTGGAAGGCCACTCCAAGGTCTCCTGGAAGCCTTCTCCTCTCCAGGCTGCAGAGCCTCAACTCTCTCAGCCTGTCCTCATAGCAGAGCTGCTGCAGCCCTCTGAGCACCTTGGTGGCCTCCTCTGGGCTGGCTCCAACAGTTCCATGTCCTTCTTGTGCTGGGGGCTCCAGAAGTGCACCCAGGACTGCAGGTGGGGTCTGAGGAGAGCAGAGCCAAGGGGCAGAATGTCCTCCCTTGCCCTGCTGCCCACACTGCTCTTGCTGCAGCCTGTCTGGGCTGCACTCACACTGCAGGCTCCTGTTGAGCTTTTCATCACCCCAGACCCCCAGGTCCTTTTCCTCAGGGCTGCTCTCAGCCATTTGCCACCCAGCCTGGAGTTGTGTTTGGGATTGTGCCGACCTGGGCGCAGGACCTTACACTTGGCCTTGTTGAATGTTGTGAGGTTGGCCTGGGCACACCTCTGCAGCCTGTGCAGGTCCCTCTGGATGGATCCCTGCCCTCTATCAAGTCGACTGTGCCACAGAGCTTGGTGACATGGCCGAGCCTTTATGAAATTGCTGTGGATGGGGCATTAAGAACCCATCTCCTGGAGGAGAAGGATTTCTGTTGGGTAGAGGCCAGTGCCTTGTGTCATGCAGAAATCTGCAGGAACAGAGCAGATTTCCCTGGCTTCAGCCTTATCCAAATCTCTCAGCAGGAATTTATGTGCAGGAACAGGCTGAGCTGCCAGAAAGCCAACCAGACCCTGGGCTGCATCAAGGGAAGTGTGGCCAACAGGTTGAGGGAGGTGATTCTTCCCCTCTGCTCCACTCTGGTGAGCCCCCACCTGGAATACTGCATGCAGTTCTGAAGCCCCTGTTACAAGAAAGATCTGGACATGCTGGAGTGTGGCCATAGAGCAGGGCCATGAGTGTGATCAGAAAGCTGGAGCACCTCTCCTATGAAGACAGACTGAGACCCCTTCCAGCCCCTCAATGTCCTTGGAGTGAGGGCCCCAAAACTGAACGCAGGCTTTGAGGGGTGGCCTGATCAGTGTCACAATCACTTCCCTATTCCTGCTGGCCACACTACTGCTGGCACAGGCCAAGATGCTGGTGGGCTTCTTGGCTGCCTGCACACACTGCTGGCTTGTGCTCATTGACATCCATCCTCTGGCATGGCCGTGGTGTGAGCTGGGCCATGACTCAGCACCCATTCAGCAGCTGAGCTGGGACAGGATTGCTTCTGAGGGGAGATCTGAGCGCGGAGCAGCTCGTGACAGCGAAGCAGGGACGTGTCAGGGAAGCAGAAAGTCACTGCAGAGAGAGGTGAAGAAGCTCTGAGATTGCTTCACCGTGCCAGAAAGGAAATTCTCCTCAATCAGCAAATGTGGCCTGGTGACAGATGTGTAACATCTGCAGCACTCATGAAGGAGCTTCTTTGCTCACTCATTTTCCTGTGAAGTAACTCAGGGCTTTGTTTGACGCTGAGAAGAGCATTTATTGATGAGCTAGAATATCTCCACTCTCTGACACATCAAACTCCTCAAGAGTTGGCCTTGACCTTTAGCCCAGACTAGAGCTTTGGGAGGTCTTGTGCAAATACCCACCACACCAAGACAGCAGAAGTGGGAGGAAACTCAAGATGTACCAAGACTCAAACAAATGTCTTATGTGCTCAGGAGCACTGCTCTGTCATGTCTCCCCCAGGCTGTGCTAGGCCAGCACATCTGCCTCATACTTCAGGGGGCATTATCAGGACATTGCTGAAGAAAAAATGGCAGGACCAAGTCAGATGAACACCATTTATGCTGCTCTGACCTGGGGAAATGAGAACACCTTCTGCTGTTTGCAGTGGTGCTAAGAATATAGAATCATAGAGTCATAGAATCAAGCAGGTTGGAAGAGACCTCCAAGCTCATCCAGCCCAACCTAGCACCCAGCCCTGGCCAATCAACCAGACCATGGCAATAAGTGCCTCAGCCAGGCTCTGCTTCAACACATCCAGGCACAGCGACTCCACCACCTCCCTGGGCAGCCCATTCCAATGCCAATCACTCTCTCTGACAACAACTTCCTCATCACATCCAGCCTAGACCTCCCCTGTCTCCCCTTGTCCTGTTGCTGCTTGCCTGGCAGAAGAGACCAACCCCACCTGGCTACAGCCTCCCTTCAGGTAGTTGCAGACAGCAATGAGGTCTGCCCTGAGCCTCCTCTTCTGCAGGCTGCACACCCCCAGCTCCCTCAGCCTCTCCTCTCAGGGCTCTGCTCCAGGCCCCTCACCAGCCTTGCTGCCCTCCTGTGGACACTTTCCAGTACCTCAACATCTCTCTTGAATTGAGGAGCCCAGAACTGGACACAGCACTCAAGGTGAGCACTCAAGGCTGAGGGAGTTGGGGCTGCTCAGCCTGTAGAGGAAAAAAGCTTCAGAGAGACCTTAGAGATGCATTTCAGTACCTGAAGGAGACCTACAGGAAGGCTGTGGGGGGATGGTTCAGAAGGGCCTGTGGTGATAGGACAAGGGGCAATGGTTTGAAACTGGAGCAGGGCAGATTTAAATTGGACATCAGGAGGAAGTTCTGCACAACAAAGATGGGGAAATACTGGAATAGATTGCCCAGGGACATGGTTGAGGCCCCATCCCTGGAGACATTCAAGATTAGCCTTGATGTGGCCCTGAGCATCATGCTCTAGTGGGAGGTGTCTCTGCTGCCTGCATGGGGATTGGAGAAGAGGGTCCTTTCCCACCCAATGCAAACTGTGACACTGTGTGGTTCTGTAGTGTCCTGCACCACTGGAGCCAACAGACAGATCTTTGATGAAGGCTGTGATCAGGAGATGACTGAAATGGTGGCTGTGTGCTCCACACTGTCACTGGGGAGGTCTAGGCTGGATGTTAGGAGGAAGTTGTTGGCAGAGAGAGTGATTGGCATTGGAATGGGCTGCCCAGGGAGGTGGTGGAGTCGCTGTGCCTGGAGGTGTTGAAGCAGAGCCTGGCTGAGGCACTTAGTGCCATGGTCTGGTTGCTTGGCCAGGGCTGGGTGCTAGGTTGGGCTGGATGATCTTGGAGGTCTCTTCCAAGCTGGTTGATTCTATGATTCTGTGATTCACTGTACAGAGACTCTGCTTAGAGTTTAGAGGAAGATCATTCAGGCTCACAAAGGAATGGATGAGGAGCAATGGCTTTGAGATAGAAGAGGGGAGATTGAGGTTGGAGAGTGTGAAGAAATTCTTGACAGTGAGGGTGGGGAGGCACTGGCACAGATTGCCCAGGGAGGTTGTGGATGCCCCCTCCCTAGAGGTGTTGAAGGCCAAGTTGGATGAGTGAGAGGTGTCCCTGCCCATGGCAGAGGGGCTGGAACTGGATGATGCTTAAATTCCCTCCCAACCCGACCCATTCTCTAATCCCCTGAGCTCTTTCCAGGATGATGCCCTGGGTAATTAGCTGAGTTTGGCAAACGGCAGCAGCCCAACCTCCCGGCCAGGCTTTTCCACTGGCAGGGACACTCCCCTCCCTTTTCCATCTGACACAAGCTGGTCATTAGTTACTGGTGAGACATGAATGAGGAGTGATGAAGGCCACAGGCAAGCTCTGCCCTTGCGCTGCTGCCTCCTGGAAGCTGGGACAAGAAAGGGAGGCAGATCAGATCCTTTCCTTACAGCAGTGAGCATGAATCAGGACAGCCTGAGGAGAAGGAGTAATGTGACAAGCATCTATCCATGATGAGGTTAGTGTGTCAGCAGGTCTAGCAGGTGACACAAAGCATCTAGAGATAGTCAGAGGTGATCTTCTGAGCTTTATTTACACAAAGGTTTGGTTCAGTTGTGGCCAGAGCACTTTCCTTTGTCATTAGTTTCGGTATGAAGCAGGCTTTTGCACGCCCTTCTGTTTCACAGCTGATCCATTCTCTGCCTTCTGCAGCTGCTCCTGAGCATGAGGAGCTCACCCATCCAACTGGCCTGCCTCAGGCTGCCCTGTGGCTTGCCCCAATAATTCGAGTGCCTCATGGGGACTGACCTGCTGGAAAGCAGTGAAGGGGAGAAGGACTTTGGAGTCCTGGTGGATGAAAGGGTGGCCATGAGCCAGCAGTGTGCTCTTGTGGCCAGGAAGGCCAATGCCATTCTGGGGTGTATTAGAAGGGCTGTAGTTAGGTGGAGGGAGGTTCTCCTTCCCCTCTGCTCTGCCCGGTTGAGGCCTCATCTGGAGTATTGTGTCCATTTCTGGGCCCCCCAGCTCAAGAAGGACATAGAACTGCTTGAGAGAGTCCAACACAGAGCCACAAAAATGATGAAGGAAGTAGAACATCTTCCACATGAGGAGAGCCTGAGGGAGCTGGGGCTGTGCAGCTTGGAGAGGAGGAGACTAAGGGGTGTCCACATTTGTGTTAATGAATATGTGCAGGGGGAGTGCCAGGAGGCTGGAGCCAGGCTCTGCTGGGTGATGCCCAGAGGCAGCACAAGGGGCAGTGGGTGCAAGCTGAGGCATAGGAGGTTCCATGTGAACTTGAGGAAGATGTTTTTCCCTGTGAGGGTGACAGAGCACTGGCACAGGCTGCCCAGGGGGGTTGTGGAGTCTCCCTCTCTGGAGGTATTCAAGACCTGCCTGCTCAAGGTGTGTTGCTGTGTGATCTGCTCTTGGTGATCCTGCTCTGGCAGGGGGGCTGCACCAGATGATCTTTCAAGGTCCCTTCCAGCCCCTGACATTCTATGATTCTATGGATCTCTAAAGCTTCAAGGTCAGGGTTTTTTTGCCCCATGTGCCAGGTGTCTCTTTGGCTAATGTCATGTTTGTGGCTACGCTGCCGTTTAAGTGTGTCCTTAGATCTCCTTCACCCTACCAATTTCTTGCCTTTGTTTCCTCAGTAAATATTTCTTTGCTGTAGAAGAGCCATCTGAAACTTAAAGCCCTGCTCTAAAAGTGGGCAGATTTCAGTGAAACATTCCTGGGTTGTGAAGAAGAGATCTGCTCATGAGTCACTGTTGGAATGGCTTGAACCCAAGGAGGTTGCAGTGATGCTTTTGAACTGGCCTGACTTGCTTTGCAGGGAAAAATTGACATTGTTTCCTTACAGGAAGACTGGCTGCACAGAGCTGGCTTCTTGTAACTCAAATATGTAGATTATATTTCCTTATTTTTTTAGAGGTGAGCCAAGAAATCACTGCATGATAATGGCATGCACAGGACAGAGCAGGGATTGACTGTGAGACTATCCTGGCAGGGATGCTAAGCTGGAGAGTAAAATCAGGTGTTCTTTGTGATGACAAGGATCACAGCAATCCCATTGGGAATGAAACCAAGTTGGCAGTCAAAACAGGTGAGATCATAGAATCATGCAATTGTTTGGGTTAGAAAAGACCTCCAAGATCAGTGAGTCCAGTCCTCAACCTAAGACCACCATAGCCATTAAACCATGCCCCCAGCTGCCATGTCCCCAAGTTTCTTGAACACCTCCAGATGTAGTATCTGGATCAGTCCCAGCAAGAGCTTCTCTAGGAGGCAAGGTACAGAGACTCTCAACCCTGCAGCTCAGGTAAGCTGACAGGTTGCTGGCTTTGTCTCTGGGGAGATTCTATGTCAGAAGCAAATGGCAGTTGCCTCATGTCATCAGAAAGCAGCAATGATGTGTGCCCTTTGGGAATGATGTCCTTTGGGAAGCTCTCAGCTTGTAGCTTGGTTTTAAAGGGAAATGACATGAGCCAGATGTGTCTCTGTCCTGCTCTGTCATTCCCCACTCCTCCCCAGTTTCTGTGGTCCTGCCATGCTCGTTGCACAGCTTTTATTTGCATGTGTTGATAGGAACACAGACACTTGAGTGACCCTGATCTGTGCCCTTTCCTCCCCTCACAGACCCTTGTGTTTCCATGGCTGTTTTCCCCTAAACTTAGCTCTCCCAAACTGAACAGCAAACCCAAGGCTTTCTCTGTCCCAGCTGCAGCAAACTGAGGCAGTGAACAATGGGGGTGATGCACAGATAACCCCTGCAGGCCACTGGAACTCTGGTGAGCAGATCCAGCTGTGAACAAATGTGGAGAGCAGATCTGTTGAGTAGGAAACTGTCCCTCCTGCACAGACAGGCTGCGCTGTGCTTGAGCAGTACACATGAGTAAGGATGCTTCATGGCAGTGCTTACTTCTCCTTGGATGACTGCTCACAACATCTGAAGTGTCAGAGCCATTCCACAGTGCTTACTGCTGAGGAAATTCCAGAAGAAGCCTCTTGGGGTCTGAAGCAGGAGGCTGTTTTGGACATGGAGCAGCAATGTGTGAAACTTGGTAGTCAGCTCTGAGATGAGGTCACGAAGAAGTTGAGATGCAGTAAACATCACAGAGCTGGATCATCTGAGGCAGCACTCACACCACCAGGCCTGGCATGGGAGAGGTTGGGATCTCTGAGAGCATTTCAGAAGTCAGGACCTTGCCTGAGGAAAGGCTTTGTACCTACAGAATTCTGGGTCACCTCTAGCAATGTCTCTCATTTCAGCAGGTGATGCCTTCTAACTGCACAAAAAAGGGCTTGGAGGATATGTCCCAGATACAAGCCTTAGGCCAACTTTTGAAGATTCTCTAGAAGCCAGAGGTTCTCCTTTGCCTTGCTCCTTGGTGACAAGAGCTCCTTGGTGACAAGAAGAGCATGAGCAAACACTCCACTAGCTGCAAGGGAGCGTGTTTGTATGGCTTGGGCATTGCCACAGCAGATACAAACACCTGCCTTTGGCATCTTTCATCTGGGAACCACTTCTCTGTTTCTCAGTTTCAAAGGCCAACTTACCATTTTGGTAGAGCTGATGAGATTGGAGTTCCTGCCACACTGAGATCTCACTGGAACAGATTGCCCAGGGAGGTTGTGGGTGCCCTCCTCTCCTTGGAGGTGTTCAAGGCTAGGTTGGATGAGGCCTTGAGCAACCTGGGCTAGTGGGAGGAGTCCCTGCCTGTGGTGGGGGGGTTGGAACTGGATGAGATTTAAGGTCTCTTCCAACAGAAACCATTCTAGGTTTCTATGATTTTTATGTCCTTGCTCACTTCAGGGGGATTGGACTTGAAGACCTTTAAAGGTCTCTCCAACCCAAACCATTCTGTGATTCTATTCCATGATTTTCAGGTCAAGCTGAGCTGATCACAAGCAGTCAAATGCATGCTCAATTTCAGAGTGTTGTTCAGAGAACCACAGAATTAAGCAGGTTGGAAAAGACCTCTGAGATCATAGAGTCCAACCTTTTACCTAACACCTTCTGATTAACTAACCCATGGCAGTGAGTGCCTCATCCAGCCTCCTTTTAAACACCCCCAGGGACGGTGACTCCACCACCTCTCCGGGCAGCCCATTCCAATGGGCAATCACTCTTAGAATCATAGAATCAGTCAGGTTGGAAGAGACCTCCAAGATCATCCAGTCCAACCTATCTCCCAGCCCTAGCCAGTCAACTAGACCATGGCACTAAGTGCCTCATCCAGCCTTTTCTTGAACACTCTCAGGGGACAGTGCCTCCACCACCTCCCTGGGCAGCCCATTCCAATGGGCAATCACTCTTGCTGTGAAGAACGTCTTCCTTGACCAAGACAAAGCTTTTTCTTCCTGAAGTGACCCCTCAGAGAAGCAGTGAAAACCAGGCCCTCCTATCCTTGTACTTTTAGCCTGAAAGCAATGATTTTCCTCAGCTGGGAAGCTGTTTCCAATTAACTACTCACAAATGAGTTACATCTGCAAACAGCTGGAGGCAAAGCAAACAAGGGTTCTCCTAAAAATGACCCCTTCACCCGAACCTGGGCTATGCCAGCTTTCCATCCAGCAAAGTCTTTCAGGTGGGGTCGAGTTGAGTAAGTTTTGAGTGTGTGCTTTGGATAGTTGTGGTCTTCTGAGCGAAGTGATGACATCAGCTGAGAAAGCAGTGACACGAGACTGGCGACCGCATGAGAAGGGGAACACTCGGAGGAACCTTGGCAGCGTCTTTGAAGTCTTCTCTTGTGACACCTCCACTCTAATCCTCTCTAACTTTCATTGACAGTGTTGCAATAAAGGAGAAGTGAAGAAATCCTTCTTAACTTAAAGCCTAGAAGATAATAAAGCTGCCACCTCGGGGAATGCTTTGTGAAGCATGCAGAGTGCTGCGTGCAGGCTCATGCCTCAGCACTCCGAACTGAGCTCAGTACCATGGATCCAGGCAAGGTGTCCTCCACAAAACCATTGCCCCCAGCAGAAGCTTCTAGAAGGTATTAACCTGTTACTTTTTGCATAGAACCCTCTCTTTGTGCTGAGCATAAATTGTATCCCCTTGCAGCAAAATGCTGAGACAGGCTCACAACAAGTCCCAAAATGCAACGTGATGATCATAGGCTCACAGGGTGTTAGGGGTTGGAAGGTACTCAAGGAGATCATCGAGGCCAAACCCCCTGCCAGAGCAGGACAATACTATCTAACACAGATCACCGAGGAGCACATCCAGACAGGCCTTGGAAGGTTCCAGAGAAGGAAACCTCAAGACCTCTCTGGGGAGCCTGTTCCAGTGCTCTGTGACCCTCACAGTTAAGAAGTTCTGCCTTGTGTTGAGGTGGAACCTCTTGTGCCAGACAGTGGCACATTGCTGTGTGCTCTACAGGCTGCCCTCTCATCAGCTGTGCACTTCATCTGTCAGTCTGTCTTTAAGTTGAAAACAGAACCTGCTTGTTCCAGGCAGTCTCTTTTCTTGCAGAGAAAGGCACCTAAATGCTAGTGAGGGCTTTTCCCTGGCTCTTGTGTCACTTGGGTTTATTCTTTCTCTCTTTAATTGAAAGTCAGATTCTGTCTTTTTCCTGGATGACACAGAGGGGTATTGATAATTGCCTTCCAAATGCAAAGTGTTTTCCAGGTCTCATTTCTTTGGGACATGCTAACAAAGGGTTCCTATAACGTATGGGAAATAAAAAGCTTCCAGCCTCTCCAGAAGTAAGAGCAAGGAGCAATCAGCTTCCCTGATGAGTTGATTCCAGTGGGAGGAATGGCCCAGAAAGTCTCAGAATGCCAGATGGGAAGGGACCAAAGGTTGGACCAAGGATCATCTGGTCCAACCTTTCTAGCTAAGAGTGTGGTTGAAACAAGCTGCCCCAGCACCCTGTCAAGCTGAGCCTTAAAACTGCTTCCATTGGGAGATGATTCCAGTGTCTGACTGTACTCATGGAGAAACATTTTCTTCTGCAGGAAAGATCCCTTCAGCTTCTGAGCTCCCTCTACAACTACCTAAAAGGAGGTTGTAGTGAGGCTGGAGCTGGTCTCCTGAGTTACTAATGCTAGGACAAGAGGAAGTGGCCTCAAGTTGTGTCAGGGGAGGTTTAGGTTGGATGTTGGGAGGAAATTCTTTACTGAGCAGGAGGTCAGGCACTGGAACAGGCTGCCCAGGGAGATGGTGGAGCCACCATCCCTGGAAGTGTTTAAGAGGAGATGTCACTTGAGGCTATGGTCTAGTGATGAAGGATTCTGGGATGAAGGTTGGACTGGATGATCCTGATGATCCTTTCCAGCCATAGCCATTCATAGTGATGAGATGTTGTGCTGAGGGCTTTGATTTAGTCAAAGACTTGTCAGTGTGAAACTAATGATAGGACTTGATGAGCTTGAAGGTCTTTTCCAATCTAAGAAATGCTGTGAGTCTGTGATTCTGAGCTGCAAGATCAGAAGCACTGTAACTGTGAACAGTTTTTCTTACTGCATGCTGAGTAGATCCTGAGGCAGCTGTGAAGCCTGAAGCAAGCAGATGCATTCCCCCCACATCTGTCTCTGAGGTGCTGCCAGCTTCCAGTGAGCTCAGTCATGCTCTTGTTTTGGAGTTCAGAGTGGGAAAACTCTTGAGTGCTACTTTACCAAAGAAGAAATGGACACAAACATCTGCCCAACCCATGGCAGCGTGAGAACAATCACCCCTGCAGGGCTCACAGCATTTGGGAGGGATGGTGGCAACTGCAGCTGCCTGCATTGTCTGACCAGCTTGGGATGTTCCTGTCTCAACAGATGAAATTAGATGCAGATGATCTTGGACATGGACTAAAAGCTGTCTGCTGTGTTGCAGAGCACTGAAAGCAGCTGGCACATCTTCTCCCTTCCAGATGCAAAACACAGAATCAGTTGGAGTTGGAAGGGACCCCAAGGATCATCCAGTTCCACCCCCTCCTGCCATGGGCAAGGACACCTCATACTAGATCAAGTTGCTCAGAGCCCCATCCAGTCTGGCCTTAAAAACTTCCATCACCTCCCTGGGCAAGTGTTCCAGTGTTTCTCTACCCTCATGGTGAAGAACTTCTTCCTAACATCCAATCTGAATCTACCCACTTCTGGTTTTGCTTCATTTCCCTCCAGTCCTATCACTGCCTGATGCCCTAAAAAGTCCCTCCCCAGCTTTCTTGTAGCTGCCGTCAGATACTGGAAGGCCACAATAAGGTCTCCTCAGAGCCTTTCTTCTCCAGACTGAACATCCCCAACTGTCTGAGTCTGTCCTCATAAGAGAGGTGCTCCAGCCCCCTGATCATCCTCGTGGCCCTTCTCTGGACATGCTCCAATGGGTGGAAGCTGAGGCATAGGAATTTTCATGTAAACAAGGAGTTTTTTAGCCCGTGACAGAGCACTGGAACAGGCTGCCCAGGGGACTTGTGGAGTCTCCCTCTCTGGAGATATTCAAAACCCACCTGGATGTGTTCCTGTGTGATCTGCTGTAAGTGATGCTGCTCTGGCAGGGGGATTGGACTGGATAAACTTTGGAGGTCCCTTCCAGCCCCTGATATTCCATGATCCTGTTATCATCAGTAAAAATAATTAACTGTAGGCAAGGCAAAAAGTAATTTTTCACTCTGGTTGTCAACAATGGAGATTTTGGCTTTGTTTTCTGAGGTGGCAGCAGCCTTGTTTGGCTTTTGCATGCAGAAACAAGATGCCTGTTTGCTGACCCAGAACTTCCCATGGCAGTTTGTGTAATTTCCAAAGGCTCCTTTTCCTGCAGAGCAGCTCAGAGCATCCTGTTGTAAACAAGAATGCTTGGAAGGAATCTGAGACACCCAGCCAGCACCCTGGATCAGTTTTCCTGGGATTTTCCCCTTCTTATGTGATAAGAACCTGAGGAATGCAACCATTCCCAGAGTGGGAAGCAATCCAGAGGCAAAAGCAAGTATAGCATGGATAATGTATGTGTCACCTGACACACAACCAGGATGTTTGTCTTAGCCAATACTCAGCAGAGAGGAGTGGAGGCCACCAGGCTGTGTTTGTGTTCTCTGCTCTAAGGGAGAGGTATAAGTATTTTTCAGGGACTTTCCAGTATTTCTTTCAATGACTTCCTCTATCTGCAGCATTGATACATTGGAGAGAAATGTGCTTTTGGTATCACAACTAGAGTAAGTTGCTGGAAGGAACAAACCCCAGTTTGGAAAGGTTCCCTGAGGCAGGAGCAGAATGACCAGCAGGGATGGGAGCTGGAGAGGAATGGCACCAGGTTGGTGCTTGGTTGTTGCTGCTATCCTCAGGAACTGAAATTGTTGATGAAAAGAGGAGGTGAAATTGGTTTGGAAAGGTTCTCTGAGGCAGGAGCAGAGTGACCAGCAGGGATGGGAGCTGGAGAGGAATGGCACCAGGTTGGTGCTTGGTTGTTGCTGCTGTCCTCAGGAACTGAAATTATTGATGAAAAGAGGAGGTGAAATTGGTTTGGAAAGGTTCTCTGAGGCAGGAGCAGAATGACCATCAGAGATAGGAGCTGGAAAGGAATGGCACCAGGTTGGTGCTTCATTGTGGTTGCTGTCCTCAGGAACTGAAATTGTGGGTGAAAAGAGGAGGTGAAATTGGTTTGGAAAGGTTCTCTGAGGCAAGGGCAGAATGACCACCAGGGATGGGAGCTGGAAAGGAATGGCACCAGGTTGGTGCTTCATTGTGGTTGCTGTCCTCAGGAACTGAAATTGTGGGTGAAAAGGGGAAGTGAAATTGGTTTGGAAGGAAGGGGAAGGAAGGGATGAAGAAGATAGCTGAGGACAGAAAGGACATGTGAAGATCTCTGCCAGGTTTCACTGTGAGGAGAGCAGGAGGGAAATGTGTGGAGGGTGGTGAATGCACATGGCAGGTGTGACATGGAATGGACTTCTGACAGGGTTCTGGAAATAGAGTGGCTGAGAAATCAAGTGGCCAAGGGAAGCAGAAACGTGAGCTTGGGAAAAGGAGAAGATGGAGTGGAACATGAGGTTAGCTGCAGTGAAATCTCAGGGTCCCTCCTTTCATTGTGGTGCAAATGTTCTGGCTCACTTCCTGCCCGGACAGCTTGCTGGGACCTTACACAGACAGGCACACACACAAAGAGCTGCTCAGTAGTCTGCAGGACTTCACAGGAAGATGTTTTCTCCCGTGGCTTCTCCATGGGCTGGTAACTGGAGAGGCACAGGGCACATTGTTGACAATTCATGTGGTTGATGCCAAAATAAACTGGGTCAAGGAGAGGGCTGACACCAGTCAAAGGATCTTCAGGAAGAAGCAAACCAAAGGCAGCTCTCATGTCACAATCACAGAATTAGCTGGCAGAAACTTTTCTGCTCGTTTAAGACTGAAACAAACAGGCATGCACTAGCTGAGAGCAGCAGGCTCCAAACCTGTGCCCTCTCTCTCTTTCTCAGTCCCCTCCCTGAAGATGCTGGAGCCCTAGGACCCCTGCTTCTTGGTTCAGCTTTATCTTTGCATCTACTCTTTGGGTTTGTTGGGATTGGAAAGGTTCTTCCCTGAAAAGGTTAAATAATTTGGTAGATTCATAGAATGGGTTGGGTTGGAAGGGACCTTCAAGGTCATCCAGTTCCAACCCTCCCTGCCGTGGGAGGGACACCTCCCACTAGTCCAGGGTGCTCAAGGCCTCATCCAACCTGGCCTTGAACACCTCCAGGCAGGGGGCAGCCACAACCTTCCTGGGTACCCTGTGTCAGTGTCTTCCCACCCTCACTCTCAAGAATTTCTTCCTCACCTCCAGTCTCAGTCTCCCCTCTTCCAACTCAAAGTCACTGCTTCACGTCCTGTCACTGAGAAACCTTGTCAAAAGTCCTTCCTCAGCTTTGCTGTCACCCCCTCCAAGTACTGGAAGGCCACTGTAGCATGAAGCACCCCAGTTTGCCTACCAGAATCCTGCCTTGTTGCTCCCATGCTTGGAGGGCTTCTCTCCCAGCGGGGCTGAGCACCAGTGCCCATGCCTGGTGGGGACAGCAGCAGCAGCCAGGCATGGTGAGCTCAGCCCCCTGCACTGCAGGGATGGGAGCAGGAAGCTGATGCTGCACAATGGCAAATGTTTGATATTTGGGCACCCACAGTAAAGGTCACAAATTCCCACTGTGGTGGCCAGCAGTAGCCTTTTGATGTAGTGAAGATTTACAGCTCTGGGGATGATCTGGGCACAGGCAGCGTGAGGGTAAAATTCACCTCCCTGTGAGGTACTTAAATAAAGAGCTTTGCTTTGCAGCCCAGCAGTCCTCAGGGCCTGGGAGCAGCCTGAAGAAGAGAGAGGGAGCATTTTATCCTGTCCTGAGGTTTGTTGCTGCATTCAGCAGTGTCAGGATCCCATAGCAGCCTGAGTTATGGTGCCACAAGACTAAAGATGTTCACCTCAGTTTCAGAAATCAAAGCTGAGGCGACAAAAGAGAAGCAAATGAAGATGTAAAATAATCAATAGATGCCAAAGAGATCTTTTGTAGAAAACATTTAATAGTACATTAGTAGAAAGAGTTCCACTCTCACAAGCAAATTCCAAGGATACAAAAAGCAGGTTTTTCCCATTAGCTGATGGAGCAGCTAATTAAACATACAAATGCTTGTACAGAGGCTGAACACTTCTTAAGGGCTCAACAGTAGGAATGGCAAATCCAGTGGTAATGAAATCACTGAGTACCATTTCCTCTCTGGTATAGAAACTGCTCAATAAATACATCAATAAATACCAAGGAAGTCACAATAAATAACCACCCAACCTTACAGCTTCTGTAGGGCAGGTTTGGAAGGAAGGTCAGAAATGAGAGCTGACAGCCCAGCCACAGGCTGGCTGTGGTTCAGCAGACTGTTGTTGACACAACATACCAGTGCACTCCAGGGGAGCAGGAAGGATTGCTGGTAGGAACATAGCAGAGGCTTAGTGTAAACCAGCTCTAAGTGCATTGCACTTAACCAGTTGTGTTTGGCCAAAGTGGCTGCCCAGGGTTCTTCAATTCCTTTGGCAAGCCACTTCTCCTGGTCAGGTTCTTCAGCGTCAGTGAGGAGCGTGTCCCACGGACACCACTTGGAAAGGCTTCTTAGAATAGATGCAAGGAAATGGATCAAATAAATAAATAAATAAATAGCCAGAGTCCATTGCTAACGTAGCAACGCTGAGGCAGGAGGGGAAGGGTGGGATGCTGCCCAAGAGATGCTTTCCCCAAGTCGTTTCTGTCATCAGAAGAGCAGGAGCAGTTCCCAGATCTTTTCTCTCCTGGTGCTTCTTAGAGAGGGGAGTCGGAGTTGAGTTGGGCCCTGTGAAGAGGTGAGGGAAGAGGATGGTTTGTGAGGACGTTTAGGAACTTTAGCTCATCCTAGCATTGCACAAATAGCTAAGGGTCAGTGATCTCTTTGTACTCTGCCTTCTGGCTGGAGGGAGTGAAGTTGATGTTTTGAAAGCCCAGTTCCTGAAATCCCAGCGTGTGCATAGCTGGTGCCCAGCTGGGACACTTCTGCAGCAGGAGTTTCTGCTTCTGCTTGTCTCAGGAAACTCCTGAGCTCAGCAATGAGAGCTATTAACATGCTGCTGGAAGCAAGGGCAAGACTCATTTATCAGGGTCTCGTTTTTCAAAGAGAGTCAAACACTCCCAAGTTCATTTCCCTCCAGACAGAGTTGATGATACTCAAAGCTTTAGTAGTGGTGTGTTGGCTTGAGCAAGGTCCCTGCAGCAGAGGCAGAAAGACAGACTACAGTGCCAGGGGAGGTTTAGGTTGCACAGTAGGCACAATTCTTTTGCTGCAGGAGTGGTCAGGGATTGGGTTCTCAAACATTGGAAGGGGCTGCCCAGGGAGGTGGTGGAGTCCCCATCCCTGCAGGTGTTCAAGAAGTGTGTAGCCATGGCACTTGAGGACATGGTTTAGTGGCCATGGTGGGGTTGGGTGGAAGGTTGGACTGGATGACCTGAGAAGTCTTTTCCAACCTTAGTGATTCTATGACTAATTCTATAATGCAGCAGCAAGTTTCCTTGTTCTTTAAATCTTATCCAGAGCAAATGAAGTCATCACTACGAAATCCCAGATTGCCTTCTCTGGCAGGTTTGCCACTCTGCTGCCCCAGGTGAGAGGGAATGAGACTTACTTGGACAAAATGGCCTTGATGATCAGCTGTACCCAGGGAGCAGTGGGCTCCAAGCACACCTCTTTGCCATCCTTCAGAGTAGCTCTGCAAAACAAGAGAGTAAAGCACAGTCAGTGATCTGCTCCAGGGGTTGTTTTACTGGCAGAATGCAGCCTTGCACTGCCTGGTGAGGTGATGGAAATCCACCCCACTGCTCTAGGCTAGACTGGGCCACTTTGTTATCCCTGTGCCACAACTGGGGGGACACATCAAAACCTCCTAGAGGCTGTATGAGGCTGTATGCCTGCTCTCAAAGCAATCAGACCTCCCCCAAAACCTTCCTTAGGACATTCCTGGTTGGAATTTTTTGGCACTGGCAACACTTTCTTGCACAATTGCAGCCTCCAGGTGTTTCAGCAGGTCAGGCTCTCCTCCATGCCATTCAAATTGGTTTCACTGCTTCCCCATGGGAGCTTCATTTCTCTCTCTGAGGCCGATGCAGACTGTTTCAATAGGAGTTTTGCCTCCCTGGTGGATGCAGGATTCAAACTACCTTGCTACCTCATGGATGGAGGGCTGAGCAGCCCTTCAAAGCCATGTTCTGCCACCAGGAGTGTTTAATATGTCCCATGATGGACAAATAATGACCAATGCAGGAATGCTTTGGGTGACAGAGATGATGGCAAACCTGGGCTATTGCTTAAAGCTGATGGCTTTGGTGACAAGAGGTAACCAAGTCCCACTGCACAGTGTCAGTCTGCTAACTGCCAGGAAGCAGGGTGTAGGTGCAGCAGAAGGAGGCTCTTGCAGAGCTACTTACATGACTTCCACGTTCTTGCAGTGAGGGCCACTCTGTGTTAGCTTCACATCCTGGATGGATTTGGGAGGGATGAACCTTGAATGAGTGGCGATGCACTGGCACCGCAGCTCGGTTGCCATCCTTGCCAGCGCCCGGCCTGTGAGCAGAAGAGGAGGGTGATGGGGTGAGAGGGCATCCTACCAGCACTGTTTTAACATTCTCAGTCAAATACTGCATTTGTCAAGCTGCCTGTATCCACAGTGTAAAGTTCAGTTCTTAGTTGTTTCAGAGGATGGTGCCCAAGTCCATTAAAAACTCAAAGATCCATAGAATGGGTTGGGTTGGAAGGGACCTTCAAGATCATCCAGTTCCAGCCCCCCTGCCATGAGCAGAAACACCTCCCACTAGCCCTCAGCTTGCTCAGGCCCTCATCCAAGCTAGCCTTGAACACCTCCAGGGAGGGGGCATCCATGACCTCCCTGGGCACCCTGTGCCAGTGTCTCCCTACCCTCACTGTAAACTCAGTTGAAAGGTCTCTTTAAAATACCCCTAGCTGCTATCAGGTGCCTGCATTGAGCACACTGCAGGCAGTGATGAAGGCACAAGGCACATTTCACAGGATCACCGAGTCACAGAGCACATTTAAGCTGCACTCAGCTGATAGGTGCCTTTAAAATACCCCTAGCTGCTCTCTGGTGCCTGGCAGTGATGAAGACACAAAGCACATCTCACAGGATCACAGAATCAGAGCACATTTAAGCTGCACTCAGTTGATAGGTGCCTTTAAAATGCCCCTAGCTGCTATCTCAGAATCACAGAGCACATTTAAGCTGCACTCAGTTGATAGGTGCCTTTAAAATAGCCCTAGCTGCTATCTGGTGCCTGCATTGAGCACACTGCAGGCAGTGATGAAGACACAAGGCACATTTCACAGGATCACAGAGTCAGAGCACATTTAAGCTGCACTCAGTTGATAGGTGCCTTTAAAATAGCCCTAGCTGCTATCTGGTGCCTGCATTGAGCACACTGCAGGCAGTGATGAAGACACAAGGCACATTTCACAGGATCACAGAGTCAGAGCACATTTAAGCTGCACTCAGTTGGTAGGTGCCTTTAAAATGCCCCTAGCTGCTCTCTGGTGCCTGCACTGAGCACACTGCAGGCAGTGATGAAGACACAAAGCACATCTCACAGGATCACAGAGCACATTTAAGCTGCACCCCCTTAAAATACTTCCCAGCAGATGCCCAAACCTCTGCAGCACATGAGCTAAGTGGTAGCTTCCTGACTGAAGAGAGGTTGCTGAAAACCTCTTGAACGAATCTAACTTGCAGAAACAAATGCAAAGCCACCTCTCTGCAGGCAGGGCATGAGCAGCTACCTCTCTGCAGGGCCGAGCATCTCAGGAGATGCCCTTGGTGGGGTCTGGTAGGGATGTACTGACCTTCAGACAGCGCTGCTGAGACGAGGAGGAGAGCCAGGACAGCCACGACTTTGCCGTTCATGGTTGAGAGAGGAGGTTGCTGTGGAGTGAGCAGCTGTGGTGCTGTGGAGCAGTGGCCTCTTGTCCTGGAGGGTTGCTGGTGCCCATCTGAGGGGATCCATCTGCCTTATATGCGGTGTGTGCCCAGCTGCCTGCCCGGCTCCGCTGCCGCTTGCGTTACAGGAATTTCCCAGATGCAAAGTGAGTCACATGGCTCTTGTGCAACTCCCTTCCTAGATGACGAGGGAAGTTTTGCAGCAGGGAGGAGTGTTTTGCAGCAGAGAATGTTTTATTTATGTGTTAATAGCCATTAATTGTTGTTAATGCAGGAATTCCACTGCAGGCTTCTGTGAGCGCTGTGCTTTTTATCACCGCAGGCTCTTGGGAGCATCTTGATGAGTTCTGGATGCCTCCTCCCTGGAGGTGTTCAGGGCCATGCTGGATGAAGCCTTGAGCCATCAAGTCTAGCTGATAGGCATTCCTGCCTGTGGCAGGGGGGTTGCAGTAGGAGAGGCTGAGGGAGCTGGGGGTGTGCAGCCTGCAGAAGAGGAGGCTCAGGGCAGAGCTCATTGCTGTCTATAGCTACCTGAAGGGAGGCTGTAGCCAGGTGGGGTTGGGCTCTTCTGCCAGGCAAGCAGCAACAGAACAAGGGGCCAGAGTCTCAAGTTGTGCCAGGGGAGGTCTAGGCTGGATGTTAGGAGGAAGTTGTTGGCAGAGAGAGTGATTGGCATTGGAATGGGCTGCCCAGGGAGGTGGTGGAGTTGCTGTCCCTGGAGGTGTTGAAGCAAAGCCTGGCTGAGGCACTTAGTGCCATGGTCTGGTTGACTGGCCAGGGCTGGGTGCTAGGTTGGAGTGGATGATTTTGGAGGTCTCTTCCAACCTGGTTGATTCTATGATGCTATGAATGTGTGGATGGTTTCAGCCATGCTTAGATTGTAACTTTTTATTGTTCTCTTCAGGGTAATTCTGTAGGGATGCCAGAGCTATACTGGAGCTGGTTTAATGGGCACCAAGGCTGGTGAGGGGACTGGAGCACAGCCCTGTGAGGAGAGGCTGAGGGAGCTGGGGGTGTGCAGCCTGCAGAAGAGGAGGCTCAGGGCAGACCTTATCTACGACTACCTGAAAGGAGGTTGTATCCAGGTGGGGTTGGTCTCTTCTTCCAAGCAACCAATGACAGAACGAGGGGACACAGCCTCAAGCAGTGCCAGGGGAGGCCTGGGCTGGATGTTAGGAGGAAGTTCTTCACACCAAGAGTGATTTGCATTGGAATGGGCTGCCCAGGGAGGTGATGGAGTCACCATCCCTGGAGGTGTTCAAGAAAAGTCTGGCTGAGGCACTTAGTGCCATTGTCTGGTTGATTGGCCAGGGTTGGGTGCTAGGTTGGACTGGATGAGGTCTCTCCCAACCTGGTTGATTCTATGATTAACTGACTTTGAGATGAACTTTTATCTTCTCCCCATTACTCTGTCAGCTAGTCCAAGAAAAGACATCACCAAGGTTGTCTCTCCTACTTCTTACTGAGGACTGAGTCAACACAAGATGCCACTTCTGGCCCTTCATGGTGCATGTCCTTAGCTGCATGTCTCAGAGAGCTCCCTGAGGGGTAGTTCTGTGATGGTGTGAAGCAGCAGAGGGCTTGGCTGATGCTGCAGGTCCTGGCTTTTTGTTTGTTGTGTGTGTTGTGTTCAATTAACAGGGAGCTTTCACTGGTGGGGCTTGGAGCTTTAATCTGTTCACCAGGAACAAGGTTTTGCTGCTTCTCTGCTTTTGGGTCTCCTCTTTCTTTCTTTCTTTCTTTCTTTCTTTCTTTCTTTCTTTCTTTCTTTCTTTCTTTCTTTCTTTCTTTCTTTCTTTCTTTCTTTCTTTCTTTCTTTCTTTCTTTCTTTCTTTCTTTCTTTCTTTCTTTCTTTCTTTCTTTCTTTCTTTCTTTCTTTCTCTCTTTCTCTCTTTCTCTCTTTCTCTCTTTCTCTCTTTCTCTCTTTCTCTCTTTCTCTCTTTCTCTCTTTCTCTCTTTCTCTCTTTCTCTCTTTCTCTCTTTCTCTCTTTCTCTCTTTCTCTCTTTCTCTCTCTCTTTCTCTCTTTCTCTCTCTCTCTTTCTTTCTCTCTTTCTCTCTTTCTCTCTTTCTCTCTTTCTCTCTTTCTCTCTTTCTCTCTTTCTCTCTTTCTCTCTCTCTTTCTCTCTTTCTCTCTTTCTCTCCTTCTCTCCTTCTCTCTTTCTCTCTTTCTCTCTCTCTTTCTTTCTTTCTTTCTTTCTTTCTTTCTTTCTTTCTTTCTTTCTCTCTTTCTATCTTTCTCTCTTTCTCTCTCTCTTTCTCTCTTTCTCTCTTTCTCTCTTTCTTTCTTTCTTTCTTTCTTTCTTTCTTTCTTTCTTTCTTTCTTTCTTTCTTTCTTTCTTTCTTTCTTTCTTTCTTTCTTTCTTTCTTTCTTTCTTTCTTTCTTTCTTTCTTTCTTTCTCTGTGCACATGCACAGGGTGATCGAAACTCGATGAGGGATCCTACTTCTCTTAGCTGCTGTTTGCAGCTTCCTTGTCTATTTTTGGTGTGTGCTGCTGTCCGAGGCAAGAGGAGGAAATTCCCCCTCAGGTCCCCGAGCCAAAGCAGTGACTGTTTGTCCTCCTCTCCACCAGGCTCAGCTATTTCCTGCGTGTGGCACTAACGGACCTGCAGAAATTCCCAGGGAAGGGAAAGGCTAGAGCCTGCTCCACCTCTGTGATGAACCCTGCCCAAGAGCTAAGGGTGTTTGGCTTAGATCATGGGATCAAAATCTGCTCTGTCTCCTGGGAGCTGAAGCATCTCCTCCACTCCTCTCTGCCCTGGCACAGTTTCAGTGGGGCCGTGTGAAGAGGCCTTCATGGAGACAGTAGCAGCGTGGAAAGATTGAGCCATGAGATGCAGCCCAAGGGCAGGCACTCCTCACCTGTGGGAGTGCCCTCTTTCACCCCAGCTCTCCCTAAATCCCTACAGGGCTTTGTCTAGGACCTGCTCCCAGCCCCTACCTTTGGGAACTCCAAATCCGTGGTGTGATTTTGGCAGCCTGCGTTTTGCCTCTGGCCACCCGAGGTAACTTGGGCAGATGCAATTGCTGCTCCTTCCAAGGGAGAAGCTCGTTGGCTGAGCTGGTCCTGGTGCCAGCAGAGCCCTGCCAGGCTCAGCCCTGTGCCGAGCACACTCATGCTGAGCAGAGTGGGGGTTATGCAACCAGCCCAGGACCGCAGCGCTGCTGACAGCGCAGCAAACGCTTCCCCTGCCTGTGTCTGAAGGCAGGATGCAGGATGAGTTCTCTCTGCTCCAGCATGGAAAGCAGTGGCTTTTCCCTTTCGTGACTCATTGCCCTGCCTAGTGAAGTCAAAAGTCGAAAGGGAATTCTTTAAGGCTTCTGACTGGGGTCATTTAAAGGCTTTGCATGTTGCAGAGGATCCTCAACCACGACCAAGACCACCGTGAGGGATGAGGGGGAGCTGGGCTCCAGTCCCTCACTGTTTGGATTCACCCTGATTGCAGAGGAATGCTCCAGTCTCTGGGGTGATAAAGTTGCCCTCTCTAAGAAAATGACCCACCTTGGTTTAGACAAATTCAAACTCTCACTTGGGAATTGATGCACACAGGAGCCCAACAGTCTAGGAGACAAAGCTAGAGCAAGGGCCAGGTTGGATGAAGCCTTGAGCAGCTTGGTCTAGTGGGAGGTGTCTCTGCCCATGGCAGGAGGTTGGAATTGGATGATCATTAAGGTCCTTTCCAACCCAAACCATTCTGTGATTCTATGAGGACTCAGCCTGAGCGAGATGCACTCTGTCAACTCCTATCTCCTGTGTATCCTCTCTACCAGCCAGCTCTTGTTGCCCAGGGCAAAGAGGTCCCTCTCTGGTTGCTGACACCACCTCCTTTTGCCCACAGAGGGCTTGGCATCTGCCTGCCATTCCCTTGGACAGAGAGAGGGGCTGTGAAGAACCACTTCTGCTGCCTAGGAAACAGGCAGAGTGTGAAAGTCCTCTGTGAAGGGAGCGGATATGTTAAAAGCAGGATATCCTCTAAACATCTGGGCTCTGACTTGCTGTGTGAGGAAGTGACAGCAGAGGAGATAGACAAGCTCAGGGCAGTTGGTCACTTGGTTTTTTTTTTCAAGCTGAAGTGTCTAAATATAGATGATTTGCACTCTCAGTCAGCTGACAGCAGCTGCTGGACTTTCCTGAGTGCTTCTGGAGACAGGAGATAGCAGCACAGCTCTGCCTTTGGTTTTGTGCATGTCTAATAGAGCAGTGTGAGTCTGCATTTCCCTGTCTGCAGTGTAATTGATGAGCTGTCTCAGCTCTGCTTGGGGCTTTAGCTGATCTCTGAAGGCTGCCTCTACTGCTTCCCTGGCTTTTCCCTTGCAGGAGGTTGGCAGGAAGCATTTTTCTGGATGTGGAAATGCGATTTGAAAGCAGGGGGAGGAAATGCAGGGTCAGTGTTAGAAATCACAGAATCAGTCAGGGTTGGAAGGGACCACAAGGAGCAGCCAGTTCCAACCCTCCTGCCATGCCCAGGGACACCCTACCCTAGAGCAGGCTGTTCACAGCCTCAGCCAGCCTGGCCTTAAACACCTCCAGCCATGGGACCTCAACCACCTCCCTGGGCAACCCATTCCAGCCTCTCACCACTCTCATGCTCAACAACTTCCTCCTCACATCCAGTCTGAACGAGCTGAAGAAGCTGGTGCTGGGAACTTCTGATCCAGTAAGAAGTGGTCAGTAGACAGAACACACATCACAAGCTCCTCTCTGCCTCTCAGGCATCACTTGCTGGCATCCTGCTGGCATCCACAGCCAGAGCAGCTTAGCAGATGTTGGCCTGGACACCTCCTAGCAGTGCCACGGTGTTTGGGTGTCCACAGAGCTGGGATGCTTCGCCTCAGCTCTCAACTGAACAGAGGTGGGCAGCCTGCTGGGGGAGAAGTGTCAGGACACATGGGTGATGTCCCTGTCTCAGGAAAAGCTGACCTTGTTCTGGGGTCATTTGTCACAGACCAGTTCCCAAGGTTTCTTTCGAATGAATGGATGTCTTCAGGCAAGACACAACCAGTTCCTGCTGTTCTCTGCAAGCATTTAGTCAGTTTCAGTTTGGCTAAAGGGATGTGGGTGCTTAGTTCTGCACTGAAAGGCTTCTGTAGTCGTAGGGCAAGAAATGAAGAGTGGAAAATGACTGAGGAATTGTCACTTCGGTCACTGAAGCTCTTCTGAATGATTTATTCACCCAGAATGTGAAAAGAGAAAGTATCTTTCCAACATCTTCATCAGTGACACTGATGAGGGAACAGACAGACAGACAGAGTCTGCTCAGCAGTTTGCTGATGACACCAGGCTGGGAGGCTTGGCTGATAGAGCTGCAGGCTGTGTGGCCATCCAGTGAGACCTGGACAGACTGAGAGCTGGGCACAGAGGAACCAGATGAGGTTTAACAAGGACAAGTGTAGAGTCCTGCACCTGGGGAGGAGTCATAAACTGCACCAGTACAGGCTGGGAGGTGACTGCTGGAGAGCAGCCCTGTGGAGAGGGACCTGGGAGTGCTGCTGGAGAACATCCATGGCACAGCAATGTGCCCTTGTGGCCAAGAAGGCCAAAGGGATCCTGGGGTGCATTAAGCAGACTGTGTCCAGCAGATCAAGGGAGGTTCTCCTTCCCCTCTACTCTGCCCTGCTGAGCCCTCATCTTGAATACTGTGGTCAGTTTTGGGCTCCCCAGTTGAAGAGGGACAGGGATCTGTGGGAGAGGGCTCAGCGGAGGACTGTGAAGATGATGAGGGGACTGGAGCACTGCCTGATGAGGAGAGGCTGAGGGACCTGGGACTGCTTATTCTGGAGAAGAGAAGACTGAGATGAGATGTGATAACTGTTTATAAACATCTGAGGGCTGAGGGTCAGGAAGGGGGGGGACAGGCTCTGCTCACTGCTCCCTGGGATAGGACAAGGAGCAGTAGGGGTAAGTTGCAGCAAAAGAGGTTCTGCCTCAACACAAGGAGGAACTTCTTTATTGCAAGGGTCACAGAGCACTGGCACAGGCTCCCCAGAGAGGCTGTGGAGTCTCCTTCCCTGGAGACTTCCAAGGCCTGTCTGGATGTGTTCCTCTGTGCTCAGTGTTAGGTAGTATTGTCCTGCTGCAGCAGGGGGGTTGGACTCGCTGCTGTCCTTGGGTCCCTTCCAACCCTTAATATCCTGTGAGCCTGTGTAATCTGACAGGCAGACTTTGTAATACTCCCTGATAAAGACAACCACTTAGCAAGCCATGTATTTTCCTTCTCCCTTTCCTTCAGGGAGGTGGTGGAGTCACCATCCCTGGAGCTGTTCAACAAAAGCCTGGATGGGGCACTTAATGCCATGGTCTGTTTTTTTGGATAGGGCTGGGTGCTAGGTTGGACTGGATGAGCTTGGAGGTCTCTTCCAACCTGCTTGATTCTATGATTCTTTCCACCCTCATGCTTCCAGGATGATCTCAGGGGTTAAAACAGAAGACAAGCACATGTCATGGGGGAAATCTCTCTCGTGATCCTCAAGAATTCATCTCCAGAGTGTGGATTGTTTACTCTTTGGGAGATTCTATCACCTTCTTGTGAGGTGAACACAAAGTGCTGCTCTCAGCAGGCTCTGAGAGCACTGACAGAGGTTTTGGGAAGCAGGAGGGGGGCTGTGTTCCAAAGAGAGGTGCCCTGTGAGTGCAGATGGGGCAGAAATGCAGCATTCTGTCCTTCCCAGCCAACCTTTCAGTCCTGCCTCACCTCTGGACAAAGCAGGGATCTGCTGCAGCCACTGTGCAGATGCCCACCCTGGGGGTCCTGGGAGCGCAGCCACGGATGATGTTTTGGACAAAAGAATTTAGGAGAGCCCTCCCTTGGCCATGATTCATCTCCCAGTAACTTAACTGGGATTGTGTGCTCTTCCTGTAAGCCCCTGCATGGCACCACAACCTGTGCCAGTCCTCTAGGACACACACCCCTGTTAGTGGGTGTGCACGTAACCTGCTTCTCCCCACCGCTCCCAGTCCAGGAGGGCATCTCTGGCATGCCTGCCCCCAGGGAGATCTCTGAAAGAAGCCAGCTTGTGAAAATCACTCTGAAAACAGGAAGACTTGGTGCTGTAAGGCAGGTCTGAACAAAACCTGTCTTCTTTTCTCTCCATGGGTGAGGTCTGGCAGGCTGTGTAATGTGGGCTGAGATGGGGACAGGGAGTACAGCGGGCTTGGCGTAGCTGTCACCTTGCACAACAGCCTGCTCAAACAGCACCAGAGTCTTGGAATCATGGAGTGGGTTGGGAGGGACCTTCAAGATCACCCAGTTCCAACCCCTTGCCATGGGGCAGAGATACCTTTCACTAGAGCAGGTTGAGGCTGGATGAGGCACTTAGTGCCATGGTTTAGTTAGTTAGAAGGGTTAGATGATAGGTTGGACTTGATGATCTCCAACCTGGCTCATTCTGTGATTCTTGAAGCTTGCTCAAGGCCTCATCCAACCTGACCTTGAACACCTTCAGGGAGGTTGTGGAGCACAGAATCACCCAATGTGATCGATCACATTGGGTGATTCTGTGCTCCACAACCTCCCTGGGCAACCTGTGCCAGTGTCTCCCCACCCTCACTGCAAAGAAATTCTTCCTTATCTCCAGTCCAAGAAATTCTCCTTTGATCTTACACCACGAGCAAACATGGACTGTTTGGGCAGAAAATGGAGTGGCTGCTTATGGGGAAAGAGCAAATGAAAGCCAGCATTGCAACATTTGCTCAGCTTTCCCACTTCTTGAAGCGTGCACTGCTTGGGTTCCAGGCATTCCTCTGGAAATCACTGGGTACACTGCAGCTGTGCAGTCAGAGCTCTGTTTTGCCTTGATGTACTCCTTCTTCCTGCCCGGAATTAGGGGGGATACTCAGTGACTTCCTTGATGCTTATCAGCTTTCTCTGCTAAACTGAATCACAGAAGCACAGAACTTTAGAGTTTGGAAGTGACCTCCAGAAATTATCTAGTCCAAACCCCCTGCCAAAGCAGGATCATCCCAGGGTAGTCCACACAGAAATGAATCCAGGTGGGTTTGGAAAGTCTGCAGAGCAGGAGACTCCACAACCTCTCTGGGCAGCCTGTTCCAGGGCTCTGTCACCCTCACTGTAAAGAAGTTTCTCTTCACGTTGAGCTGAAACCTTCTCTGTTCCAGTTTGTATCCATTGCTCCTCGGCTTATTGCTGTGCACCACCAAAAAGAGATTGGCCCCAGGCACTTGACCCCCACCCCTCAGATATTGATAGACATTGATGAGATCTTCTCTCAGTCTTCTCTTCTCCAGACTAAACAGCCCCAGGGCTCTCAGTCTCTCTCCACAGGGCAGATGCTCAAGTCCCCAATCATCCTGTGATAGGACACGGAGCAATGGGTGTAAGCTGCAAGCACCTCAACACAAGGGGAAACTTCTTTCCTGTAAGGGTCACAGAGCACTGGAACAGACTCCCCAGAGAGGCTGTGGAGTCTCCTTCCCTGGAGCCTTTCAAGGCCTGTCTGGATGTGTTCCTCTGTGATCTGTGCTGGATTGTATGGTCTTGCTCTGGCAGGGGGGTTGGTCTTGATGATCTCCTCGGGTCCCTTCCAACCCTTAATATCCTGTGATCCTTGTGGCTCTCTGCTGGACTCTCTCTAGCAGGTCCCTGTCTCTCTTGAACTGGGGAACTCAAAACTGGGCACAGCACTGCAGGTGTGGTCTCACCAGGGCAGAGCAGAGGAAGAGAAGAACCTCCCCAGACCTGCTGGCCACAACTTTCCCTGATGCACCCCTGGATGCCATTGGCTCTCCTGGCCATAAGGGCACATTGCTGGCCCACGCAGAACTTGCTGTCCACCAGCACTCCAAGATCTTTCTCCACAGAGCTGCCTTCCAGCAGAGCAGCTCCTAACCTGCACTGGTGCCTGTTGTTATTCCTTCCTAGATGCAGGACCCTGCACTTGTCCTTACTGAACTTCACCAAGTTAAGGAGAACCCTTGCTCAGTGCCAGCTGCTCAGCTGAGGTGCTGTCTGAACACAACCACCACTGCAGCCTTGGAATTTCTCTGACTAACCAACATTAGCAAGTCCATTGCTTTCTGCCTGTGGATTTTGTCACCCAGCCCTCTGAAAACACTGAGTCTGGCAAAACAAAAAGAGGAAGAAAATGAATCATTTTTCTAACTGCCAGGAACCTGCTGCTGTAATTATCTGAACCCTACCACTCAGCCACCACTTGCCCTTCTGAGAGCCCATTCCTTGGTCCAAAATGAAAGCAGCAGCAGCAGCCTCTTTGGCAGCTCTGTGTCTTGAGAAGGAAATGATTAGCACACAGTACTGAAGTGAGGCCATTCCAACAAGCATTTATTAGGGATAGAAAGATAGAGCTTTTCCACCTGTGAACACTGAAGTCCTTACTGTGCTCCTGTGCAACAGTGAATGAATCAAAAGAGAGCAAGAAATAAAAACACAGAAGTAAATAAATACAGAGCAAGAAATAAATAATGGATCAGGAAATAAAAATAGATCAGGAAATAAAAATGGATCAGGAAATAAAAACGGATCAGGAAATAAAAATGGATCAGGAAATAAAAATTGATCAGGAAATAAAAATAGATTAAGAAATAAAAATAAATCAATATATAAAAATGGATAAAGAAATAAAAATGGATCAGGAAATCAAAATAGATCAGGAAATAAAAATGGATCAGGAAATAAAAATAGATCAGGAAATAAAAACTAGATTAAGAAATAAAAATGGATCAGGAAATAAAAATAGATCAGGAAATAAAAACTAGATTAAGAAATAAAAATGGATCAGGAGATAAAAATGGGTCAGGAAATAAAAATGGATCAAGAAATAAAAATGGATCAGGAAATAAAAATAGATTAAGAAATAAAAATAAATCAATATATAAAAATGGATAAAGAAATAAAATGGATCAGGAAATCAAAATAGATCAGGAAATAAAAATGGATCAGGGAATAAAAATGGATCAGGAGATAAAAATGGATCAGGAGATAAAAATGGATCAGGGAATAAAAATAGATCTGGAAATAAAAATGGGTCAGGAAATAAAAATGGATCAAGAAATAAAAATGGATCAGGAAATAAAAATGGGTCAGGAAATAAAAATGGATCAAGAAATAAAAATGGATCAGGAAATAAAAATGGATCAGGAAATAAAAATGGATTAAGAAATAAAAATAAACCAAGATATAAAAATGGATAAAGAAATAAAAATGGATCAGGAAATCAAAATAGATCAGGAAATAAAAACTAGATTAAGAAATAAAAATAGATCAGGAAATAAAAATGGATCAAGAAATAAAAATGGATCAGGAAATAAAAATAGATTAAGAAATAAAAATAAATCAAGATGTAAAAATGGATAAAGAAATAAAATGGATCAGGAAATCAAAATAGATCAGGAAATCAAAATGGATCAGGAAATCAAAATGGATCAGGAGATAAAAATAGATCAGGAAATAAAAATGGATCAGGAAATAAAAAATAGATTAAAAAATAAAAATGGATCAGGAAATAAAAATGGATCAGGAGATAAAAATGGATCAGGAGATAAAAATGGATCAGGGAATAAAAATAGATCTGGAAATAAAAATGGATCAGGAAATAAAAGTAGATCAGGAAATAAAAAATGGATCATGAAGTACAAATAAATAAAGAAAAAAAAGGATAAATATAAATACATAAAGAATAGATAAGATAATAAAGAAAATAAGTAATAGAGAATAGAGAATAGATAAGATAATACAGGAAACCATGTAAATATAAATAAATAAATAAATAGATTAATAGATAAATAAATTAAATATAAATTAAAATATAAATAAAAATAGGTAAAAAAGAAATCTAGCCCTAAAAAACCAAACTACAGTACAAATAAAGTGCTGTTTCCTCACCAAAAGATGACATCAAAAGATATCCCACTCAGCCCATGGCAATCCCTCCACAACGCTTACTGGCAACAGATTGTGCCTTGAAAATGCTAAGTCAAAACCTGATCCCTCAAGATTTTGGCTGCTTGGCTTTGTTTGTGAGCTTGCCTGCTCTGAGTGGCAGTGAGCTGGGCATGGCTGGTGCTCCCTGCCTCTGCTATCCTGAAGAGGAGCAGCCACTGGTCTTCTCCTAAACTGTTAGCAGAAGGGGCAGGTGTGATGTAGTGAAAGCTCTGCACTGACCCAGCTGTGCTTAGCAAAAGTGACTTCAGAACTGGCTCCTCCTTTCACAAGCCATTTCTTCTGCCAGCTGCTTCTGGTGTCAGTGCTTTCTCATGTGCAGAACAAGACCTCTTTAAAAGACTTTAAGTGCTGTTGCCAGCTAGCTGTAGAAGCAGGGAATCCAGGCTCTCTGGATGCTGTTAGAAGGGTGAGTGAAGGAGGTAGGAGGAGGTGAGGTGCTGGAAGCATCTTGAGGACATTTTTCTTCTTCACATCTTAGGACACAGTGTTAGGTTTGTTGCTTGCCCTAGAAAGAAGGAAAATGGAAAAGGAGACAATGAGAACTTGTCCATGGACATATTGTTAAGTTTATTGTTTGCCCTAGAAAGAAGGAAAATGGAAAAGGAGACAATTAGAACTTGGCCATGGGCACAGTGTCAGGTTTGTTGTTTGCCTTAGAAAGAAGGAAAATGGAAAAGGAGACAATTAGAACTTGGCCATGGACACAGTATCAGGTTTGTTGTTTGCCTTAGAATGAAGGAAAATGGAAAAGGAGACAATTAGAACTTGGCTATGGACACAGTGTCAGGTTTGTTGTTTGCCCTAGAAAGAAGGAAAATGGAAAAGGAGACAATTAGAACTTGGCCATGGACACAGTGTCAGGTTTGTTGTTTGCCTCAGAAAGAAGGAAAATGGAAAAGGAGACAATGAGAACTTGTCCATGAAACAGGTATCACTTGAACAAGTTCCCCAGGGAAGCTGTGGATGACCCTTCCCTGGAGGTGTTCAAGGCCAGGCTGGATGAGACTTTGGGTGACCTGGGCTGATGGGAAGTGTCCCTCCCCATGGCAGAGGGGTGGGAGCTGGATGAGCTTTAAGGTCCCTTCCAACCCAAACCATTCCCTGATTATGATGAATTTGGGCAAACTCTGCCCTGAGCTGTGATTTCAGCACTAGGCTCAATCTCTGGCACACCCTGTGTGAATGTTGGTTACACCTCCAAAAAGGCACCAGCATCTTGGAGACCTGCAGCTGGAATGCTCAGGAGATGCTCTGGATGCTGATGCTTCCTTCAGCCTGGCCTTGGACACCTGCAGGTTGGAGCCAAGAGCAGTAAATGCGGGCAGGGTTTCTAAGCACTGCTGCAGCTATCTGCCAGCTCATCTCAACTGCTTGGTTTTGCCAAGCTCACTGAGAGCAAAGGACTCACTTCTCCAGAATGGCCTTGATGATCAGCTTCACCCAGGGAGCTGTGGGCTCCAGGCACACTTCTCTGCCATCTGTCAGGGTAGCTCTGCAACAGGGAAAAGGAAGGGGAAAGGGTTGCTGAGTGAATTCTGAGGCCATTTCCCTTCTCCCTCAGCACCACCCCAGGTGTGTGCTGCTGGTCTCCACTTTAAGCTGTCCCAGCTAAGATAAAGCTGTGAGGTTTTAAATAGTTTCAGGTCTTCTCATATCTCTTTGTCTGAATGCATCAAATCACCTGCAGGACTCTCACTTCTCAACATTGCCTTTTGCTACTTTTATATCCCCTCCCCCCAGCTTGCTTTGCATATCTGATGATGTCTAACTGAAAGGCTGAATCTTTCCATCTCCATTCACTCTGAAAGGCTGAATCTTTCCATCTCCATTCATTCTGAAAGGCTGAATTTTCCCATCCCAATTCACTCCTCAATCCAATCTTCCCATCTCCATTCCACTGCTGCACTGTCCATAGGAATTTTGTCACAGTAGGAGTTCTGGGATTGTGGCAGGCTTGCATGATTTGTAGCCCAGTGGTAGTTTTTTCATTGACTCAGATAGAAGTGTGATCATTTTTTCTACCTAGCCCTGCAAAATTCATGCTTTGATCACTTGCTCAGCGTGGCTCTGGGGGTTCAATTCTCCTCTCACATGCTGGAGGAATTCAGAGTCTTAGAAAGTGATTTGCTGCCTGATAGCTGTAGATTTTGGTTGGAATATTGCAAGGGGTGTTCAAAGAGTAGGGGCTGGCAAAATCAGCACCCAACTTACACCACCTAGCAGAGGATTTGTAAGAGCAGTGAGCTGCTCCTCTGCCTTGGGAGCCTCTGTGCCCGCTGGCACCTTCAGAGAGCATTTACATCATCCTCAGGGCAAATGCTGTTTCCTTCTGGTAGAGGAGCAGGGAGGGGGTTGCAAAAGCACTTACATGACTTCAACGTTCTTGCAGTGAGGTCCACTGGGGGTGAGGTTGACATTCTGGATGAACTTGGGGTGGATGAACTTGGAATGGGTGCTCAGGCACTGGCACCGGAGTTCAATGGCTGAGCGTGGCAGGGCTTTACCTGTGAAACCAGCAGAAAACAGAAGGTGGTTGTTTGCCTGCTACCCCAGGAAGCACAACAGCATCAGGGTGAGCCATTGCACTCCTAGGAGAGCACAGGAGCTCCCTCACAGAATCATGCAATCACAGGATTAACCAGGTCAGAAAAGACCTCTAAGATCATCCAGTCCAACCTATTACCTAATGCTTCTAATTAACTAACTCATAGAATCATAGAATCAAGCAGGTTGGAAGAGACCTCCAAGCTCATCCAGGCCAACCTAGCACCCAGCCCTATGCAGTCAACTAGACCATGGCACTAAGTGCCTCATCCAGTCTCCTTTTAAACACCTCTGGGGATGGTGACTCCACCACCTCCCTGGGCAGCCCATTCTAATGCCAATCACTCTTGCTGTGAAGAACTTCTTCCTAACATTCAACTTAAACCTGCTCTGGCACAGTTCATAGAACCATAGAATCACAGAACCATAGAATCAACCAGGTTGGAAGAGAAATGTGGGGAGAAAATGCTCCAAATAAGACTGAAATGAAATAATCAACAATTAGAATCACAGAATCAAGCAGGTTGGAAGAGACCTCCAAGCTCATCCAGTTCAACCTAGCACCCTGCTCTGACCAATCAACCAGATCATGGCACTAAGTGCCTCAGCCAGGCTTTGCTTGAACACTTCTAGGGACAAAAACTCCACCACCTCCCTGGGCAGCCCATTCCATGGCCAATCACTCCCTCTGTCCTCTTGTTCTGTCACTGGTTGGCTGGGAGAAGAGACCAACCCCTGCCTGGCTACAACCTCCTTTCAGGTAGTTGTAGAGAGCAATAAGGTCTCTGCAACTCAGCACTACTCCCTCAGCACTGCTGATACCAGCAAGTAGTTAGGAGGGCTTCAGGAGGGTTTCTTTACCTTCAGTTCCAATTGCAGAGATCAGGAGAAGAGTCAAGACAGCAGCAGCAGCAGCAGCTTTGCCCATCATGATGCAAGAGTGTTCCTCCCTGCTGTCACCTGCCTCTGGTTCTGTGGGGAGAGGAGCTCCAGCAGCCTCAAGAGTGGCCAATGCCTGAGCTCTGGGGCTTGCCCTCTTTATATACAGCTCCCCAGCATCACGGGTAGGTCATGCCCATGGAAACTCCAGACCTGCCACTGTGCAATGAGTCACAGGTGAATAGGGAAGCCCCTTGCCCCAGATGACCATGGAATTGCTCCTCATGAACAGAAAGCACTTTGTTAAAACAACAGAAATTGTAGGAAATGAGCCTGTGCTTGGCTGTGTGGATTCTGCAGGGGCTGTGTAGGAGTCTGCTTCTTGTCACCTGCCTGCCTCTGCTGTCATTTTGTCTCTGTGACTTTCCACTTCTGGCAGAAGGCCTTGGTCTGTGGTTTTCTGTCTGTGTGTCTAACTGAAGACAGACAGAAGTAGAAGTTCACTCTTTGTAGAAATGAGAAAGTACAGGTGCTAGAAGTGGATTTCAGTGAGCTCCCCTTGCCCTTATGTGCAGTCACATTCTGAACTGTAATGTAGATGTTTTCTGTCTATGCTGAGGTAAGGGCTGCTGTGGAGTCCTTCATTTGGTCCATTAAACCCAGCCCCACTGAAGAGCAGGACCCAGGCTGCCTTTGCTGTACCATTGAGAGCATGTGGAACATGTGCCTGTGATGTGACAAACTGCTCTGCCTGATCAGGGAGGGGTTTAACTGGAGGGTGACTGCTTCATCTGAAGCCCAAACTTCCAAACTCTGCTGTTTGGAGCTTGAGAAGTGGAAAACTCCAACAGCTGTGGTAGGATTCTGCTCCTGAATTAAACTGAGGCACTTCTGCAGATTGGAATTGGACCCTGTGAAGATTGTGCTAAGGTTAAAGTGAAGTGCAGCCCAGACAGCAGCTGTGTGCTGGGCTGCAGCAAGAACAGTGTGGCCAGCAGGGCAAGGGAGGGGACTTGGGCAGGTTGGAGATGTGTGCCCAGGACAACCTCATGACGTTCAACAAGGCCAAGTGTGAGGTCTTACAGCTGGGTCAGCACAATCCCAAGTACAACTTTAGGCTGGGTGGCAAATGGCTGAGAGCAGCCCTGGAGGTCTGGGGTGATTAAAAGCTCAACAGGAGCCTGCAGTGTGAGTGCAGCCCAGACAGCAACCCTGTGCTGGGCTGCAGCAAGAGCAGTGTGGGCAGCAGGGCAAGGGAAGGCATTCTGCCCCTTGGCTCTGCTCTCCTCAGACCCCACCTGCAGTCCTGGGTGCACTTCTGGAGCCCCCAGCACAAAAAGGACATGGAACTGTTGGAGCCAGTGCAGAGGAGGCCACCAAGATGCTCAGAGGGCTGCAGCAGCTCTGCTATGAGGACAGGCTAAGAGAGTTGGGGCTGTGCAGCCTGGAGAAGAGAAGGTTTCCAGGAGACCTTGGAGTGGCCTTCCAGTATCTGAAGGGGGCTACAGGAGTGCTGGGGAGGGACTATTGACAAGGTCTTGTAATGACAGGATGAGGAGTAATGGGTTTAAAGTGGCAGAGGGGAGATTTAAACTGGATGTTAGGAAAAAGTTCTATCCAGTGAGGGTGGTGAGACACTGGCACAGGTTGCCCAGGGAGGTTGTGGAGCACAGAATCACCCAATGTGATCTTTGATCTTTGATCACATTGGGTGATTCTGTGCTCCACAACCTCCCTGGAGGTGTTCCAGGCCAGGTTGGATGAGGCCTTGAGCAACCTGTTCTAGTGGGAGGTGTCCCTGCCTATGGCACAGGGGGGTTGGAACTGGATGAGCTTTGAGGTCCCTCCCAACCTAAACCATTCTCTGATTCTATGATTCTAAGATGAACTCCTGAAGGAGGAGGGTTAGGATCAAGTCAGAGATGTGCAAACATTAATCAGCAAGAGAAATAATACTGAAAGGCAAAAAAAAAAGAGTTGTCTTCTGGCTGTCATAGATGGCTCAGAGATCACAGGAAAACAAATCCTGATGAGGAGCAATGGGGACAGCTTAGAGCACTTCTGGAGCTTGTGGTTTGACTTGTAATGTAAGAGGCAGTGAGCAGAAGACCTGGCTTGCAAAAACCCTCAGCCAAGAGAGGTCAAAAGCCTTTTGTGAGTATAGAGAGGAGTCAGAAAATGTTAACCATGAATGAAAAGATCTTTTTGTGCACTGGGAACTCTTGGGATTTGGGTATGAGAGAGGAGCTGCTGTTTCCCTTTACTTCCAAGGACCTGGTGTTTGGAGACATGGGGCAGGAAAGCTGCTGGGTTTCTAAAGCAGTGAGTCTGTGACAGAGGAAAGGGATTCCTAAGCCTTAGCCATGACTACCATGAACAATACCTGGTAGCCTCCAGCTGAATAAACCTTTTACATCATCAGGGTCATAAACACAGTTATTGAGGAGCTCTCCTCTCATTGGCACAGCAGTGCCTTACCAGCTCCCAAGTGATAAGACCTCTGAGGAATTATGGCCTTAGCAGCAGCTTATGACCCCCCAGGAATGCAGCCTTCCTGCTGGTGACATGGATGTGTGCTGCACAAGTCCCTGTCCCAGTCACACAGCACATTGGTTCCAATCCATCTGTGGCTGCTACCTCAGACATCAAATTTGCTAATTCACAGAGTCACAGAAACATTCCAGTTGGGAAAGACCTTCAGGATCACCAAGCCCAACCCATATCCCTACTCTACAAGGTGCACCCTAAACCATATCCCCACCAAGCACCACATCCAAATGACTTTTAAACACATCCAGGGTTGATGACTCCACCACTTCCCTGGGCAGCTCATTCCAGTGCCTGACCACTCTTGCTGGGAAAATATTCTTCCTAATGTCCAGTCCAAACCTACTCAGTCATAGCTTGAGGCAATTCCCTCTTGTTCTGTCACTAATTACCTGTGAGAAGAGACCAGCACCAACCTCTCCACAAGGTCCTTTCAGGTAGCTGTAGGCAGCAATGAGGTCTCCCCTCATTTCAAACTAACCATCCCCAGCAACCTCAGCCACTCTTCACAGGGTTCATTCCCCTTGTCAAGCCTTCCACAGCAGTTCTGTTGTGGCAGAGCAAAGGGCAAGAGAGCTGGAGTGGGAAAATGGGAGGCTGTCGAGTCAAACTGAGAGACTCTGTAGTGGTGGATTGTGAGCTCTAGGGGAGCAGTTGGACTCAGTCATCTCAGAGGTCTCTTCCAACCTCCACAGCTCTCTGCTTCTCTCTTCTGTCTGCTTCTCCCCATCTTTCCCCGAGTGGTGAGTGACCTGGATCTTTGCATTTCCTCAGGCTCCCGTGAGCAGAGGGAGTTTTCTTCCCCCCAGGCAGCCCCTGGTATTGCTCTGTCATCTTCCTCAGCGATTGCTCACCAGTAGCTGCCTCATGCCTGGAATTTCAGATCAAAACATGTGTAAGATCATTTAGAAACAGCTGAGCTGCTGAGTCAGTGAATGTGACAGGTCCTCTTGGGGATTTACAGCATATTGGGTTCAGCAGGAAAGGGAAGAGTCCTACCTGAGCTACAGATTTCCACAGGCAAACTCTTCCCCTTGGACTTCTGTGACCCTGCATGCTAAACCTCTGCAAACTTTTGAGCTGCAAAGGGAAAGTGTCTGAGTCTCTTTGTGTCTTTGTCTGGCAGCCTGTGTTCTGCATTTAGGTGGTGAAACAGTCTCTGCTGGGAAGCTGACGTGAGGCAACTTGACTGACTTGAGAGAACTTGGTTTGTGTGGCTGTCTCTGCCCTTTTCCTGAACCCGTGGTGCTTGGTATTTACCCCCATGAGCAAGAGTGGAGATGGAGATGACATTCCTCTGTTTCTGGAGGTGCTGGCCAGGCAGTCAAGTCAATTCTCTCAACTGGGCAGGTGTTACAAAGGTCACTGTGCCAGTGTTTTGACAGAGGAGAGCTCATTAGTCAGAAAGTTGCACAAAGCCTTCTGAGAAGAAGGATGAGAGCCAGGGCTCTGCTGCAGCACAGTGCCACTTCCTCAGGGCACAGGAGATGATGATCCCATTGCTGCGTGTTCCGTGCAGCCCGTGGCTCTTGCTGCAGAGCACAGTTGCAACACCTACGCTGCTGAGCACTTTTCCCCACCTCCAGTGCTGCTGCAATCTCTGGTTTTGAGGCAGGAGAAGTGCTTTCTAGTTCTTTTCCAGAGGAACTGGCAGTGGGATCTGCCTGCAGCACAAGTGGGTGCCAGCAGTGCACAATTGCATGCCACATCTAAACCCATCACTGTCATTTCTCTCTCTCTCCTCTGAGTTTTCTGCTGCCAGCTTCATGTATGGGCTGCCCAGGGAGTCCCCATCCCTGGCAGTGTTCAGAAAGAGACTGGATGTGGCACTTGGTGCCATGGTTTAGTTGATTAGATGGCATTGGGTGGTAGGTTGGACTTGGTGATCATTGTATCAGTCAGGTTGAAAGGGACCACAAGAATCATCTAGTTCCAACCTCCCTGCCATGGGCAGGGACACCCTACCCTAGAGCAGGCTGCACACAGCCTCAGCCAGCCTGGCCTTAAACACCTCCAGCCATGGGGCCTCAACCACCAACCTGGGCAGCCCATTCCAGCCTCTCACCACTCTCATGCTCAACAACTTCTTCCTCACCTCCACTCTGACTCTCCCCACCTCCAGCTTTGCTCCATCCCCCATAGTCCTGGCACTCTCTGAGAGCCTGAAAAGTCCTTCCCCAGCTTTTTTGTAGCCCACTTCAGATCCTGGAAGGCCACAATAAGGTCACCTGGGAGCATCCTCTTCTGCAGCCTGCACAGCCCCAACTCTTTCAGTCTGTGCTCACAGCAGAGCTACTGCAGCCCTCTGAGCATCCTCCTGGCCCTGCTCTGGACACACTCCAGCATCTCCACATCCCTCTTGTAATAGGGGCTCCAGACTTGGATGCAGTACTCCAGGTGGGGTCTCAGCAGAGCAGAGCAGAGGGGGAGAATCACCTCCCTGGCCCTGCTGGCCACACTTCTGATGCAGCCCAGGCTCTGGTTAGCTTTCTGGGCTGCTGCTGCCTCACGTTGAGCTTCTCTCCCAGCAGCACCCCCAAGTCCCTCTCCTCAGGGCTGCTCTCCAGCCACTCACTGCCCAGCCTGGATTTGTGCTTAGGACTGCCCCGACCCAGCTGCAGGATCTTGCCCTTGGTCTTATTGAACCTCATGAGGTTGGCTTGTGCCCACTTCTGCAGCCTGTCCACTCCCTCTGGATGGATCCCTGCCCTCCAGCCTGTCTGCTGCACCACTCAGCTTGGTGTAGTCAGAAAACTTGCTGAGGCTGCACTCAGTACCTCTGTCCATGGCACCCACAAAGGTGTTGAACATGACTGGTCCCAGGCCTGATCCCTGAGGGACTCCACTTGTTGCTGGTCTCCACTTGGCCATGGACCTGTTGACAGCCACTCTTTGGGTGCAACCATCAAGCCAATTCTTTACCCATCTGGTGCTCCACCCATCAAACCCATGTGTCACCAGCCTGGAGACCAGGATAATCTCAAAGGTCTTTTCCAACCTGATTGATTCTGTGATTCTCTGACTCTCTTTCCCTTTGTCCATCTTGCTTGCCTGTTCTGGATCTTAGTGCTATGTGTGTAATTTGGCACACTTGCAGCTGGACTCCTCAGACTGAGTTGTGGTGGTGGAGTCACCATCCCTGGAGGTGTTTAGGTGATAGATTGGATAGATTGATCCTAGAGGTCTCTTCCAACCTGGTGAATTCTGTGCCTCTGTGATGTTGTGATGTTAATTAGAAGGGTTAAGTGATAGATTGATCCTAGAGGTCTCTTCCAACCTGGTGAATTCTGTGTTTCTGTGATTTTGTGATGTTAATTAGAAGGGTTAGGTGATAGATTGATCCTAGAGGTCTCTTCCAACCTGGTGAATTCTGTGACTCTGTGATGTTGTGATGTTAATTAGAAGGGTTAGGTGATAGACTGATCCTAGAGGTCTCTTCCAACCTGGTGAATTCTGTGACTCTGTGATGCTGAGTGTTGCTTCAACAAAGTCCCTCAACATAGGTAGCTGACTCAGATCTTTACTCAGCAATCTGGAGGACTCCAAAATTGCAGCTTTTTCCTTTGCATGCCCTTTGGCCATTTTACAGGACACTCAAAAGCCATCAACCCATCAGGTTGAATGGAAAGGAGCTGCCTTTGTATATTCTCGGGGTTTGCCCATGTATGTGGTGACTGCATAGGAAATGAAATCAGCCCTGGAAAGGGAAGTAGTAAGAGGGAGGTGGGAAAAAAAAAAGGAAGAAGAGGAAGAAAAAGGGCAGGATGCTGCCTGGAGCATGATCAGTATGTTCATGCTGCTTGACATGCAGCAACTTCTTCGAGTGACCACTGTGGTTTAATTGCATTAGTACATTCCTAACAAAAACCCAATCGTGGTGGAATTGCTCAGGGACTTTCCAGTGTTTCACTGCTGCCTCGCAGATGAAGTGAATGCTTTGTTCATTAATCACTGTAAGCAACTGCAAACCACTTAGAGTAGGTGAACACCAGAGATACTCTGACACGTGGCTTGTTTAATGCGACAAGGAGGGAGCAGAAGCAGAAGCTGGGAGTAGGGAAGGGGCTGGAGAAGATGCTGAAGAGTAGCACTGGAGAAGGTACTGAGGAATAGCACTGGGAAAGGTACTGATGAATAGCACTGGAGAAGGTACTCAAGGGTAGCACTGGGAAAGGTACTGATGAATAGCACTGGAGAAGGTACTCAAGGGTAGCACTGGAGAAGATACTGAGGAATAGCACTGGAGAAGGTACTCAAGGGTAGCACTGGAGAAGGTACTGAGGAATAGCACTGGAGAAGGTACTCAAGGGTAGCACTGGAGAAGGTACTGAGGAATAGCACCAGAGAAAATACTCAGGGGTAGCACTGGAGAAGGTACTGAGGAGCAGCACTGGAGAAGGTACTCATGAGTAGCACTGGAGAAGGTACTGAGAAATAGCACTGGAGAAGGTACTCATGAGTAGCACTGGAGAAGGCACTGAGGAATAGCACCAGAGAAGATACTCAGGGATAGCACTGGGGAAGGTAGTGAGGAATAGCATTGGAGAAGATAGGAGTAGCATTGGAGAAGATACTCAGGGGTAGAAGTAGAGAAGATACTGAGGAGTAGCAGTGGAGAAAATACTCAGAAGTAGCACTGGAGAAGGTACTCTGGGGTAGCACAGGAGAAGACACTCAGGAGCAGCACTTGCTCACACTCCCTCTCCTGCTGCCTGGCTGGTAGCACTGGGGAAGGTACTGAGGAGCAGCACTTGCTCCCACTCCCTCCCCTGATGCCTGGCTGGTGGCACTGGGGAAGGTACTGAGGAGCAGCACTTGCTCACACTCCCTCCCCTGCTCCCTGGCTTCCTCTTTGCAAGTTTCTGTCCCCTCAACCGTGCCAAATCTGGACGTGTCTGGTTTCTAGGTAGGCTTTCTCTGCTGCAGGGAGGAGGATCACCTAGTGACATTTCCTCCAGAGCTGTTGTATTTGGAAGCCTATTGCAGAGCAAGGCAGGGAGAACAGCCCTGAGCTCCATGGGCACTGCTGCTCTCATCGTGCAGCTACTGGTGTAAATCAGCATTCACACTTTGGCATTGGGTCTAATTCTGAAGAGGGGGTCCTGAACTCAGGCAGTGAGATGATGCAGAACACAGCAGCTAGTAGGAGACAGAAGAAGGTGCCTGGGCCCCAAATTCCTGTGTGTAAATCAAAGAAGTGTTGAGGTCAGAAGAAGGCTTTGGGATCATCACTCCAAACACTCACCTAAAGCATCAAAGCATTCTAAAGCATCAAAGCATTTTTTATTGCCCAAGTTTCAACTCTGTGGAGGAGAAATAAGTTTGAACTGGAGGTCAAGGCATGCACCTAAGAGAACAAAGGCTGAGAGAGAAGAACCTGGAGAGGGAGGGAACTGCAGCTGCTTGTTATCCCTGCTGGCTGGGAGCAGGCTCTTCATGAGACTGTGCAGCCTGCACAGAAGTTTGATCATATGAAATCAGGACAGAGCTCTTAGCTTCACAAAGAAACAGCTCTGACACTGGAGCTGATGGAGAGACTCCTGAGTGAGCACCAAACTGGAGGCCAAACTGGAACAAACACAAAGATTCTGCTTCTGGGGCAGTCCTGCTGGCTGGGAACTGCAGAAACAGGAGGTGTCATAGAATCAGAGAATGGTCAGGATTGGAAGGGACCTCAAAGCTCAGCCAGTTCCAACCCCCTTGTGCCACAGGCAGGGACACCTCCCACTAGAACAGGTTGCTCAAGGCCTCATCCAACCTGGCCTGGAACACCTCCAGGGTGGTTGTGGAGCACAGAATCACCCAATGTGATCAAAGATCAAAGATCATATTGGGTGATTCTGTGCTCCACAACCTCCCTGGGCAACCTGTGCCAGTGTCTCACCACCCTCACTGGATAGAACTTCTTCCTACAATCCATTTTAAATCTCCCCTCTGCCACTTTAAACCCATTACTCCTCATCCTGTCATTACAAGACCTTGTCAGTAGTCCCTCCTCAGCCCTCCTATAGCCCTTTTCAGATACTGGAAGGCCACTCCAAGGTCTCCTGGAAGCCTTCTCTTCTCCAGGCTGCACAGCCCCAACTCTCTCAGCTTGTCCTCATAGCAGAGCTGCTGCAGCCCTCTGAGCATCTTGGTGGCCTCCTCTGCACTGGCTCCAACAGTTCCATGTCCTTCTTGTGCTGGGGGCTCCAGAAGTGCACCCAGGACTGCAGGTGGGGTCTGAGGAGAGCAGAGCCAAGGGGCAGAATGCCCTCCCTTGCTCTGCTGCCCACACTGCTCTTGCTGCAGCCCAGCACAGGGTTGCTGTCTGGGCTGCACTCACACTGCAGGCTCCTGTTGAGCTTTTCATCACCCCAGACCCCCAGGTCCTTTTCCTCAGGGCTGCTCTCAGCCATCTGCCACCCAGGCTGGAGTTATGTGCCAGGAGGCAGCTGCTGCCCAGAAATTCCTTTCTGCTGCTTTCCTTAGAGGTTAAGTGTTTGTCCTGCTGAGCACCTGGCATCGACTCCTGCAGGCTAACACTTTGTGTTTGCTCTGCTCTGTGCTGTGTTGCTTGTGGGTGGTTGCTGTGGCAGAGATCAGTTTCCTCTATTAACAGGTACAGAAAAGGCTTTGTGCTGAGTTGCTCCTGGGTATTCCCCTTCCTCCCGTGCCTGGTACAGATGCTAGACAGAAGTCAGGAATCACAGAACCACAGCATTAAGCAGGGTGGAAAAGACCTCTAAGATCATTGACTCCAACCTATCACCTAAACCTTCTAATTAACTAAACCCTGGCATTAAATGCCTCATGCAGCCTCCTCTTATACTCCTCCAGGGATGGTGACTCCACCACCTCCCAGGACAGCCCATTCCAATGCCAATCACTCTATGTAGAACTTCTTCCTAACATCCAGCCTAAGTCTGTCCTGGCACAGTTTGAGACTGTGTCCTCTTGTTCTGTCACTGGCTGCCTGGGAAGATCAGCTGAGATAGGAACAGACTCCCCAGGTCCTGGCTCTTCCCACCCAGTCCTGCTCCTCAAGGAGCAGAGACCTTTTCTGTCTGGTAGCACTCTTCTGGCAGGTGATGGTTTGCAGGGGAACCAAACTCCTCTCTCTTTTATTTTGTCACTGCTTTCCCTTGTGTGCAAGATTCTTTGTTTTAGGGAACTTGAAATGACAAATGGCATTTATTCAGCAGGTTAAATCTTGGTAGTTGCACTCTGAACTCTGTCTCCTCACATTCTAAGTTTCTAGAGCATCTGTAATCCACCCTGGAGCCTTGAGGAGAGTGATCATACAATCAACCAGGTCGGAAGAGACCTCCAAGCTCATCCAGTCCAAGCTATCACCCAGCCCTATCCAATCAACTAGACCATGGCACTAAGTGCCTCATCCAGTCCTTCTTGATGAAGCTGTTCTTGAACACTTCAAAAGAGACTTGAGAGTTGAAAGTAGTCATTCACAATCTGACCTAAACACCTCCAACCCAGACAGATCTTCATCTGAGGTAGATCTTATCTCTGTATGGTTTGTGTACAGTATGACTCTGACTCTGATCTTCACCAAACCACCAGCAGTGAGCATCTGAGCTGGTTTGAACTGCCATGGTTAGAGCTGCAAGTGTGTCTCTAGCATTAGCAATTCCTAAAGTGTGTCCTGACCTTCTGAAAGCCTCATTTGTCCCCTCCCATTCCCACTCTGCCCTCACTTCAGTTTATGCTTCAGTCTTTGTCCTGGCAGAGATTCATAGAATGGGTTGAGTTGGAAGAGACCTTAAAAATCATCCAGTCCTATGGGCAGGGACACTCCTGCTAGCCCAGGTTCCTCAAGGCTTCACTCAACCTGGCCTTGAACACCTCCAGGGAGGGGGTATCCACAGCCTCCCTGGGCAACCTGTGCCAGTGTCTCCTCACCCTCACTGCCAAAAACTTCTTCCCAATATCCACTCCAAAACCTTCTTCCCAATATCCACTCCAAATCTCCACTGTTCTCATGAGTTCTAATTTGACATCAGCCTTTGGCCAAGTCCTCTTCCACCATGTCCACTGAGGTTCTTCCAGTCTTAATGGCCATGAGCTGACCTTTGTGCTTCAGTGAGGGAGCTGTGACTGTTTTTGCTGAGGGGATGGTTACTACAGCAGGGTTTGAGAACAGCTTCCTTCCAGCTGCTGTTGCAAAAGGAGCAGGATGTGCACTCGTGGACTCGGACGTCACCTTCCTCACCTCTCGCAGGAGCCACAAGTGTGGCAAAGGGAAGAGCTACACAGCTTTAAGTAGGAGGAAGTGAGGAGGAAGTTCTTCACCATGAGAGCCTGGAATGGGTTGCCCAAGGAGGTGTTTGAGGCCCCGTCCCTGGAGGTGCTTAAGGCCAGGCTGAATGAGGCTCTGGCCAGCCTGATCCAGGGTAGGGTGTCCCTGCCCATGGCAGGGGTGTTGTAACTAAATGATCCTTATGATCCCTTCCAACTCTGACTGATTCTATGAAGTAGTAATAAGGCTTAAATTTTGGGGTATAGAGTCATGCAGGAAGGCAAAGAATGAATTCTGGAGTGTAGTTGTGCAGCCTCATTGCACAGCTCAGCTTTTTATGCCCAGTTTCAAGGTGGAGCTTCGTTTACTGTCAGCCTTGACAGTACTGTGTACTGAAATGCACCATCAGAGTGACAAAGCTACAGTGTTCTTTGTTTCTCCCTAAGCATTCTTGCCATAGACTCACAAAATGGGTTGGATTGGAAGGGACCTTCAAGATCATCCAGTTCCAACCCCCTGCCATGAGCAGAGACACCTCTCACTAGCCCACATTGCTCAAAGCTTCATCCAGCCTGGCCTTGAACACCTCCAGGGAGGGGACATCCACAGCCTGTTCCAGTGTCTCTGCGTCCTCACTCTAAGGAATTTCTTCCTAAACTACAGTATAAATCTGCCCTCCTCAAGCTTCAATCCACTCCCTATCATCTTGGCACTACAAGCCCTTGTAAAAAGTCCCTTCCTGCTTTTCTTGTATCCCCCTTCAGGTACTGACAGACCATGGTAGGCTATGATAGACAAGGAGAGGCTGAGGGAGCTGGGGTTGTTTAGCCTGGAGAAGAGGAGGCTCAGGGGTGACCTCATTGCTGTCTACAACTACCTGAAGGGACATTGTAGCCAGGTGGGGTTGGTCTCTTCTCCCAGGCAACCAGCAACAGAACAAGGGGACACAGTGTGAGGTTGTGCCAGGGGAGGTCTAGGCTGGATGTGATGAGGAAGTTGTTGTCAGAGAGAGTGATTGGCATTGGAATGGGCTGCCCAGGGAGGTGGTGGAGTCACCGTGCCTGGAGGTGTTGAAGCCAAGCCTGGCTGAGGCACTTAGTGCCATGGTCTGGTTGACTGGCTAGGGCTGGGTGCTAGGTTGGCCTGGCTGAGCTTGGAGGTCTCTTCCAACCTGGCTGATTGTATGATTCAAAGCACAGTAGTGCTTTCATCACTTACTGATTTATTGGTCTTTTGTAATACTCGCTTATGAAGTCACTGGTTAAAAATGCTCTGTCATGTCTTACTCTCACCCTGGTGCCTTCTGAAAGGAATGCCTGGCATTCCCAATGGGCCACTGCATGTCCTGCTCTTTTCCCAACCCAGCCTGGGAGGAAATGCCAAACCTTATGGTAATCATTTCCCAATGGAAATTCCAGATGAAGAACATCTATCTGAGGCAGAAGGATTAGAAACAAAGAAGTTTGGGGGTTGTAGGCATTCTTTGAGTACCTGTGTGATTTGTTGGCAGTAAGAAGTGCAATTTGTTGGCAATAAGAAGTGCAAACCAGGTGGCACAAGTTCAGGCAATGAATCAGTTGCTTCTCTTCTGAAGACACTAAAAACTTCACCTTACTGTTAACAGCCAAGATTAAGGCAGGCTGTGTTGCACCACAGTGAGTTCCTTGGGGTCCTCCTTTACTGACCTCTCTTTATTTCTTCTAGCCATGGCATCAAGGGCAGAAGAGGACAGGGCTCCCAAAGGAACCTTGTGCTCTTCAGACTCTGAATGCATCTCCTTGTGCTGTTTATCAGCAAAAGGCCATGCTGGCACCTTGCATCTTTGCTGGACCCTGGTGTCTTTGCTGGTACCTTGCATCTTTGCTGGCACCTTGCATCTTTGCTGGCACCTTGCAACTTTGCTAGTACCTGGCATCTTTGCTGGCACCTGGCATCTTTGCTGGTATCTGGCATCTTTGCTGGCACCTGGCATCTTTGTTGGAACCTGGTGTCTTTGCTGGCACCTTGCATCTTTGCTGACACCTTGCATCTTTGCTGGCACCTTGCATCTTTGCTGGCACCTGGCATCTTTGCTGGAACCTGGTGTCTTTGCTGGCACCTGGCATCTTTGCTGGTACTTGGCATCTTTGCTGGCACCTTGCAACTTTGCTAGTACCTGGCATCTTTGCTGGCACCTGGCATCTTTGCTGGTATCTGGCATCTTTGCTGGCACCTGGCATCTTTGTTGGAACCTGGTGTCTTTGCTGGCACCTGGCATCTTTTCTGGCACCTTGCATCTTTGCTGATATCTGGCATCTTTGCTGGTACCTGGCATCTTTGCTGGCACCTTGCATCTTTGCTGGCACCTTGCAACTTTGCTGGCACCTTGCATCTTTGCTGGTACATGGCATCTTTGCTGGCACCTTGCATCTTTGCTGGTACTTGGCATCTTTGCTGGCACCCGGCACCTTTGCTGGTTTTCAGGGTCCTGTCCTCAGCTCTATGTACCATGGCTCATTCACAATGAGTCATCCATTGTGTGGACATCCAAAGGCCATTTTTATGTCCTCCTTACACTTGGAGGCAGGAACTTGCTAATGAGTTCCAGCAAGGCAACCAAATCACAGCCGCATTGTGTCGCAACCTCTTCGTGCCGCACAGCGTCACCCCGGGAGCCCTGGGCAAGGCACTTCTGCACCCCTGGCACGCAAGCAAGGACGTTCATCTGGAGAGAAACTGCCCTCTTGGAGGGCAGCTGGGCACCTTCCTGCTGAGGAGCAGCCATCAGCACTCTATATCCTCTCTGCTGAGTGAGAATGGTTCTGCTCCAAGCAGGCAGTATTGCCCCACTCTTCAGCCTCAGGTCCTGCTGCAGCTCATTAGTGGGGTCAGATCAATCATCTCTGCTTGTCAACATCAGTCAGTGGATGCACTAAATCCTCTCTGTGCAAACTCTAAAGCTAACCCCAGAGCTAGGTTTGTTCAGGCTGGAGAAGAGAAGGCTGAGGGGAGACCTTATCACCATGTTCCAGTACATAAAGGGTGGCTGCCAGGAGGATGGAGACTCCCTTTTCACAAGTACTCCTGTGGGGGAAAAGTTGCTGCTGGGCAGACTCCAAATGGACTCCAGAAGAAAATGTTTCCCCATGAGAACAGTTGGACATTGGAATCATCTCCCAGGGAAAACAGAGGATTCCTCTGCACTGAAGTTTTCAGCCTCAGCTTGACAGGCTCATTGCAACTCAACTGTTACCTAGAAAGGTTGGACCAGATGGTCCTTGGGGCCCTTCCAACCTGTCACACTGGAGTTCTCTCTTCCAGCATCAACCCAGCAGACACCTACAGAGGTGAGGAATGGCAGAGACTGCTAACCAGGGCTCCTAGCAGCACCTGCAGTCTCACAGAGGGCATCTGAGAGCCTTCGGTGTAGGGCTTGCAGCAGGCTCCAGCAGCAGCAGGCATCCTCTTTTCCTGCTTTGGCTTTTGGCCAAGTCCTTTTCCACCACCTTCTGTGAGGCTGGGATTTGCAGCCTGCCTTGAGAAAGCGAGGAGCAGTGGTGGAGAGTCAGCCCCAGAGCCCTCTGCAGGGTCTGAGCCCAGGCTCCTCACAGCACCCAGCCTTTCCACAACCTTCAGCCCTCTTGCACAACCAGCAGCCTCTTGCTTTTGTCCCAAGCAGGGAGCAGCAGAGGCCTGAATCACAAAGCTGAGATCAGAACCTGAATCCGAAGCTCTTATTCCCATGAGGGAATATCTGGACACAGAGATTATGCCAGAGGCTCATCCCAAGGAAATGAAATCACTCTGAGAAGAAGACAGAGATGTGTGCATTTCCTAGCTGGTGCTGGCTGGGATGGGCTGCAGGCAACTTAGCAGCATGGCCATGGGTATTTGAAATCCTACTCCTGAATCTTCACCTGGGTACTTCAGCAAGTGGCCTGATCTTCACATCTGCAATTGCTGCTGGGTGTCTGAGAGAGCAATAATCCACACAATTTCACATTAGAAGTGCAGGGACCTGTCAGGGATTTGCAGCTCAAGGTGAGGCCCTTGTGAAAGAAACACCTAGGAATAACCTGGGACAAAATCAGCACCAGGTTAGATTGACTGCATGTGAGGACCAAGAATTATGGAATCAGCCAGGTTGGAAGAGACCTCCAAGCTCATCCAGGCCAACCTAGCACCCAGCCCTGGCCAACCAACCAGACCATGGCACTAAGTGCCTCAGCCAGGCTTGGCTTCAACACCTCCAGGGATGGTGACTCCACCACCTCCCTGGGCAGCCCATTCCAATGTCAATCACTCTCTCTGCCAACAACTTCCTCCTAACATCCAGCCTAGTCCTTCAACCTAGCCTGAAAGATGTAAATGCACCAAAGCTGAGCTTAAATGGGCCTCTGGGGGCATGGGAAAGGTTTGGGGACCTCAGCTGAGTCTCCTTAGGGCTGTTGAGGCCAATTGGTGCAGGCAGGTCTCTGAGATCAGTCAGCCTCTTATGCAGTGAGATCCCCAGACCTGGAGATGGTTTTCACCTGCTTGTCATTGCTCTAAAGGAGTTCAGTGAGGTCATTAAAGGGCTCAGCTGGAAATGCTGAAGGAGCAAAGCTTGCTGAGACTCAGCAGCCTGCCTGCCTTCAGCTAGAGGCTGGAAAAATGGAAGCTGCAGCTTGGGAGACCTTCTGTGACCTTCCTGAAGGTCTGATTTCTTCCCCAATCTTCTGAACAGAAATTAAACTGAACTGAAATAACTTCTCAACATCAAGAGGAGCAATCCAGAGGATTTCCTTCCAGTGATGGCCCAGCAGTGAAGCTCTTTCTCAATCCCTTTGCCTTCCATCTTCAGATGAGAGCTGAGCTGTAGAGACCATGACCTTTTCTTTTCTTTGCCTCAAATTGATGCCACTACAGTCCTCTGTGAAGTTACCTGCTCCAGAAAGGGTTTTAAATCACAAGTGCTTGCCCTGAGCTTGATCTGGTGGCAACAGGTGGTGGACAGAGGCAGCGTGGGGATAGCAACAGGGCTGCACTTTTTTTGTCCCAGGAAAATTGCTTTTACTGTTGGAGAGAACAAAGAATGAGGAACTGTTCCCCCCCCCTCATGGGCATGCACAATGAAATTCAGTGTTTCCCCAGCTTGGGCTGGTGTTTGTTTTGGAGCAAGGTACAGTAAAGCACTAGCAGGGCACACTTGACAGCATCTGGAGTGTTCAGAGTCACGGAGTTGTCCTGGTTGGAAAAGCCCTGCAAGATCATCCAGTCCAACCATCTACCCAGCACCACCATGGCCCCGAGTGCCACAGCCACAGGTCTCTTGAACCCCTTCAGGGATGGGGACTCCACCACCTCCCTGGGCAGCCTCTTTCCAATCCCTCACCATTCTTGCAGCAAAGAATTTGTTCCTCGTATCTGACCCTAGCCCTCCCCTGGCACATTTTCAAGCCACTGCCTCTCCTTCTATCACCTGAGGCTAGGCAGAAGAGCCCAACCCCACCTCACTGCAGGCTTCTCTCAGGCAGCTGTAGAGAGCAATGAGCTCTGCCTTAGCCTCCTCTTCTCCCCACTAAACACCCCCAGCTCCCTCAGCTGCTCCTCCCCAGCCCTCTTCTCCAGACCCTTCACTGTTGTCACTGGCATGCCCCAGAAGTGCAGAGCTGCACCTGAAACGAGCTGCTTGCCTCTCCTGTAGAGCTTGAAGTGCATCTTTAAAAGCTTCCCATGCTGTTGTAAAGCTTTGCCCTAACACAGTGTCCAAACATGGCCTTAAGCTGGCTTCCTGAGCATTGCCTTGGGCAGGAGCAGACTGAACTGGTGCCAGTGTGACACTCAGACCTGGTGGCAAGGAGGAACTCCTTTTATTTTGTGAGGAGCAGGGTAATTTACAGTCCTACACGGAAGGCAACCTGCAGCAACGAGTTGTGGCATGCCTGCAGAGCACCCAGGAAGCAGCTGAGGCTTCCCTTTGGAGCACAAATGCTGCATTGTTTCACTGCCCTGCTTTGTGGCCACCTTTTGGCCTCCCTCTGGAAAAGGGCAGATTGTCCCTGTGGGTCATTGCTGGTGACTGAGGAGATGTTAATGAGCTGAGTTCTTGATCAGCCTCAGGGAGAGCTGCCTGATGGACAGTGAGGAGTTCATCCCAGGACAGGTCCTCTCAGCAGAGTCTTAGAATCAGTAGAATCACAGAATGGTTTGGGTTGGAAAAGACCTCCAAGACAAGAACACAAACCCTATGAGGAGAGGCTGAGGGAGCTGGGGTTGTTTAGCCTGGAGAAGAGGAGGCTCAGGGGTGACCTCATTGCTGTCTACAACTACCTGAAGGCACATTGTAGCCAGGTGGGGGTTGGTCTCTTCTGCCAGGTAAGCAGCAACAGAACAAGGGGACACAGTCTCAAGTTGTGCTGGGGAAAGTGTAGGCTGGATGTGATGAGGAAGTTGTTGGCAGAGAGAGTGATTGGCATTGGAATGGGCTGCCCAGGGAGGTGGTGGAGTTGCTGTGCCTGGAGGTGTTGAAGCCAAGCCTGGCTGAGGCACTTAGTGCCATGGTCTGGTTGATTGGCCAGGGCTGGGTGCTAGGTTGGTCTGGATGAGCTTGGAGGTCTCTTCCAACCTGGTTGATTCTATGATTCTATGACAGCAGCCTGGCAGGCTGAGGCTTCAAACTGGCCAATGTAGGGGACTCCACTGCTTCCCCTGGGAGATGATTCTGATGTCTGACTCTGCTCCTGGGGACAAATGTCTGGAGTCCAATGGGAATCTGCCCAGCAGCAACTTGTCCCCATCACCTCTTGTCTCTTCCATGGGACTCCCTGGAAAAAGGGAGTCTGCACCCTCCTGCTACCCACCCCTTATGTGCTGGTCCATGGTAGCTCCCCTCAGCCTTCTCTTCTCTGAAAGGATGTTTTCCTCCTCACAGCCATGGCAGAGGCAGCCTCTTGCACTCACAACAGAACGGGCTCCAGTGGCCATACCCTTGCCTCATTTTGTCCAGGATGTTTGACACTTGGCTTTGCTGGGAATATTGGGATTTGTCTTTGCAGGTGCTTCACTAATTCCTTGGAGCAAGCAGGAGACAGTGGCATTGTTTCAGCTTCAGCCAGGACTTCTTGTGCCACTTATAACCCAGACTGGGTATCTCGTGTCCCTTTCCAGCCCCTCTCTTCACGCCCAGGGAAGATCTCTGGATGTCCCCAAGGCCTCCTTTTCTGTTCCACACCCACCAAGCACGGGCACCCCTTTGGCAGAGAACTGGTGAATGTGGTTTGTCAGCATGGCTGCTGGTGTGCTGTGGATGTATCTGAGTCCATGCCCTCTTCCCTGCATTTTAGTTCTCCTCCCCTCACGGCTCACAGGATGTTAGGGGTTGGAAGGGACCTCTGGAGAGCTTCTAGTCCAACTCCCCTGCCAGAGCAGGACCTTCCCCTCTTCCCCAGGCCACCACAGCACAGTGCAGCCCAACTGAGTGCAACTGCAGTGCTTCTGAAGCCAGACTAATTAGCAGTCTAATTTAGCCTCCAGTGTCTCTTAGCCAGGAGGTACCAGGCAGGCTGCTAAGGCAGCGATACTTCTGCATCCTTCCGCCGCGCATCCTCCTGGTGCACACTTTGCCCTCCCTTGGGTCCAGGCAGGTCCACACTTCCATCTGGAGGCCACGTCTGATACAGCAGCTTCTTGTCAAAGCCCAGAGCCTGCTCTGGATGATCCCAAACCTCACATCTGTGTGTCCAGACCTTTGTTTTTCGTGCACATCAAGCTCACCCCACCTGACCATTAGACCTCTAGAGGAAGGTTTTGCCTTTGTCCTGGAAAGAGAGAGTCCAGTGGAAGGTACAAAGCTGCTGGGGGGCCTGGAGCATCTCTGTGAGGAGAAGAGGCTAGAGACCTGGGGCTGCTGAGCCTGGAGAAGAGCAGCCCCAGAGGGGATCTGATCAATGCTCAGCAAGAGCTAAAGGGTGAGGGTGGCAAGAGGATGGGGCCAGGCTCTTGTCAGTGATGCCCAGTGACAGGACAAGGGGCACAGACTGAAACCCAGGAGTTCAATCTGAACAGGAGGAGATAATTCTTTGATGTGAGGGTGCTGGAGTCCTGGAGCAGGCTGCCCAGAAAGTTCTAGACAGTTCTGACAAAGTCCAAGAGGCACTCTGGTTCCCTCTGAGCTGGTAAATTAAACCTCCCCACTTTGCAAGACAAAGGTAAAGTTATGAGGCTCTAGTCCCAGCCATCAGTGTGTGAACAGACACTGCACTGAGAGAACTGCTGCACTCCTGAGCGTGCTTAAAGCTGACAAAGTCATAGAATCATAGAATTAGCCAGGTTAGAAGAGACCTCCAAGCTCAGCCAGCCCAACCTAGCACCCAGCCCTGGCCAAGCAACCAGACCATGGCACTAAGTGCCTCAGCCAGGCTTTGCTGCAACACCTCCAGGGACAGCAACTCCACCACCTCCCTGGGCAGCCCATTCCAATGCCAATCACTCTCTCTGCCAACAACTTCCTCCTAACATCCAGCCTAGACCTCCCCTGATTGCACAACTTCACACTGTGTCCCCTTCTTCTGTTGCTGCTTGCCTGGCAGCAGAGCCCAACCCCACCTGGCTACAGCCTCCCTTCAGGGAGTTGTAGACAGCAATGAGCTCTGCCCTGAGCCTCCTCTGCTGCAGACTGCACACCCCCAGCTCCCTCAGCCTCTCCTCACAGGGCTGTGCTCCAGGCCCCTCACCAGCTTTGGCGCCCTCCTGTGGACACCTTCCAGTACTGCAACATCTCTCTTGAATTGAGGAGCCCAGAACTGGACACAGCACTCAAGGCGTGGCCTGAGCAGTGCTGAGTCCAGGGGCAGAATAACCTCCCTTGTCCTACTGGCCACACTGCTCCTGATGCAGGCCAGGATGCCATTGGCTCTCCTGCCCACCTGGGCACTCTGCTGCCTCATCTTCAGCTACTTTCTACCAGTACCCCCAGGTCCCTTTCTGCCTGGCTGTTCTCAGCCACTCTGTCCCCAGCCTGTGGTGCTGCTTGGGGTTGTTGTGGCCAAAGTACAGAACCCTGCACTTGGCCTTGTTAAATCTCATCCCATTGGCCTCTGCCCACCCATCCAGCCTGGCCAGGTCCCTCTGTAGGACTCTCCTACCCTCCAACAGATCAAAGGTGTCCTTGCTCTGCAGAGCCCCTGGCAGCCTGTAGATGTCAGCAGCTGGGCCACAGCCGCTGGCTGCAAGCACCAGCATCTGAGTGTCTTGCTCAGTCCTTTTCACATCACCACCCTTTGCTTTTTGGAGTGAAATGTGAAGAGCTGCAGGGCAGTTTAAATGGAGATGTCTGATAGCAGTGTCTGGAGAAGCAGCCCCAAGCACCCTGGGGAGATGGAGCAGGGCAAGAGCAGCCCTGGCTCAGTGCAGCAGGAGCCAGCAGGGGCTACTGCAAGCTCACCATGCAGGGCTGCAGGCAGCCTGCTGGCCCAGCTGGCACTGGCAGACACCTACCCACTGCCTCCCTGCTCGGCACATCCCTTGGGCATCTCACCTGGTAGGAACTCCTTAAACAAGGCACACTGGAAAGTGCAGCCACACTGAAGTAAGAGCCCAAGCACTAGGCAAGGTCATGGTGATGAAACAGGACCAAAGTACAGTCCAGGGAATGCCCATCAAATCTAAACCCATTCTGCAGAGCAGCAGGGTCCACAGCCAGGCAGAGGTGTGCCTGCCAGAGACCAGCTCCCCTCCAGCACAGCTCAGAAAGGCAGCAGCTCCTCCAGGCTGGGCTCAAACAGGGTGGGAGTCAGGGTGGGGAGGTCACTGGTGAGACACATGAGGATCACCAGGATGGGCTGGTGCCAACAGAGCACTGACAGTAAAGGAAACCTCACTTGTCACCTTGCAGCATGGAGTGACACAGGTGCCATTGCTGTGCAATGTCCAGCAGCTGGAGGAGAGCAAATCCCACCTCTGGAGGGGGCCTTGCTCGCTGGCAGGGGGAAGAGGAAGCAGAAGATCCATCCCCAGAGTAGCATCCCCTTGGATGATGTTTGAGGTAAGAATGGCAGCAGCCTGTGCACATCCCTCTTTGACAAACACTGTCCTGCCAGTGCAGACTCCTGCTGTGACATGGCCAGAGTGGCGCCAGGCTTGGCGTTCACACCACTCCTGTGCTGTCATCTGCCAGCCCTCAGCTCCAGGCTGCTTCGCTGGGCAGTCCTCAGCCTCACAAAGAATGTCTGCAATTGTGACACTTACTGCTGGAGCTGAAGGCTTGAAAGCTCAGTGCCCACTCTTGCAGCATTGCTGAGCTGATGCAGAGAGGGTCTGTGTGGACACCAGCTGCTGCTCAGGGAGAGGAGCACCCAGCTCCCTGGCCGTATCCCTCCAGGAACAGCTGGGCATCTACTGCTCAGATGTGGCTGCTGCTTCTGCAAGCACCTTTGCATGAAATCCCACACCTGAGAAAGGCTGAGGGAGCTGGGTTTGTTCAGCCTTGAGAAGAGAAGGCTTAGGGGTGACCTTATTACTACACTCCAGTACATAGAGGGTGACTAGCAAGAGGATGCAGACTCCTTTTTTCCTGTGAGACCCATGGAAAAGACAAGGGGTGATGGGGACAAGTCACTGCTGGGGAGATTCCCATTGGACTCCAGAAGAAAATGTCTCCTCATGAGAGCAGCCAGACACTGGAATCATCTCCCAGGGGAGCAGTGGATTCCTCTGCACTGGCCAGTTGTAGACTCAGCTCGACAGGCTGCTGGGCCAGCTCGGCTTGATTGCTACCTAAGAAAAGTTGGACCTTGGGGTCCCTTCCAACCTGGCACTCTGGGATTCTCTGAATGACTTTTGCACAAAATTTCACAGCTGAAGATGCTTCCACTGCTGCAGCTGCCAGAACCTGTGCTCTCCACACAGAGCTGAGTGACCACACCATGCAGCTTCCAGCCCTCCTGCAGCTGGCTCACCAGGCAGCAGCCTGTGGTCTCCTGCTGAGCATTGCCTCTTGCAAGCCTGGGATCATAGATCATAGAGATCATAGAATCAACCAGGTTGGAAGAGACCTCCAAGATCATCCAGTCCAACCTATCACCCAGACCTATCCAGTCAACTAGACCATGGCACTAAGTGCCTGGTTCATTCCCAGTGTGTGATATAGAATGACAGAGCTTTAGAGGTTGGAAAGGACCTCCAGAGATCATTGATTCCAACCTCCCTGCCAAAGCAGGACCCCCAAGGGTAGTCCACATGGGAATGCATCCAGGCAGGTTTTGAAGGTCTCCAGAAGGAGGCTTTACAACCTTTCTGGGTAGCCTGCTCCAGTGCTCTGTCACCCTCTCTCTAAAGAAGTTTCCCCTCATGACATGTAGAAGCTGGGAGAACCTCATCCCAGAGACTGGATTTGCATTTCCAGTGGGCAGCTGCTTCAGATTCTTCACGTGTAAGGACAAGCATCCTGCCTGGAACAAGGTATGGCCTGCAGGGCTGAGAATGACAGTTTCAGATGGATCAAATTCCAGACTGGAAGACACACCCTCCAAACAACTGCACAGGGAAGAATCTTTCCAGAACTCCAGCATCTCCTGAGCAGCTGTTGCCTCATGGGTGCTGCCTCACACAGGGACAGGCAACCTCATTGGTGACTTTGTACCTTGGTGTTCCATGTGCCTCCACTCTCAGATTCATAGAGTCATAGAAGGGTTTGGGTTGAAAAGGACCTTCAAGATCATCTAGTTCCAACCCCCCTGCCATGGGCAGGGACACCTCCCACTAGCCCAGGGTGCTCAAGGCCTGGCCTTGAACACCTCCAGGAAGAGAGAATCCACAACCTCCTTGGGCAACCTGTTCCAGTGTCTCCCCACCCTCACGGTCAAGAATTTCTTCCTCATCTCCAGTCTCAATCTCCCCTCTCCCAGCTCAAAGCCATTGTCCCTCATCCTGTCACTCCTAGCCCTTCTCAAAAGTCCCTTCTCACCTCCCCTGCCACCCCTTCAGGTACTGGAAGGCTGCACTAAGGTCTCCACAGAGCCTGCTCTTCTCCAGGCTGTACAGCCCCAACTCTCCCAGCCTGACCCCAAAGGAGAGGTGCTCCAGCCCTCATCTGGCTTTGCTTTGCCCAAGCACTGCTGGACCAGAAAGACATTCAGATGTCCCCCAGAACGAAGCCAAATGTCACCCTTATACCACCCACGACCCCTGGGGTGGGTTGGGAGTGTGCTGGCCAGGCACTGGGAGGAGATGGAGCCCTTCAGTCAGAGGTGCTCTTGTTCCACCCAGTGCTGCTGAAATGCCACCGCCTCTGCTCTCACTGCCACCCTGTGCTCCAGGACCCTGCTCAGAAGAGAGGCATTCGAGTGAGAAGACAAATGTGATCCATGCAATGAGACACTCAGGAGAGGACCGTGGATATGACCCTGTAAGTATGGCAATGTCTTTACTCCTGGGGAGCCTCATGAGACAGCTGGGTGCCCGGAGGGGTTCCTGGAGCTGGAGAGGGAAAAGCAGCATTAGGGAAGGACAGGAGCAGCCACAGCAAGCACTGGCAGCTCCTGATCTTCAGCAGAGCTGAGCAGTGTCTCAGTGTCAGAGGTGAGGAGGTTGAGGTCTCCTCAAACCAGCCCCAGGGCAGAACTCAGCGAGCCAGCCCATGCACTTTCTCCAGCTCTGTGCCTCTGGGAGGGCTTCAGGAGCAAAAGCAAAACGAAATGCCATGGATGCCTGCAGACATCTGCTCTCCTGCCTGGGCCAATAGCTCAGGCAGCACAGAACCTAAGCAGCCACTTCTCTCTCTGCGTGGTTTGAAGGACACACCGAGGGCTGCTGCTTGCTCAGGCAGACAGTATTCTCTCTGCAGAAGCCTCAGCTGGTGCTGTGCCTCTGCTGTTTCCCCAGCAGCTTGGTGCATCACTCCAGTTCCTGGTGCTTACAGCCCACCACGAAGAGCGTTCCACACGGAGCCATGGGCACACACATCTCCTGTGTGATCTGGTAGAGGGGGGTTGGACTGGATGAGCTTTGGAGGTCCCTTCCAGCCCCTGACATTCTGTGACAGTGTGACACAATGTGAGGAATGTCTGCCCTGCATGCACAGGGGCGTGGGCTGCAGTCACCATCCACTGCTCCTGCCCACCAGCACTGTGTGAGCAAAGGGCTGCTTTCTGCTGGCAGGGCTGAGGAGCTGGACTGCTTCTGGAAGCACTGCAGTGTTTAAGTAGGCAGTGGCAGGGGAATTACATGCCCAGCATTAAGCTAATTTAGCATGAGGAGGTTTTGGCTTCATAACTGTGACTCAGCATCAACTGCTGAGGAGCAGGAATCTGTGTCTGAGTGTGGTGTCAACCCTAGAATGGGTTGGAAGGGACCTTGGTGGGGACTTTGGTAGCACACAGTGTGACAGTGACACACCTGAGGGGCAGTTTCCTTCAGAGTTTGGGTTTTAGTCATATCCTGAGGTTTACACACACAGAGAAATTGCTGCTGAGCCCTTCTCTGAAGTTTGCCTGTGGTCAGGGCACCTCAGGGGCTGGGACTGTGCAAACTTTCAGCAGATGAAATTCTGAGGGGAGAACAGAAAGAGATCATATCTTTGGGACAGCTTGCCTAGAGATGTGGTGGAGGACACATCCCTGGAGACATTTATGGTCAAACTTGAAGGCCATGGGCAGCCTGATCTAGTTGGAGGAGTCTCCTTCTCTAGAGACTTTCAAGATGCACCCAGACGTGTTCCTGTGTGACCTGCCCGAGGTGATCCTCCTCTGGCAGGGCAGTTGGGATTGGTGATCTTCAGAGGTCCTTTCCAACCCTTCCCATTCTGTGATTCTGTGCTTCGTTGTCCCTGCTGACTGCAGGGGGTTGGGCAGGATGACCTTTGAGGGTCCCTTGCAACATGATGCCATCTGTGAAGTCTTTGTGGTTGGACAGCACAACAGCAACCAGCCCCCCAGACCTAGGACTGATCTGCAGTGGAGCCAAGACATTTCCCGTGTCTTCATGGGTGAACATCCAGACCCAGGATGTAAAATCTGGTGGGATCTGGGTCATTGCTGAAGGCTGCTTTATGATCTGGGACATCCTAGGATGAGGAGAATGGGGAAGCTTTGGGCTCCATCACTGTCCCCTCTCAGGTGGTCCCGCAGCAGCCTGCAGGTGGAACCTTCTCGCTTGTGCACCATGTAAGGCAAGAGTGACAGTGCCAGGAGAGAGAGCAGGCTGCTTTGCAAGGGCAGCTCTGACTGCAGCAGAGGGCTTGATGGCAACAGCTTCAAGTCAAAATTAGAACCTGAAGCTTCCCCCAGGCTCTCTTTCAGGTCTAGCATGACCATTTGGCTGCGCAGTGGGGTTAGGAGAGGTCTTGGTTGTGGCTTTCAACCCAAAAACCAGAGTGGAGGTTTTGTGCCGTGAAGAAGCACAGATCCAGACATCTTGAAATCCATCTGAGGAAGCAATCTGCCCTGGTAAACCTTGGATGTGAAGAAAGCCTGGGTTTGGCAGCCTCCTGTGGAGCTAACCAGGGCTATGTGAGCTGGCTGGGTGTGGTGAGGTGGAGATTTCCCTCCTGGTTGAAGCTGTCTGACTACAGCTCTTTTGGACAGGGCAGTTCCCTCTGGTTCTGCCCTTTGTAAGATTTCGTGGCTCCAGGCCACACAAACCCTTGGTGCAGCTTTCTAAAGCCCTGTGACCTCAAGTGGGTGACTTCATGGGTGCAGGTGATCAATGCCAAGCCATCATACGTGACTGAGCATGTTTCTGGTGCTTAGGTCACAGTGGCTGCTGAGGATAAAGAGAGTGACCTCTGCAAAGTGCTGTGCATGCAGACAAAGGTCAGAACCTGACGAGTTCCAGCTCATCAGATGATGTCAGAGCCCAAAGCCTTCAGCACAGGCACAGCTGCTAACAGCAGCTCTGCTTCTCTTCTATCCCTTAAAGACCTGTGCCCCCCCCCCCCAACTCACAGATGGGCTGTGGGAGGGTTGTGGCCCCCTCTTAGAGCACTGCAGTGGATCTTGTGCATTGCTCAGCTAATTATCTGAGCTAATCATCTGTTTCCTAGCTTCTGGTTTCCATGCTTATCTGTGGTGTCTGCAAAACATGTCCTGGCACACCAGTGTTGCTGTTGGCACTTTCGGGTGATGACAGAAAGTAATCTTGCTGAAGAATGGGAGGTCCTCTGCAGGCTAGACCCAGCTGGTTTCAGTTCCTCCATTGGCTGCTATTCTGAATGCAGTCTCCTGGTGAGCTGAGGCTCAGGAAGACCAGGAAGAATGTTCTAGGTTTGGAGTTAATGATCTGAAGTTGTCCAGAAGCAGCTGCTTATAAGGAATCTTAAGGGGGTTCCTCCTCACTGTGAAGCAGAGAAGTGTGTTCTGAGCTCATGCATGTCCTGCTCTGTTGGTCAAAGTGCTACCCCTGAAGCCCAACATCACCTTGCCACAGCCAGGCTGCCGTCCTGCTGCCAAAACAGAACAGAAACCTCTTTCATTTCTCCTGTTGGAGATGTTCTTCTGGCTTTAGCAGGCTGTTTGTTAATGATTTGAGGCTGAGTTACTCAGCAGGTGAGCTCCAGCTTCCAATCATTTATTAACTTGAAATGATTTCAAAATTAGCCATGCAAGGAGCCAGCAATGTAACAGAGTCTTTAAAGTCTGGGGGAGATCATCACATTCCCTGCCTGTTGTAAAGAGATCAGCGTTACCCTTTCATTTAGGGGAGGAAATAGCCAGGTTGTGACTTGTTCTTAGCTTTCCAGGCATATAAACAATGTTTGTTATGAAAGATGGGGGGGAAAAAAAAACCTCCACACCAACCCTGCTCTGTGCATGATTGGAGTTTGCAGTAACTCATTCCTGCTGGGTGCCCTTAAAGCCTTCTCCCCCATGTGCTATCTATTCCTAATCTGCTCTGACCAGGCTCCATAAAGAACTTATCAGGTATTTGTGTGACTCAAATGGACTCAAAACCAGGACGTTGGTAGGAGCAGCTCAAGTGTGAGAGTGAAAACCAGAAGCACCCTGGAGCCATGGTCACCAGGCCAGTGTGAAAATAAACCAACACAGCTGGTTTGGCTGGGAAGGAGAACTCTGGCCACCACCAGGTTTTTGCTGCTGTCTTAGCACTGAGATCCTTGCCTGAGCCCAGGTAAGTTAAGGATTGGCTTTTAAAACTTGTACACTTTAAAGAAGCTATCTCTTGTCTTAGCACTGAGATCCTTGCCTGAGCCCAGGTAAGTTAAGGATTGGCTTTTAAAACTTGTACACTTTAAAGAAGCTATCTCTTGTCTTAGCACTGAGATCCTTGCCTGAGCCCAGGTAAGTTAAGGATTGGCTTTTAAAACTTGTACACTTTAAAGAAGCTGTCTCTGAGCTTCCATTAAATCTCTAACCTTGAATTAATCTCCAGGAAACAAAACCTCAGTGGCTGGGAATCAGGTTGGAGTTCGAGTTACACTGAAAGGTTGGCACCATGCTGCCCTGGTGTAAGGTGATAATGGGGGGGGGTTAGATCTAAAGATACTCAGATACCTTCTGGGAGCCAGCAGCTTTATGGGGTGAGCATCCAGCAGGGGGGATAATTGTCAGCTTTGGTGTTATCTTGGTTTGGAGACTTGCAGGTCTGAAGCTGAGACAGGAAAAATCCCACCTCTGTCTTTAAACATCCAGAAGCAATGAGGCAGCTCCAGGGCTTGAGCTTGGCTTGAAGCTCTAAGCTACCACAGCATGGAGCTTCTGTGCTGCTGTGAGCTGAGCAGAAAGCTGGGGCTTGTCTCTTCCCCCGTGTGCTGAGAGGATTCTCAACCTTCCTGAGGAGTGGAATCCTCACTTCAGTTTTTTTCTCAGGTGCAGAGCTGCAAACTGCAGGGCAAAGTGGAATCCCAGTATCTTGAGTGCCCTACAGTGAGTCCAGCTCTTGAGAGCAGCGCTCCAGAGCGGGGATGATGCGAGCAAGAGCTGAGTATTTATGGGTCTGCTTTGCCCTCTCCCTAGCATAAAGCTGTGCAGAGCAGAAGTTACAAATGAATTGACATCAATCCTGGTGTGACAAAATGGCTTTGAAGGCAAAGTGCTCTTCTTGCTCCTCTCTGTGGCTCAATAACTTCCAGTTTCAGGCTTGGTCTTGTCAGTAAGTTGCTTGCTCTGAATGGGTGGGCAAAGAGTGGGAGCTGGGATGGTGTGTGCTGGTTTGGGTGTTTTCTACCCCTTAAACCTCTCCTTGTGCAAGAGCTGCCGAGCTGCAGTGCTCTCTGGCAGACAGCTCTTGCCCAGTGAGTAAGGGTGATAAGGCTCGGTACAGATAAGCACCCCCTGACTCTACAGCTGCATGGGATGAAGCGGCGGAGCTGTGCTGTCACCAGCTCCGTGTGCCGCACGTCCACAGGCGCGACCTGGCTGTGGCTGGGTTCTTCACCCAGCACCCAAGGGCGGTGCGGGGCTGGGGAAGCACAACTGGCTCTATCCTACGGGTTAGGGAGGAGACAGGAGGATGTTTCGGGGTGTCCCTGCCAGCCAGGGATTCCCAGGAGTCAGCAGGTTGCCTTTCGCCGTGAAGTTCGAGATGAAAGCGTTAAGCGGAGCCTCCCCGGGGGTGTGACCCTGGCTAAGGCAGCTCCTGGCGGCGCAGGAGGTGGGGAGGGAGGTAAAGGCTCCCGACGTGCACCGAGCCCTGGGAGTGTCCAGGCCTTCCAGCGCGCCCGGCTCGGCGCTCGGAGCCGCCGGCCAGTGGGCTCCGGGCAGCGGCGGAGGCAGCCGGAGCGGTGCTGCCATGTCTGGGCCAGGGCGCAGGGGAGGGCACCTGCGACTCCTGCTGGGGGGCGAGCAGGTGAGTGAGGCACAGGCAGGGCTGCTCTGCTGGCAGGGTGGGCACAGGCAGCTGCTGCTGCTGGGGGGGTGAGCAGGTGAGTGAGGCACAGGCAGAGCTGCTCTGCTGGCAGGGTGGGCACAGGCAGCTGCTGCTGCTGCTGGGGGGTGAGCAGGTGAGTGAGGCACAGGCAGGGCTGCTCTGCTGGCAGGGTGGGCACAGGGAGCTGCTGCTGCTGCTGGGGGGTGAGCAGGTGAGTGAGGCACAGGCAGGGCTGCTCTGCTGGCAGAGTGGGCACAGGGAGCTGCTGCTGGGGGGGTGAGCAGGTGAGTGAGGCACAGGCAGGGCTGCTCTGCTGGCAGAGTGGGCACAGGGAGCTGCTGCTGGGGGGGTGAGCAGGTGAGTGAGGCACAGGCAGGGCTGCTCTGCTGGCAGGGTGGGCACAGGGAGCTGCTGCTGCTGGGAGGTGAGCAGGTGAGTGAGGCACAGGCAGGGCTGCTCTGCTGGCAGGGTGGGCACAGGGAGCTGCTGCTGCTGGGGGGGTGAGCAGGTGAGTGAGGCACAGGCAGGGCTGCTCTGCTGGCAGGGTGGGCACAGGCAGCTGCTGCCAGGCTGGTGAGCAGGTGAGTGAGGCACAGGCAGGGCTGCTCTGCTGGCAGGGTGGGCACAGGGAGCTGCTGCTGCTGCTGGGGGTGAGCAGGTGAGTGAGGCACAGGCAGGGCTGCTCTGCTGGCAGGGTGGGCACAGGGAGCTGCTGCTGCTGGGGGGGTGAGCAGGTGAGTGAGGCACAGGCAGAGCTGCTCTGCTGGCAGGGTGGGCACAGGGAGCTACTGCCAGTGTGGTGAGCAGGTGAGTGAGGCACAGGCAGGGCTGCTCTGCTGGCAGGGTGGGCACAGGGAGCTACTGCCAGTGTGGTGAGCAGGTGAGTGAGGCACAGGCAGAGCTGCTCTGCTGGCAGGGTGGGCACAGGGAGCTACTGCCAGTGTGGTGAGCAGGTGAGTGAGGCACAGGCAGAGCTGCTCTGCTGGCAGGGTGGGCACAGGGAGCTGCTGCTGCTGGGGGGGTGAGCAGGTGAGTGAGGCACAGGCAGAGCTGCTCTGCTGGCAGGGTGGGCACAGGGAGCTGCTGCTGCTGGGGGGGTGAGCAGGTGAGTGAGGCACAGGCAGGGCTGCTCTGCTGGCAGGGTGGGCACAGGGAGCTGCTGCTGCTGCTGGGGGTGAGCAGGTGAGTGAGGCACAGGCAGGGCTGCTCTGCTGGCAGGGTGGGCACAGGGAGCTACTGCCAGTGTGGTGAGCAGGTGAGTGAGGCACAGGCAGAGCTGCTCTGCTGGCAGGGTGGGCACAGGGAGCTACTGCCAGTGTGGTGAGCAGGTGAGTGAGGCACAGGCAGAGCTGCTCTGCTGGCAGGGTGGGCACAGGGAGCTGCTGCTGCTGCTGGGGGTGAGCAGGTGAGTGAGGCACAGGCAGGGCTGCTCTGCTGGCAGGGTGGGCACAGGGAGCTACTGCCAGTGTGGTGAGCAGGTGAGTGAGGCACAGGCAGAGCTGCTCTGCTGGCAGGGTGGGCACAGGGAGCTACTGCCAGTGTGGTGAGCAGGTGAGTGAGGCACAGGCAGAGCTGCTCTGCTGGCAGGGTGGGCACAGGGAGCTACTGCCAGTGTGGTGAGCAGGTGAGTGAGGCACAGGCAGAGCTGCTCTGCTGGCAGGGTGGGCACAGGGAGCTACTGCCAGTGTGGTGAGCAGGTGAGTGAGGCACAGGCAGGGCTGCTCTGCTGGCAGGGTGGGCACAGGGAGCTGCTGCTGCTGGGGGGGGTGAGCAGGTGAGTGAGGCACAGGCAGAGCTGCTCTGCTGGCAGGGTGGGCACAGGGAGCTACTGCCAGTGTGGTGAGCAGGTGAGTGAGGCACAGGCAGAGCTGCTCTGCTGGCAGGGTGGGCACAGGGAGCTACTGCCAGTGTGGTGAGCAGGTGAGTGAGGCACAGGCAGGGCTGCTCTGCTGGCAGGGTGGGCACAGGGAGCTGCTGCTGCTGCTGGGGGGGTGAGCAGGTGAGTGAGGCACAGGCAGGGCTGCTCTGCTGGCAGGGTGGGCACAGGGAGCTACTGCTGCTGCTGGGGGTGAGCAGGTGAGTGAGGCACAGGCAGGGCTGCTCTGCTGGCAGGGTGGGCACAGGCAGCTGCTGCTGGGGGGGTGAGCAGGTGAGTGAGGCACAGGCAGGGCTGCTCTGCTGGCAGGGTGGGCACAGGGAGCTGCTGCTGCTGCTGGGGGTGAGCAGGTGAGTGAGGCACAGGCAGGGCTGCTCTGCTGGCAGGGTGGGCACAGGCAGCTGCTGCCAGGCTGGTGAGCAGGTGAGTGAGGCACAGGCAGGGCTGCTCTGCTGGCAGGGTGGGCACAGGGAGCTGCTGCTGCTGGGAGGTGAGCAGGTGAGTGAGGCACAGGCAGGGCTGCTCTGCTGGCAGGGTGGGCACAGGGAAGTGCTGCTGGGGGGTGAGCAGGTGAGTGAGGCACAGGCAGGGCTGCTCTGCTGGCAGGGTGGGCACAGGGAGCTGCTGCTGCTGGGGGGGTGAGCAGGTGAGTGAGGCAGAGCTGGAGTCTCTCTCCTGCTGTAGCTGCAGTGTCAGAAGCCAGGTCCTGCACTCTCCCAGGGTTCTGGACATATTCCTCTGGGATACTCTCGGTGCTGGAGGGAAGGAGAAATGCTCAGTCAGAAACCTGTCAGCAGGGTCCTCAGCCTGGAGTAGGCTTGTGTGAGGCTGTGGTGGTTCACCTGGGCAGACAGTGGGCTAGGGGGCAGAAGCCTCAGCTGCCCTGCAGGCAGCCTCAGGCTGGTATCGAGGTGACCTTGTCTGCTCTTGGCGGTAAAAGTGATCTTTGCCAAGGGCGCTGCAGCAGAGAGTGACTTCTGG